>NC_056523.1:49118293-49157786 GCF_019175285.1 Sceloporus undulatus
AAAGTGCATTTTTGAGGTAATATATAAACCCCATTATTCCTTTTCCATCACAGTGGCCAGCCTGTGGAAGATGGTGAGACCATAGCTCAACATATCTGGAGGGTACAAGGTTGGAGAAATAGGGTTTAAACGATAAAAATTTCCAAATATTTATTCATTTTCTGCTTACAAAGTGAAGTGTGGACTTCAGATCTTTATTGACTGAGGTTCCTCAGAAGCACTTTTCACTGGCACCATTACCAGTTCTCCTGCTGACCTGTTGGGCCTTTTATTGCTATTTACCATATAAAGGTTAAACAGGTAACACTCTTCCCTGTCTGCTTTTCCTGACATTTCTGAGTGTCAGCCTCATGCTACATCAGGGTTGGGCATCTGTGTCCCTTCAGATTCCTATTTACTTTTGGGAAGACATGCTAGAGCTGATGGGAGCTACAGGACAACAACATCTACAGGGCCACAGATGCCTAGCCCTGTGCTAACAGCATAAGAACAGAATCAGAGAGAGAGAAAAGAAGCAACAAAGGTGGAAATAAATCTCCCTGTAGATCATGTTCTCCCTTCAGCAGTGGGCAAGTGCCTACAGACTTTGAAGTTGCTGTCTTTTTTTTCCACACAGAAAATATTATTGAAACCTGCACAGTGGAAGAAAATGTTGGCTGCACTTAGTTTTGGCACATGTTTCAGAGCCATGAATTAAAAATTCCACAATCAGAGGGTCCCAGCTGTGTGGAAGTGCAGGACATTCTTGGCTCTGTTTTAAGCAGCTGCTTTAAGTTTCCATCTGAATAAAGCACATGGCTTTCAGTTTTAAAAGGTGAAAGTTTATTTCCTCTACACAGCCATGACAATCCTAAATTGTGCCAGAAAAAAAAGGTGAGCCATATCTAACCACTAAACAGATGCTGTTGGGTGAATGAATCTGCCTTGCTGACTCTTGCCATGTTACTCTTCCTAGATAACAAAATCCCTTACAGTCACGTGTAGGAACAGGTAAATTAGTATTCCAGCCCCTATCATGTGGCTCTACAGAAAATTTTGAAACCTGTCATTTTTCTGCCAAAAAGTCAGAGTCGAAAAGTGTTTTTGTGTCTTTCATGAACATCTGTAAGAGCACTGGAAAAGCATGGAAGTCTAAGATTGTCTATAGCAGTGGAGCTCAAACTTTGATTCTCCTACTGTTCTGGCCAGCACTGGCCAAGTTGGCTGGGGTTTCTGGGAGTTTAAGTACAAAACACCTGGAGAATGAAAGTTTGAGAACTACTTGTTCATATGTTCTTGCAAGAATTGCATTTCAGGATGTAGGACAATGAGTGTTATCAAGTTGGACTTTCAGAGGCAGCAAAAAGTAAAGTGTATGTGTGTATGTTGGGGGTGGTGTCATTTCTTCCTGGTCCTGACATTAGGTCCTGTTCACTACCTACTGTGCAAGACTGCAATTGTGCTGGCAGGGTGATTTTGCTCCAGGGTTTAATCTAAACTTTAAAGCAAATATCCAAAGTGCTGAATACTATCCCCCAATCAGATTTACAATCTGGATGGCTCCATCAAAGGACAAATGATGCCACTCTCCAGACTGGCATAGCTGAAAGATGTTGTCCTGGGGTTTCTTGGGGAAACTGATGGATCCAGGGGATGCAAGCCCTCCTCTGGCATCACTTCAGGGAGCATGGCAAGTGGTAAAATGAACTGTGGTTTTTGGAGCATACATGCCTCTTCTTATAATGGTGGAGCTCCTCAGCAACCAATGGAAAGATGCCCAACCACTGACAGCAAGGCCATCTGGAAGTTTAGGGATGCTATTTCTCAGCATGTTAATTAACGTATTTTGAGAAACTCAGGCTTATATCGTATTTTGAATGCTTCACTCCTTTCAGAAGCCTATGAGGTTAGTTTATACAAATTTTATCATTTATTTCCAACCTAGCAAAATACATCAAAATAATACTGAATTTATATTTACAGAAACGGGGATTAATTGGGAACTAAATAATTAGATAATATTTATTTAGGCAGGCCTCTGCCTCTTGAATTCATGAGGCAGAAAGGTCTTTTAATGGTATGTGCTGTTGCCAGCTTTGGTTAGTACTTGGATGGGAAACCTCTACTGAATATCACGTGCTGTAGGCTATATTTCAGAGTAAGGAACTGACAAACCACCTCTGAGTATGCTTTGCTTAAGAAAAAATGCAAGATAACTTGTAGGCACATGCATGCACAGAGACTATGCTTTTATCTTTTTTATTATTGTTTTAAGTGTATATTTTAAACTGTTTTAACTTTACATTTTAAACTGTTTTAACTTTGTGGTTTGAATAGAATTGTTTGTTTAATCATTTTTTACTTCTGTACAATAGGATTTTAGCTGTATTTTGTTTTAACTTTTTCTAAATCATCATGGATCTCATACTGGAAGAAAGGCAAGATATAAATAAAATAAAATATAAATTAAGTTAATACTTACCCCTTGGTGCATGCTGTCATTGGCTCGGTCTGCAACTTCAGTGACAATCAACAGGGCAGCTATAGTGGGGAGCAACAAAACAGAAAGTCTTAAGTGGAAGTAAAAGAAAAGACTTAGAGGTGGGAAACAATTTAAACTGCTTATTACTAAACATTTTTAATGGATGAGGATTCAAATTTCTGCTCATCTACATGAGTCTTCACACTTTGGGCAAGTCAATGTCTCTCAGCTTCATTTCTCCAAAATGAAAAATGTATCTGTTCCTACTGTCACAGAACTAGAGTAACAAAGGATGAAACAAATTTTTTCATGTTAATTTAAGTCACATTATTGCATAGAATCGTAGAGTTGGAAGAGACCGCAAGGGCCATCCAGTCCAGCCCCCTGCCATGCAGGAAATCTCAATCAAAGCATATCTGACAGATGGCCATCCAGCCTCTGCTTAAAGACCTCCAAAGAAGGAGACTCCACTAAACATCATTCATATATATATATATATATATATATATATATATATATATATTTTTTCAGGCTGTGGGGGGAGTACAAACCTATAACATATGTCCTCTCCCACTTCACATACCAAGATTATAATGCGTACTTTGTGAATAATGAAATAAATGTTTCTGTTTTAATTCTGATTTCTATTTTCTATGTTTCTGATACCATGATACCACACTGGGGCATTTTGTGTGACATAAACATGGCAATAGTGTGTGTGTGTGTGTGTGCGTGCGTGATATACCAGACATGTACTCACACAGTTCTGAATGTGTAAATCCTACCAGCAGCACTAGCATCTACTTCCCCTGGGAATTTACAGAGCCACCCCTTTGGAAATCACTAGAATGAATTGTTAAATGAAGCAGAAATCCATAGATTTAGTTTTATGAGACTTTGAGCCTTCTTTGTCAGAGAGCTCTGGTACCACAATAAACAACAATTCCTAGGATTCCCTAGTACTGAGCCAGGCCAGTTAAAGTGGTCTCAAACTGGATTATTTATGCAGTGTGTTTCAGACCAAAGAAGTACAAAATTGTCTTTCAGACGTGAGTCACAGTTTAATTGCACAGAAAAACACACTCTTCCTATCATTGCCAGCTCATGGTCTGAAGAAGGATGGAGTATCCTCCCACAGCAGCAGTTTTAGCCATTCCTTTGCTCAGACCATAGTTTACCACAGCCTACCATAGCCTACCAACTGAATGTACTGTGAATTATTCCAATACTGCTTGTGATTAGCTGCTTAAAATCATGTAACAGGTAAAACAGATTTTCAAATCAGTGTCGTCATCCTTCTTCTCCACAAGAGTGATCTTAGCTTCATTCCTTTCTCTTTCTCTCTCATAACAGGATTGCAGCTGGAGAGGTAAAAAGTGCTTATTCTCTGCACCACCCAGGCTTAGTCCCTGCATGTAATGAGAGATTTTGTTGATAACCTCAGCTAATCTAGCAGTTTATTTAACAACTTAACGCGCAGAACATTGTGGTTGCTTCCTACTGTTGAAACTACACATTTTGGAACCTTTTCAGATTGTAATATGGATCCAGATTGACATCTCTTGCAGACTATACTTATAATATGTTCACATTAAGACCTTTCGCCCCCAGCAATACACTTATGTTGCAAATCATATAGAGAGAATAAATCTCACTGAAGCCAAAGAAACTTATATCAGATAGTTAGTTAGCTAGCTAGCTAGCTAGCTAGATAGATAGATATGCAAATCATTGCATAATTAGTTTGCATTTCTATATGCACTTAATTTGTAAGCCCCAGTAATCATAGTGGGACTTGCTTCTGAGTAAAACATAAATGGAATTGTGTTGTCGCTGTGCAACGTAAATTAGTTTTATTGCATTTTGTGTGTCCTATTCCCAGGTAAGTGAATGTACAATTACAGGTTAATATACACAGTCAGTCCCCATACACAAATACTTTAGCCTCAACTGGACTCCTCCCCCACCTAGAAAAGGATAACAGGGTAACTAAAGATGGCCCTACCATTAGGCAAAATCAGTCAGTGAAGTATAATGGTAGATGCTGGAAGGAAGCAGAAAGATGTTGGAAGAGAGAGATGTCTGTTCTCATGTGCTCTGCTTACAACTACACTACTGCCTTTAGGTACAGTGGGGGAACTGCCTTGTCATCATGGCCAAGAAAAGTTCCAACAACCAGTCCAATTTGTTATTGGACATGAAGCAGAAGGGAGTCCTGTCTTGGTCTTCCCCAGGTAGCAAAACATCATGAGATGACCCTGGCTGAGGGCCAGCATACCTGTGAAGAACTGTGCAAATGAGATGCCAAGCCACATGAAATCTTTTATAGGAAAATCCTTATCAAAGGCCTTGTATTCCATTTAAATTGGAGCCCACTCAACAGGCAGCTTCTGACCATTAGGATATAGCCAAGATATTCATTAGTGTCACTACCTAACATTCAAAATGGTATCACTTCTTCTGATCTAAGAAGTATATTGGGTAACCATCAGATTTTGGCACAGCACACACTATTTATTCTGGATATCCAATATTTCATATTTTGGGAACAACAAGAACTTAAAATTTGGAAAATAGTAAGTTTTTGATCAGTAGTTTCAGCCCAAAACAACACAGAGATGTAATTTATTCTTAAAGCAAGCTGAGATCTCAGTACAGTGATGCTGTTTATTCATAAACTGTTTTCTGGAAGAGTCAAGCCACTGACTATTCATCTGGCAAAATAAATATTTTTCTTATTATTTTTATTTCAAATTACCTTGAGTGTCTTCATATTCAGCAGAATCAGGGCAAAGGTTATTCAAGTAATCTGTATGAGAATAATCAGAATAAATATGGAATAAGTTCCAGATAAGTTCTTTTTAACAGACTCATCAGTTTTATACATGATCATCTAAACAGTAAAAGGAAGGTTCAGTCCTATTGTCACTGAGAGGACATTTAACAGTTCCTGGAGTATCACACTTCCCCACCCTGCTCTAAAACCTTTCAAAAACAATTAGAATTCAGTATCAAAAATGCCACTACTTTGATTGCAGTCGAAGAGGGTAACATGAATCTCCCTAAGTACAGGAGTCAGTAGGGTGTAGTGGTTTGAGTGTTCGACTAATACTCTAGGAGATCAGAGTTTGAATCCCTTCTCAGCCATGGAAACCCACTTGAGCAAGTCACACCGTCTCAGCTTCCAAGGGAGGCAAAGACAAACCCCTTTTGAATAAATCTTGCCCAGGAGATCCCACGATAGATTTGCCTTAGGGCCACTATAAGTCAGAAAGCACACAACAACTAACAGAGCTAGACGGCCAAGGAGCTATAACAAAAGTGACAACCCTAATGCATATCCCTGCTAGCTTTGTCGTAGAAGACAGCAGCAGTAGCACCAAATTTCAACAGAAGGACAAAGACAGATTCCTCCTTAGATATCCTAAATCAATAGAAAAGCAGGATGTAAGAGAGGATCTTCTTAGTGGCTGCCCCAAGACTCTTGAACTTCCTTCCCAAGGAGACCAGATTAGCCCCTCTCTACTCTCCTTCTGTTGCCGAGCAAAACTTCCTTCCTTCCTTCCTTCCTTCCTTCCTTCCTTCTATTGCCTTTCTCCCAGTGCAGAACTCCCTGGACTTTCCAACAGGCTTTTAAATTAGAAAGTTTTTGAGGAATGGGCCGAGAGTGGTGTATTGTTTTTGACCAAACCGTTTAAAAGTATTTTATAGCTTAAATAGTATTATATCTTTTTAAGTATTGTTTTAAATCATGTTGATAGCTTAATTCTATTTTAATGTCCACCTTTTTATGTATTTAGTTGCATCATTTTTTAAATTATAAGTTGTTTTGAGTCCCAATTTTGGCTCATCATCATCATCAATCATCATCATTGGCCATAAATAGATACAGTCCTTTATATAATTGCAGAGGAACAAAAAACATGGCTTTCCATATTTTCCCTGCATATTTAAGATAGTGGAGCTGAAACAGTTGATTCAATCAGTAAGAAGTCAGTTTTATGGTAAAAAAAAAAAAAGAAAGAAAGAAAATAAATTAAAAAGGAACATGATTTTTAACTATAGAATTTCAAATTACCTGAGAGATGGGAATGCTCCCCTGGTTTCTCTTTAATTACAGTGTAGTTTTGTTAAACTCAGAGGAAAAGCTACAATGATGGATTAGATACAGATAAACATAAAGCGATTCCCAAAAGAACTATGTTTAACTGGGAATAGCCATGTTTAATCGTTCTCTATATGGAATTTGATAAAAGATTACACCTACTCTGAATTAACTAATATGACCTGTGACTCATATAACTACATAGAGGCTGAGGGGGGACAATGTTATTTGTGGACCTCTTTGGACAAAGGGAAGAACTTTTGCAATAACAATTTTCAATATCTGCGTAGGCTAGACACAAAAGTTGTCTCTGGTGGCAGGCCATTGCTTATCCCTGCCTGATGAATCATTGTGGTCTGCAATAATTTCTCCCAAATGTATAGGGGAAGTCAGAAATACTGCAGCTGTAGTGCTTTGGCAGGTCATCCTAAATCTATCCTACAATGTATTTTATTATTCTTTGTTAGTAATACAAATTAAAGCAACAGTGCTGGGAATGATAACACTATCATGAGATATGATGAGATGCTCCTTTAAGGGAGATGGAAGAAGGAAGGGGGTCAGTGAAAGTCCTTTCAGGAACAGTTGCCTCTCTATTAGAAAAATGTGGTTTTAGGCAAGACAATGTGGTTAATTACACAATGTGTATAATTCCACTCTCATACAGGAGCAACCAGCTTCTACTCGAGAAAACTGAAGATGAAAGAATCTATTTTCCAGAGGCATGTGTAAAACTGTGTCGACGAAGGAGAGGAGAGCCCAAACACTTTATACAAGATGAGTCCTGCTGCCTACATCAAACCAAAGTTGTATCTAATTTAACATCCTGTTTCCCTCAGTGGTCCAACAGATATCCACAGAAAGCCCACAAATAATGCATCTACACTGCAGAAATAATGCAGTTTGACACCATTTTAACTGGCTCAATGCTATGGAATGCTAGGATTTGTAGTTTGGTGAGATATTTAGCCTTCTCCAGCTTTTGTGCCACAACAAACTACAAATCCCAGGATTTCATAGTACAGTATTTTTAAATTTTATATATGTCTCCTGCCTTCCTTCTGGTATTGGGATAATATTGAGCCATGGCAGTTAAAGCATTGTCAAACTGCATTGATTCTGCAGTGTAGATGCATCCAAAGACATGTGTGCCAACAGCTCTTTCCTGTTACTATTCTCCAGCAACTTGCTTTCATAGGCATCTGATCCTGCTGGTACTAAATTGCTACTATTAGGGGTCGCTTCCACTGGGAAAAGCTTCGAATCCTGATTCGATGTATGTGCCCCTAGTTCCCACTGGAAATCAATCCCAATCCTCATTGGATTGATTCCAGAGGAAAAAACGCGGGGCAAATGCCAAAAACTGGGCTTTTTTGGTGGTTCTTTTGGCAAAAATCGATTCTGATGTGATTCCTAACAGTGGGAACGTCAGATCAGAATCACTTTTTTTTTAAAGGGGGAGGGACAAATAGCAGGGGTGTGTGTGTTGTACATCCCCAGAGATGTTACACCCCCCCCATAACACCTTTTTGGGACTTTTTTTAAAAAACAAATAAAACTAAGCACAAAAGCGTTAGATTGATAAAGCAACTACTTGTAGAAACAGGTAGCTGATAAGCCATTCTAGTGATTTTGCGATTAGTTGTTTTTTTTAAAAAAAGTCTCCCCCCATCCTCCTCTTTCTCCTCTCCCCCCCCCCCCTCCCCCCTTCTTTGGAGCCCCCCCCCCCCCCCCCCGGCCTTGCCTCTGTCCTCCTCCTCTCCATTAGGTGGTGATATAGGCAGGGGAAGGATGGAGGGAGGGACCAGGAGAGCTGGTGGCGGGTGCCATCTCTGCCCTCCAGGGTGGCTCCTCCTCCTCTGAGCCACCCACATCCCTTGGGCAAGTCACACTCTCTCAGCCTCAGACCGAACCAGGGAAGGAGCCAAGGCAAGTTCAGAAGGGGCTATAGGTGGGCCCGGGGGAGGGAGCACGGAGGCCAGGGGAGAGGCCAAGGCCAGGCCGGAGAGCAGGTGGGGACAAAGGTCCATGCCAAAAAACAGTGATTCCAAAAGATCCCCATTCTTATGTGGACAAGGGACCTTTTGGAATCAATTTGGCATAACAGAGCAGAGCCGGATCAAGATTAAGATCTTTCAGTAAGTGGGAATGAGGCCTTACAGTGGTCACTGATAGCTTTGTCTTCCACATATGTGTCTCATCTCCTTTTAAAGCCATCTAAGCTGATGGGTTCATCACTCCTTTGCAAGTGGTAGACAAAGCAGATGTTAATCTACTGCTTACTTTGATTTTATTGTATATTGCTTAGAATTATTTTAGCGATATTGTAATCATGTAATGTTGTTATTTGATTGTACACCACTTGGCAGGTTTTTATTCTCCCGCCTCCCTTACTTTATTTGACCTTTGCTATGTAAAGTGCTGTGCAAACTTTACAGCGTTCTATAAATAAATATTAACAACAACAACAACAACAAAGTCACCCTGCCTCTAAAAGTAGAGGGGATATATATCTATCATGGTAATTGCCCATGTCTGAACTCATACCATCATTGAGAAGTCTGATTTAGCTACGGCGGCACATACCTTAGTAACATTCTGGCTGGATTACTTTAACATGCTCTACATGGGGCTGCCTTTGAAGAGTGTTCAAAAACTTCAGCTGGTACAAAGTGCTGCAGTCAGATTGCTTACAGATGGCATGATTCCTTTGTTGCAACAGCTCCATTGGCTGCCCATCTGCTTCCAGGCACAAGTGCTAGTTTTCAGTTATAGGGTTCAGGACCACAATTTCCCTTACGCACCTGCCCATGTTTTGTGATCTGCTGGGGTGGCCCTTCTCTCTGTCCCACCACCCCCACAAGTACATCTCATGGGAACATGGGAGAGGGTCTTCTCAGTAGTTGCGCCCAGAGTTGGGAAAGCCCTTGTCAGAAAGTTTAAGACTTCCACTGTCTTTACTCTGTCTGTAAACAGCTAAAGACATTTCTGTTTTGACAGGCCTTTGTGGACAGATTGTTTGAATGGGATGTTCCTTGTACAATGTGCTGGATTTTCTATTTGCTATTTTTGATGTGCTGTAATGCTTATATGGTTTATGTTTTTAACTGTTTTTAAATTTTTTGATAGTTTAATCACTTTTTAACGTTTGTATTTTGTGAATTTTTAACCACATTTTCTCATCTGCTGTAAACCACCTTGAGAGACCCATTGTGGTGTGATGTTTGAACACTGGACTACTACTCTGGAGATCAGGGTTCAGTTCCCAATTCAGCCATGGAAGCATCTATAGATGACCTTGGGCAAGTCACACACTCTCACCTCCAGAAAACCAAGTCACACACTCTCACCTCCTGAGGGTTGGCATAAACTGGAAATAACTTCAAGGTACACAACAACAACAAGCAACCTTGACTCTCAAACTGGGGAAAAGGCAGGATATTAATAACAATAACAAAAGCAATAACAATATCTGGTACTGTTACTGTCTGATATCTTGAGTGACAGTTCCAACTTACCCAATCCTCTTTAAACGCCACCTAAATTAGCAATCATTTTGTGGAAGCAAACTCCACAGAGGAATTCTGTGATGCATGAAGATGAATTTCTCTTTATTTCCCACCATGTAGCTTCAGTGGATGACCTCAAGTTCAAATATTTTGAGAGAGGGATAACATGAGAGATGATATTTTTGAAGTGCTGTGTGTAATATGTCTCTTGAGTTTTGAGCCCTTCCCATTTCCCCAGAGATGGCAAAGTTACTTTTTGGGCTTGTAACTCCCCCATACACTGGCAGGCTGTACAGAATGGCATCTTTGGCTTGCTTGAGGGCAGAGTCGGGGCAGGGCGCCTACACAACACACTCCCTGACTCTGCCCCCAGGTCAGCATGATGCCACCTGCCACAGTACACAGTGCATGTTGTCACAGCACTCATCTGGCGCTGCGTCTACATGAGGCAGTGAGCACCAAAGAAGCACCAAAAATCTGCAGTGCTGGCAGCTATGGCACCCTTTCCATGGTGGAGAAAGGAGCCGCTTTTTGCAGTTCCTTTTTGCACTGTGGAAAGGCAAGATTGGTTGCCATCACCCCGATCTGGCTCTAAAAAGGGCAGCTGCAGGCTGCCACTTAGGGGCGGTCTGTACAGCCCTTCAGTCAACATGGCCATCAGTTCATGCTTGCTTGGGGATTCTGAGAACTATAGTCCAACCCCCCACCCCAACCTCAAGCTGTGCGTTTATTTTCTTGGTAGGACTGTTCTCAATGAGAATAAACCATGATAATCATTTAACTGATAAATAAAAAGCTGCAGTGTTTAAGCATCCATGTGCCAAATGGTCTATGAATCAGCAGATTCATTCAAACTTTCTCACAGTGTGGGAGTTCTTGCTGTGATTCATTTAGCATCTTAATTTTCAGGTCTTTTAAGAGTTGCTATGGTAATAGTTTGTAAACCTGAGATCTACTCCTCCATCTTTATGCATTCCTGACAAAGGTCATGGAACGTACAACATGGATTTGGTGGACTCATAAGAAGTGCTGATTCTCCAGACAAGTCAATTCAGTGAGAGATTTAGTTATTTTCTCTGGAGGATCTAATATTTTCCAGAGCAAAATTGTGTAATAGTAAATACTTCCAATAGGATATATAATTTGGAATTTTAACAAAGAACAAAAGAATAAATAAAAAGAATAAAAATTGAACAGTATGGGTTTTTTTAAATCACAGGGAAATAATAATTTTTTTTTAAATTGCCAGACTCTGTGAATCTGATTTTATTTCATCTCAGTTTTCTCAGCTTTTGTAAGTATCTACATTTGAGACTTCAGTATTAAAATGTTATTTTTTAAAAATGTGGTTCTACTCCCTGCTTCAATGGAACTTGAGTATGGAGTTTATCACATGAATCACATGACTGAAATTGGAAGTATAATCCAGTGTCATCCTGAACTATTCTGAACTATTCTGCTTTGGTCAGGCCCCACCTAGAATATTGTGTCCAGTTCTGGGCGTCACAATTCAGAAAGGACATTGAGAAACTGGAGCGTGTCCAAAGGAGGGCGACAAAAATGGTGAAGGGTCTGGAAACCATGCCCTATGAGGAACGACTTAGGGAGCTGGGGATGTTTAGCCTGGAGAAAAGAAGGTTAAGAGGTGATATGACAGCCCTGTTTAAATATTTGAAAGGATGTCATATTGAAGAGGGAGCAAGCTTGTTTTCTGCTTCTCCAGAGAACAGGACCTGGAACAATGGATGCAAGCTACAGGAAAAGAGATTCCACCTGAACATTAGGAGGAACTTCCTGACAGTAAATGGAATGCACTCCCTCGGAGGGTGATAGAGTCTCCTTCCTTGGAGGTCTTTAAACAGAGGCTGGATGGCCATCTGTCAGGGATGCTTTGATTTGGATTTCCTGCATGGCAGGGGGTTGGACTGGATGGCCCTAGTGGTCTCTTCCAACTCTATGATTCTATGATTCTATGAACGCAGTCATGCGAATGCACTCCAAACACAATCACATGTCAATCCACAGTTAAGTAAATTCGGTGAACTAGCGAAGTCACAAACCCTTATTCCTAGGCAACTTCGCACTCAGTGCGCTATTTTTTGGTGTGATGTGCATGCCTCCTTTGGCCCTGTTTCCCCCCCAATCCAGAAGGGGGAGTTTGCCATGAAGCCTTGTTGCAATTCCGCTTCAATTTTGCTTCCGCTTGTCCTTCAGCATTGCTGAGGGGGGGCTGCTGCCTGCTAATTAAGAGGTATGGACCGGGAGCTATTAGATAACCATTGTATTCATGTTTTAATGTGACAAGAGTGAATATATCCTTGTTTTAACGTGAATAGAGCATGTTCTTTCAACCATTCTTCCCATCCCCCCCCAACCTCTTTTGTAAATTGTGGGTTCCTTGGTTCCTCTCTCTCACTCGCCTAAATATGCTATGCTCCAGTCATCTGGAGTTTCACTGAGCATGTGCAAGGGTGCCAATTTGCAATTAAGAACCCACCGATGTGATGTCTTACTTTGCACAGAATCTGGGTAGCGTTCGGGGAGGCCATTACATAGAATTTAAGGTGTGATAAGTAATCACGTAATGGCGTGAATTTTCAAACTGACCTCACTATCTTTCGAAATTGAGAGCCTCCCGTCCCTTGTGATATCTCCTATATTATTTGCACATTTTTTCCATTTCCATATACACTTGAAAAGGAATGCATTGTTGTTGCTGTTGTTGTTGTTGTTGCTGTTGTGTGCCTTCAAATCATTCTCTGACTTATGGCAACCCCAATGGGAACCCATCATGAGTTTCTTGTTGGATTTGGGGTTTTGAGGGTTTTTGTTTTGTTTTGTTTTTGTTTTGCAAGATTAGTTCAGAGGTGGTTTGCCGGTGCCTTCCTCTAGGGCTAAGGGAGTGTGATTTGGCCAAGATCACCCAGTGAGTTTCCACAATTGAGCGGGAACTGGACCCCTGGTCTCCAGAGTCCTAGTTTAACACTCAGACCACTAACCATGCTGGCTGTAAGCCTACAAGCACCCAGGATTCCCAGATAGTCTCCAATCCAAGTACTAATTGTGCTATATACTTCAGATTTCCCGCCAATTGTTATTTTGCTTCACCTAATGCTGTGAGTCACATGCCACATGCAGTCTTCACTGTTTGAGAACTAATTACGTTTACCCATATTCTACAAGATTTGTTGTTAAGGTTTTTTTATTTATGGCAGCCCTAATGCAAATTATCATGGGGTTTTCTTGGCAAGATTTGTTCAGAGGGGGCTATCCTTTGCCTTCCTCTGAGGCTGAGAGAGTGTGACTCGCCCAAGGGTTTCTAGTGGGTTTCCATGGCTGAGCAGGAACTTTAACCCTGGTCTCCCAGTTCTAGTTTGGCACTGAAGCCATGATACCATGCTGGCTTAATCTGTGACATAAGGCCCTTCTTAAAAAAAAAACCAACAGATCACAGTCCCGCTCTATCTCTACCACCATGAAACATCTCCCCTTCTTCTTGGTCCTTGTCTCCATCCATCTCAACACCTATTACTTTCTCTCTTCTTCCTCTCAACAAATCTTTTATAGAAGAAAACAAAAGTCACTTTAAAGCAGTGGCGGTGTAAGGAGGGGAGGGACTAGGTTCAATTCAAGGACAGCTGATATAGCCTGAGCACAAAGCGAAAGAGCTAAAGACTCTCTTGTTTTGCAGGTGTGAAGTTTTATGTCTTGCTGACCTGTGAGTAGCACATGGTACTGGAATATGCGCTGCACCACTTTCAAGAGCTGATGTTTCACATTCAAGATATTGCCATCACGAAACTGCTGTCCTCAAGAGAAAGGGGAGAAAGAGAGTAAATGTCAGAACTTGGACATCCATAACCAGAAAACAATCAATAATATGACTAGTTTCACAATGTTGGCAGTAGACATTTTGAAAAAAATTGACACAGTGGCAGCATTGATATCCTCCCACCGCTGCCTACTAGCACATGGTAATTTCTAAAAGGGATGACCAGACCTATCAGATCCATTTCCATGTACTTCCTTCTTTACCCACCTCCAAGTCCACACTCCATCAGTTCTCTGTGGATTTTTACAATGGAAAAAAACCCCTCTATGTATTTTGTGCATGTTTATTAATAATAAATAAATAATAAAAATTTTATTTATATACCGCCCTTCTATATAACCAGGGCGGTGTACAACATCTTAAAGAATACAAAATTACAAATAAACAAAGCAAATACAGATACATTAAAAACAATTAAAACAATTCCAGCCAGCTTGCCACTGCTGATGTAGGGGTGGGGAAAGCTAGTTGGGGCCTATATCGGGGAATGCAAGATTAAACAGAAAGGTCTTCAGCCCCTTTTTGAACTGGGCTAGGGAGGTGGCCGAGCGGAGCTCGTTGGGCAGAGAATTCCAGAGGGTCGGGGCCGAGATGGTAAAAGACCTCCTGGACATGGAGACAAGTCTGGCCCCTGGAACCCTCAATAACTGCTGCCCAGATGTTCTGAGTGTGCGGGGCGGATTGTATGGAGAGAGGCGGTCCTCAAGGTATCCTGGGCCCAAGCCATTTAGGGCTTTATAGGTAATAACCAACACCTTGTATTGCACCCGGAAGCGAATAGGCAGCCAGTGCAGTTCTTTAAGCACTGGTGTTATGTGACTGGCTCTGGGTGTATCAGTAACCAGTCTGGCTGCCATATTCTGCACTAATTGTAGCTTCCGGGTATGGTACAAGGGTTGCCCCATGTAGAGCGCATTGCAGAAGTCCAAGCGAGAGGTTACCAGAGCATGTACTACAGTTTCAAGGTCCCTCTGGCCCAGGTAGGGACGCAGCTGGCATATCAGCCGAAGCTGATAACAGGTACTCCTGACCGTCGCATCCACCTGTGATGTAAGGTGGAGCGACGAGTCAAGGAGCACCCCCAGACTGCGTACAGTGTCCTTCACAGGAAGCGTGATCCCGTTCAGGACAGGTGGAATCACCGCCATCCCCGGGCCAGGGGAACCTATCACGAGCACCTCCGTTTTCTCTGGATTCAGACTGAGTCGGTTTTCCCTCATCCAGTCCATTACCGACTCCAGACAAGCCACAAGAGGAGAGATGCCATCCCCAGTCACTGCATCAGTCGGAGACATAGAGAAAACTATTTGGGTGTCATCAGCGTACTGATAACCCCACGTCCCATGTCTCCGGATGATCTCTCCCAACGGTTTCATGTAAATGTTAAAGAGCATGGGAGACAGAATGGCTCCTTGAGGGACCCCAGATATAAGGGCCCTCTTATCGGAGCACACGTTTCCCAGCTGCACCATCTGGAACCTCCCAGAGAGGTAGGATCGGAACCATTGAAGCGCAGTGCCCCCGATTCCCATCTCTGCTAGGCGATCCAGAAGGATACCATGGTCTATGGTATCGAAAGCCGCTGAGATGTCCAAGAGCACCAACAGGGACACGCTTCCCCTGTCGATGCCCAGACGGAGATCATCGACCAAGGCGACCATGGCCATCTCAACCCCGTAGCCCGCCCGAAAGCCGGTTTGAAATGGATCCGGATAATCCGTTTCGTCCAAGATCGATTGAAGCTGGATTGCAACCGCCCTCTCGATCACCTTCCCCAAAAATGGCAGTAGTGAAACTGGCCGATAATTGTTATGCATCAGGGGGTCGAGGGAGGGCTTTTTGAGCAGCGGTTTTACAATGGCCAATTTTAAGCTGGATGGAAATTGCCCATCCCTCAAAGATGTATTTATAATCCGGTGTAACAACGAAGTTACCACTGGTCCCCCTGAGCCGCTAGCCATGAGGGACAGGGATTGAGAGAGCAGGTTGTCTTCCGAACGCTTCCAAGGATCTTGTCCACATCATCGGTACTGACCAACTCAAACTGATCCAGTTTAATAGAGTCCACGGAGGCTCTAAGTGGATGGTATAATGCAGGAGTGGGTAAAGTGCAGCCCACAGATTGCATGATGCTCCCAGGGCCTTTTTGTGGCCCTTTAGAGGTATGCTTCCAAATACCCTAAAATGACCTCTGAAGACTGTGGAGGGCATTTCCACCATGTTTGGTGGCCCCTGGATACATCAGGGTTTAAGCAAAGTTTTTTTTTTTTTAAGGGGGAACCTTTTGCCTCAAAATGCTCCTAAATGCCCTCTACATTCCCAGGAAGACCTCAAAACATGCCCCTGTGCCCCCCTGGAGGGATGGGGGGGGGGGAGAAATTTGGCCTTTTGCAGGAATAGGTGCAGTGGAGGGGATGTAGCCCCCCCAAGGTCTTCTGAAGGGCCGAGAGGCCTAGCCCTCCAGTTACCCACTCATGGTGTAATGGATGTATTAATGGATACTTTATTCACTAAAGTATTTATGTGCCCATGTTTTCTTTTTGGGAATGCAGTGCAAATCTAGAAACATGTGGACATCTAATCACAAATTGCATCTGTTTCTGTTTGATCCTGGAGGTGTAGTTGAGAAGAATTAGTTTGCTTTTGTTTTTGTTTTTAAATATGAAGCAAAATTCTCACACATTCTGCTTTCAGCATGAAACTGGTAAAAAAAATAAACCAACCCTACAAATTGATGTAAAACAGTCCTATGATGATTTATGTTTGGGATGGAAGCTGATAATCAAAGCAGAGTTTAGACTCCATGAAAGTACCAATTTCAAGTGAAATGTATAAATGCACATTTTTAGTGCACTCCTAAACTGTATTTTGTTGAATGGTGTCAGATGGAAGGAATCCTACCACAGAGAGCCAGAATGATAAGCATAATGGATGGTTATCTCAAGGTAAATATCAAAGCCAAGAATTTTACCAGAGGAATTTGACCATTAGTGCTGTTCTTTGTTTGAGGTGAAAAAGAATCTTGGAAATTCATACATTTGTGATTATAGCATAAACCTCACAAATAGCGTAAAATTAAATACACACAAAGCCATGCTTATTTTTGAAAAATGTGAATAGCTAATGTGCATAAAGATGCTTAGGTCAATAGAGGAAATTCCTACTGGTTTTGGAAAAATGCAAGCAAATCAAAAGACTGAAAGCTTTTCATATTTTCAGTCCATTAAGCCTGGTCACATAATCTCTGAGTACATTGTAGGAACTTGACACATGCTTGAAAACTTATCATAGGGCTAACAAAGTAAAAAAAAAAGTGTCTTCATGACCATTTGACACATTGAAGTTTATCGCATCGGGCCGGATTGGGGCCGGAGCAAAAGGGGCGGGGAACGAGTGCAAACGAATAGGGGATGCATTTTACTGCACACATGGAAGTCCCTGTTCCTTTCCGTTCCCTTCCATTCTGTCCCCCATCTGTCCCACAGGAGGCAATTTTTGAGAATGCTTGCTGAACAGTTCCCAAAAATCGCCTCCTGTGGGACGGATGGGGGACGGAACGGAAGGGAACAGAAAGGAGTGGGAACTTCCCTGTGTGCGGTAAAATGCAGCCCCCACTTGTTCCAGCCCCATCCCAGACCCTTTTGTAACACACAAGGCCTGTTCCAGGGGCCTGTGCGATATTCTCCATTGAGTAAGACATGAACAATTCATTTCAGGACTATTCTCTGGTGTTTTGATTTATTCACATAAAATAAAATAAAAATTATTCTCTTTTTATATGCTGTTACCCGCCTTGATCCAACACAGGGAAAGGCAGGTTATAAATAAATACTATTATTATTATTATTATTATTATTATTATTATTATTATTATTAAAATGAAAAGCTAAAGGTTTCACTCTTCGTAAATGTAGCAAGGGATTGCAGAGAACAATGAATGAGGCAGACAGTGAGGGGAATTATGTAAGTTATCCCTGACAAATATTCAATACTTACATCAAACACTCATTCTGGATTATTATTATTATTAGTAGTAGTATCATATTTTTCTTCCCCCTTCCCCCTCCTTGGATTCTGCCTTGATGCATTTTAGGTCCTATTCTATAAGCCACTTTGAGCCGATTTTTGGAAAGAATTGGAATTAAAATGACAAAACTAGTAAAAACTATACTTGAATCATCATCATCATCATCATCATCATCAGGAACAACAACAACAACACCCCCCCCCATCATAGTTCTCAAGCTCTCCTGTAAACATGGCTTGAAATTAAAGTTTAAACACTTGCAGGTAAGCCTTCATAATACTTCCTTGTTTACCACTGCCTCTCCTTGGCTGATGAGACACCTAATTCATGCAACTTTTCTTTTCATGGAGTTGCAGGGAAAGGGAAAGGTATCTGTTGAGTTTCTGACTTAAGGTCCCATACAGAGAGGCCAAAATAAAGCTGCTTTGGGTCACTTTGGAGGTATGCTATTTAAATGATGCATGTACACTAAGAGTCCGGAAACCACGCTAAAGCCACGATCCTGTCCTAAGGACTAGAGCGCAGCTTTGGTGCAGCTTCCGGACTCTTAGTACGCATGCAGAATTTAAACAGCATACCTCCAAAGTGACCCGAAGCAGCGTTATTTTGGCCTGTCTGTATGGGGCCATAATTTAACTACTTGCAGTACAGAAAATGTGATCAAAAAAGAGCTGGCTGTCCTAGTTTGCTCCCCTAGTTTGGCCAGAGTCAGTCTCAAACTGATTTAGGGTGCATTTACATTCTTTCAACTAATTCCTTTAAAGTGGTTAATATCTGAGTGAGACGACTGAGGATAGCTAAAAACAAGACAAAAATCCTCGGTGCATACAGGAAATTTCTGAGCTCAGATTTATGGCTCAAATAAAAATCCCATTAACTCCAATTGTAGCTGAACTGAGGGGCAACACATAAGGCTAAGGCTAAGGCATTAACACTGTAACTTTTATCTCTTACTTAATATTAGGGGCCATGATGGTCCTGTGAAATACATCCTGCCCCTGTATCCTGCGGCACTGCAAAGGAAGATGGAAAACTGGAGTGTAAGAGCCATTGATCTGAAACATGCCAAAGGCATCGTCAGAAGAGCTGGGCTGATTTATGGGCTAGACAAGATGAGCAGGATTGAGGCCAGGTTCTGAATTGCTCCCAAGAGAGGTGAGTGCATTCAACTGCTAAACGTAAGCTTAAAGGGAGATGGGACCTTTCTGGAGGGAGGGAGGGTCAGGTTAGGCACTAACCTCTGGATTGGCAGAGTAAAGACAGTTTGGGGAGAGAAAAATCCAAACATTTATTGCTACAACTGAGACTAAGTGCCCCCCCCCCCAAATTCAAGCCAAAGGCTAGAATAACATACAAGGTAATGTTGCTGCAATACTTTCTATGTAAGGTAGTAGTTACTGCATGCCTATTACAAACATTAGCATAAATAATCACTTGTTATCCTGAAATGTTACACAGGCTGAACGTTTTAGAATTCTAGGCGATTTTTGTCTTTTTTAAAAAATCATGAAAGTTCCCTCTTGACAAATCTGCCACTCTTAACACATTTTTTTTAAAAAAATTGCCTCTTAAATTTTTACTTTATCTCTTTAAATGCTTTCTGCTTTCTTAAACCAACTGCATACCCTCCAATGTTTCACAAAAGAAAACTGGGACATGTGGAGCCAAGCAACATGAGAGAGAGGGAATGAGGAAGAACACAGGAGCTAGGGGAAGCTGCAGCAGTTCGCTTTCACCTGAGCCTACTGGGAAGGACAAGATCCCACCACCTCCTCTCCTCTCTCCCCTACTGACTTAACTGAGGGTAAGCTACCTTTGCCTTTTGAACTCAGTTAGTAGCAACAGAAGTAAGCCATGGACAGAGAGGAAAAGTGGAAGGAGGGGACAGAAATTGGGACATTTTAAAAGCAGATGAAAAAGTGGGATGAGAGAGGATTAATCAAGACTCTCCTTGTCAAAATGAGACAGTTATAGAGTGCACAAATGTGCCATTTCGTAGCTCATATTAATTCTCAACAGCTTTCTTCCACCTATAGAGCTATAGTGCTCCAGGATTATAACTTCACAAACGTGGTACTCAAACTTTTTACCCTTGGGGCCCTTTTTACATCTACATGTGGACATTGCCCCCTCCCCAATGTCGTATATGAATAAAAATATTTTTAAAAGGATGGGTGATGCTGATTTTTCTTACATATATATATAGGGGAGAGAGAATATTCCAGCCTACAGAGGGTCAAAATCTCCCTATAAAGGCACCCTTTTCCTCTATCAAGCCCTGTAGGGCTAGGCCAGGCTGCCAGAGACAAAAACTACTACTATTATCTCCAGTCAGTAATCAGAGATAGCTACATGGATTGCCCTTGATTGGCAAGCTCCTTCCCCAGATGGAAGGAAGAACAATGCATAGACCTAGATACTCTCAGATACAACTTGAGAACACATTTTCCTCTTCCATTTTTCTCATTGTCTGTACATTGAATATGTTCATTGCAAAGTGTGGTCATACTTATGGTCCTCTAGACTTACCTCTCACCTAAATTAACTTGTCATTCACTCTCTTCATGTCCAACCTGAACTTTGAAGAGAGGGCTACTTCAGAGAGGCAAGGAGGAAGAAAGTTAAGAAAAGAGCACTGAAGCAAAACTGTGAGTCAGTGTAAGGATAGAACAGACTGGCCTTACCTCAAACTCCCGAATGACAGTATCCAGCTGAGAAGATTTAAGACGGGCATCATCCAGCAAAACCAGGGTCCTATCAAAGTGCATAATGTAAGATGTGTGGTGGTGGAATCTAGATTCTCTGGAGAGGAAAACATCAGCCACTTTTTGATGCTCTTCCCTAAAGCCACATAATAATAAACAGATAAAGAAAATGAAACTCCCTCAGCCATAATTCATACAAATATTTTCCCTCATCAGCCCTGAATGTCTTAATTATATCAGTCATGATAACAGGCCCATGAAGGGTAGTCCTTGTTTCTGCTGCACCAACCTTGCAATACACTAATCTGAATATGGCTTACCAATGGCTTGATAAACTTCTGTTCTGGGTGCCAGCCAAAAACCACAGAAACAAGAGAATTGTCAGAGACTCAGCACACCACAATATATAGTGGATAGCCTGCATTTATCTTGAAGTCAGATAAACAGGTTCAATTTAATTTAGCAGTTTATCCTTTTTTATATACCTTTTCTTCCAGTGTAGTTTCTCCCTCTATGGATGTTAAGAACAGTCCTTCTTATTATCTAAGGCACATTCCGCACGTGCCAAAAGTATGTGCTTGGCACGTACTAGGGTTAGGAAGGGGCGTCCTTTCCGGATGCCCCTAACGCTAGTACATGCCGAGCACGTACAAAATGGTGCCGCCCATTCTACATGGGCGCCGCCATTTTGATGTAGCGGACGCTTAGCGTCTGCACGTCTCAGCACCATTATGACGCCGCAAGTGTGCCAATGGCGCTTTGCGGCATCATAATGGCACTGCAAAAAGAAGCCACTTTTTGTGGCTTCTTTTTGTGGCATGGAGGAGTTGTGCAGTTTGGCCGCTGAGGCTCCTCCACGCAGCAAATGAGGGCGCCAGCAGACTGCCCTTTTGCGTGGTCTGTAAAGCGCCTAATATAGGCACGGTACAAAACACCAAAAAGAGGCACTGGGGAGTCGCTTCTCCTTGCTCTGCAGCAGTGCCACAGCAACCAAATTGTGTGATGCTGCTGCGCAGCAAGAAAGGAGCACGCGGAAGCAGCTCCTTTTTTTTAAAAAAAAAAAAATTAAAAAAACATTTTATTTACATAAAGCTAAAAAACAAGTTTCCATTTCACCATGTTAGAGATATATACCCTTTCATGGTTTCAGAGAATACATTGTAAAATTGTACAAATACTTCCATAGTTACCTTGAAATCAACTCTCAACTCTGTACATTGTGTTGTCACAATTCTCTTTTTTCCCTTGTTCACTGTTTTCTTGTTACCTCAAAGTATATTACTAATTAAAGTCTGATCAAATGTAAAATTGCTTAAGATGCGTTTGTCATATTGTAATCTGCATCCTTTATTGTCTATACCTGCACTTTGTCAATATTGGGTCCCACTCTTTTTCTATTACTGTAATGTCTTTATGAGATAAACGACCGGTTAAAATGTCCATCTCCCTCATTTCAAGAACTTTCTCCCACCATATTTCAAGATCAGGTGTCTCATGAGTTTTCCAAAATTGGGCTAATGTAGTTCTGGCGGCGGTTACTAAATATAGTAAGATTCTACCATGCTTGATCTTGGTTTGTGTAGAAAGTTTGTCTAATGTGTTTAACAAATACATTTCGGGACACATTTCAAAATTAATTTGTAACATCTGTTCAATTTTTCTATGTATGGTTTTCCAGTAAAGTTTTAGTTTTGGACATTTCCACCATACATGAATCCAAGTTTTGGGTGCATTATCACACTTCCAACAAGTTCCTGGGCTTGTTTTGTACATTTTTGCTATTTTATTAGGGGTCAAATGCCACCTATGCTCCATCTTCCAAAAATTTTCCCAAAGACTTTGGGATTTTGTGAATTTCTTTGTTTTTTCACAGGCTGATTTCCATATCTATTGTGTGCCCTTAATCAGATGCCCAATTTATCATTGTATCAGTGACAGGTTCTTTCTTCTGTTCCAGATTTCTAAGGAATTTATATAGTTTTGCTATCTTTTTGTTGGCTGTGTCTAATAAAATTTTTGAGAATTCTGAGATTTCTTCTTCAAAATCCTGAGTTTTTAAAATCAATTTTGAATCCTTCTTTAATCTTAAATAAAGATACCAGTGCGCCTTTGGATCTAATTGTTTTAATGCTTCAATAGGTTTCATTTCAAATGTATAGTTTTAAACAGAATGTCTTTGTAAGTCAACCATGAGTCAAGCTCTTTCCATCTCTCAATGAATGCTCCTTTTTTGCTGCGTACTTGTGCCGTGCCAAAGCACCAGCGATGGTGTGATGATGTGCCAGTGGCTCAGCCCCGTTTGGACGCTGCACTGCTCGCACATCATCACTGCACACACCAGCTGGATGGTGCTGTGCAGCTGCAGCGCACCCATGACATGCTAGGGTTGCAGGGCATGTACACGCCCCACCCTGAGCAACCCTAGCATGTCATGGGCGCGCCGCAAAGGGCCCGTCTATACCGGGCCATAGCAGGTCAGGAATCCACCCCTCCCCCAGTAAGAGCTCATATATATGCCCACTGACTATAACTTTCTTTCTTTTTAGAAACTTTCCAGGGAGTAGTTGCTGATGGCTCATGAATCTGAACCAGTTTACAGGCTGCTCTTTTTAATGGTACTGTTGTAGAATATATGTATGATCATAACTAGAATCATGGAATATTATTCTAGTGAATCAAGTGTATAATGATGAATGCACATTCATAATTGGATATGTAATAATATCATACTAAAACTTCATGGTTTAGTGTAAAGGCTAGCCTTGGAAAAAGGCTAAATTTTGGAAGATGAGACCATTATAGCAGCAAATTATCCCACATCTGCTATTTCTGATTCTCTCACCCTTTCCTCTGAAGTTTGACATGCTTCAACAACTCACACATTAAACCTATTTTCATGAACAATATAAATGCTGACTATCATATTTCATGTTTATTGTTATAGGTTTATTGTTCCTCATCAAGAAGGAGGGAGAATAGATGGCTATTGTTCTTTAAGATTTCTGGACAGTAGACTGTAGATGCTAGCATATAAAATCCATCCTAATCACTTACCAGTTGAGAACCTTTTCTTCCAGTTCTTCCAATATTTCTTGGTGCAAATTGTAAATTTCTTGGATCTCATTCAATCCCTCCTTGAGTTTTGATTCCTCATGGTCACTGTCATTCTCATTTCCTAGTGCTTTTAAGGCAGCTTCATGGAAATCCTGTGAATACACAGTTCAGAAAACTATCTGTGAGCTGTTAACAAATCTTACTCAGATTTTCATTTCTATCATCTTCAAAATCTGTCCTGCAAAATCTTGTCCTTATTCTTGTCATTTCTCTTGTCATGTAATGTGACATGATTCTATTCTCTTTCCATCCTATTGGATTCTTTTTCTTCAATCTAATTCAGGTACTTTCACACAATGTTTTTGTGATGTGGTATAGCCCTCTCATGTGATGCCATTGATTGCATGTCAACAGATTACAGATGACTCAGACAGGCCTTTAGGTGAACTGCTGTCCCAATACAGAAGCATTTTCTCAGTGTCTGCAGAAAAGAAATATGTACTAGGTCTAACCTTTTGTCTATATTTTACTTGAACCAGTTCTTACAATGCTATTGCTAAAGTAAACCTTTCTGCTAAAATAATCTCCATTTTTCTGTCTCTACAATAACTCATGGAAAACTCCAATTTCCCTCTGTCCTTGTTTTGTTTTCAAGTAGAATGCATTAAGAGCATATTGTCTCTTAAATGGCCAGCCTAACCACCACTCCCATCAGATCCAAAACAACAGAAAGTGTTCTATGGAATTTCTGACTGCTTCTTATGTGAAACTCACATCTTTGTTTCTGACCCAGGCGAAATATAAACTACTATACAGAGTTTTTCTATCCCACGGAAGGGTGTAGTGTGGTCTTCTGAAGGTGGGAAAGAGATATTTTTTGCCACTAATAACTTTGTTAAAGACACTGATCACACATGGAACTAATTAAGCAAATTCATTACTGAGAGAATTGAAATTTCTGGTATGACACGATTTCACATTTAAGGTATTAAAACTCATTTTGTCCCAGTGTAATTTTTTTAATGCTATGGTTGTGTCTAAAAGACAAAGCATAGAGGTAGAGAAGAGAGGCAGGAAAGTTGAAGACTTAAGGCTACAGGTAGAAAAGTTTTATTAGCAGCACTTTCAGAATCCCCCAGTAGGAAGCCCATCAAGCATGCTGGTTGGGGGATTTGGAGAGAGGCAGTCTAAAATGTAACTTTTCTGGGCTTAAGATATGGAAAGACTGTGCCAAGGCCTCCAGCTGCTGCTGCAATGAGAATATTAATCCTCATGAGAGGGAGAGGTTTGTAGCATATGATTTTGTAGATTCAGTCCAAAGCCAATGCTAAAAACCTTTCTCTCTGTCTCAAAGGTGTTCCAAGATGCCTAACACAGTATTTTTTGAATATTATTACTATTATCATAAATCAAAGGTTTTGACTTCTACTAGTCCACAAGCATTTGAGACTGCTCTTTTAACCCTTCAGCAATCAAAACAATCCAGTACAGTTCTTGTCCTGCACTGTGTCTTGCACCCCCAGCCTGTACAGCACAGGTATTTCAGAATGGCACTACAGTATCCAAATTCCAACAGCTGTTATTCTGCGCAACAGAAACCTATTTCAATATACCATTATCCAATCAAAGATATCTACAGTTGGCCCTCCATATCCACAGAGTCTTCATCTAGGGATTCAACCATCCAAGGCTTGAAAAAAAAGCTTTCCTTTTGCTATTTTATATAAGGAACATCATTTTACTATCCCATTGCATTTAATATATATGCATCCATGGATTTATACACAAGTCGTATTTTACTCCAGTGAAGCTAGCCAGAATGGTTAAAAATGTTTTTTCCCAAATGTTGGTGTGGTTGTAGTGATAATGGCACATTTCTACACATGTGGCTAGATTGCCCCCAAATAAACACATTTTGGCAACTGGTGCTTGAACAAATTTCACTGATTACCAGTCAAGAAGTTAAATTACGTCCAGAAATGTTTTTGTTATCAATAGATGTAGACGTAAACTCAAATTTGAAACATAAAAACCTCTTAGATTTCTTCATTACAGCAGCCTGTGTAGAAATTGCCAGATGTTGGAAAACAGGGGAGGTATCTTTAGATATGTGGTGGGAAAAGATATGGGACCTATGGTAATGGCAAGTTATGCAGGATGACCAAAATCAGAAGCAAATGGTTCAAAGGAAAATGGTCCCCACTCATTGACTTTGTAAAGACAGAAACAAGAGAAGACAACCATCATCTCATCTGAACTTTTGGTCGGACATTCTGGACTAGATTTACCCAAAGACAGCACTGGACTTTAAAGTGACAACTTACACTGAACAGAACCCAAGAGACCCAAAACATAATCCAAAGTTGTGAGATGAATTGTTTTATTTTGCTTTATTGTTGTGATATGTCTTGTACATAGTTGTTTACTTATAATAAAAAATATAAAACCATTTGTTTCCTTTGGACAGAACAATATACTTATTGTATACTGTAAGCAGAAGAACTCTGAAAGTAAGTATGTGTCTGCTTGAAGGCAGCCTTTTTATTTGGACAGATACTTAGTTCAAGTCTGATCTACAGATAAATAGTCATCAGAAGGAAAAACAGGACCGTAAAGTCACACAGGCTGGACAGGAGATGGAGCAGAAGTCATCTTGCGACAATCTTCCCACTGGTTTGAGATGTAATGTCAATCTTTCCTAGTGCCTTCAAGCCACCTGCTGACTAATGACAACACCATGTTTTTCACTGGGTTTTCTTAAGCAAAGTACACTCAGTGGTGGTTTATCATTGCCTTCCTCTGAATACAGCCTACAGCACCTCATATTCCCCCGGTAGTCTCCCTTCTAACCAGACCTGACCCTGCTCAGCTTGTGTGGTATGGGATTTGGTGCATATAGGGTATTTAGGCACAAGATGTATTGTATTTCTATTTAGATTACAGAAATGTCTAAATCTGCATCTACATCCAAACACAATGCATGCAAACTGTATGCAAACCAGTGTCATCTCCTGTCCATGTGTGTGGTACTCTGTGCTAGTATTCTGCATCAGGTTATCAAAGAGATCTTTACCCTTCTTACAGTAAGCTAGCTAAGATTTCTATTGAGCCTGGCAAACATCCTACAGATCTGTTCATGGGGATAAATCCTCCTCTTTATTTCTCTGGAGTGGATATGCTCAGAGAGGAGTCTGAGCCAGGCAGCTGGGTGTTCCTTGTTTTGGCCCAAACTAAAAGTCAAGTAACATTTCTTGTTTTCTGCCAATCTAATCTTTATGGGGAAAAATAACTGGATCTTACATTGTCTACAAAAGTAAGTGTACACTGGGGGGAAATGGAAGCACACTTTAGGTTTCTGCATGTGTAGGGGACCATATGGAATCACTTAAGAAACATCCAGTGCTTTCTCAATTCTTATTTCGCATCCCAATAAACCATGGAAGTGTCTGGAGATTTTATTGCACAAGAAAGGGAAGGAAAGCCAGAGTGACAGAAAGGAAGAGTGGGAGCTGTTCATTGGAAAGCCGGCTCAAAAGAGATACCCGTGAAATTGTGGGTTTTGAAAACTCCCAGTGGTTCCATGCTGATGCTGCAGCAGATGTGGATGTTACAAGGCTTCTCAGTTTTACAAAAAAAGAGATGATCTGTCCTGATCTGACCTTCCTTTGCTGTTTGCTTTGGAGGGAGGCACATCATTAACTCTTGCAAGAGACTAAGATAATCTGGGATATTTTTAGAAAATGCCAGAAATATGCCATGTGAATGGCATCAGTTAGTTAGGTGTGAGGGCACTTCCAGCTGAACAGATGATACCCTATTTCCTGCATCACATTTACAGGACAAGCACCTTTCTTCTTGCCCTTTCTGTTACTGTTTTCATATGTCACATGATTTAACCTGTTTGTGTACATGCACATTTCCTCCTACACCAGCTGATTTGCAAGTTCAACCTACTCTATTGCTTCCTTAGTCAGCATGGTTGGGGAGGTAGTGTTGCATGGCCCCTTGATAGCATGTCTTAAGCCACTTTCCCATTCAGCTAATGTTAAAAGCAGCACCAGAAAAAAAGGTGGCAACTTAAACACATGGCTTTTTTTTGGACAGTGTTATTAAACAACATACCTTTGAATATTGCTGAATCCTTCTCTCTCCTTTGGATCTTTAAATTTGCCAGTGCTGCTGAAAGGAGGCTTCTTACCATTGCTCTGACAGCTTCACAGGGCTCACTGGGTTAATATTCATTAATGAAATCCTATCATGTGAGCTAAATAATCTTATTCCCAGGGGCTATGCCTACAATCTTGATCTGTTTCTCTAGTAAAACACTGTCCTTCTTTTGGTGTTCAGAGAGATGTTGGGGATGGCTTTCTAAAATGTTGTTACCATGTACACATACATGCACACCTGTATTGTTGTGGCCTGTGTGCTGTGCCCATAACCCTTGTTGGGACCTATGGAAATGACGCGCAGTGTCCACCACGACCACCTGCAGAGTTCAACCACATCGACAGGATGCCAAGAAGAAGGAATCTGTGAAGATGTCTTCAACTAATAATGACTCTTACAAGTCTTCACTCTAAACGAGGGTTTTAATCTTCCTTTGCAGTATTTACAACATAGATATACAC
This sequence comes from Sceloporus undulatus, assembly GCF_019175285.1. Taxonomy (NCBI): domain Eukaryota; kingdom Metazoa; phylum Chordata; class Lepidosauria; order Squamata; family Phrynosomatidae; genus Sceloporus; species Sceloporus undulatus. The sequence continues at coordinate 49,146,615 of NC_056523.1, forward strand.
AGTGAATTGGACATCCGTCTCTAATATACACTATTTACACCAGCCAACAATAACACAACCTCTGAGGCAGCCACAGTAACACACAACCATCTCACTGCCCACTCTCAGGCACCAACTGTCTCTCTCTACTCTCAGTGACAGTTGAGAACTGACAGTTGACAGTTGCATCAACATTCCGATGATGCACTTTTTGAATGCTGACACATTAGCTGCCACTGGAACTGTAAATTATCTGCACAACAGCTCCCCCCCTAGTGGCCACACCAATGTCATTTCCTGACATGTATTGCACCATGCCCTGATCTCTAGAAGTTAGGAAGCCAATTAAGAGATATGGGCATCCATATCTATAGGTATGCAAGAAAATGCAATTTACTAGATGGACACAGTATCTTCTCATCTCCACAATCAACTACATAACCAGATATTTTTTTTTTTTTTAATAACTCCTTCCTCACAACTAAAAATCTACAGACGATGAATACATTTGTATAAATCACTACATGGATTAATACAGTTTTCCATATTTGCTGGCAAATTTTAGTTGGAACTAAAGTTGATTCTGTCTCTGTGGATTATAGCAGTTCTATCAGTATGTCATCTGTTCCTGGTGATTTATTCTTTGCAGTAATTTTGAGTGCAGTATTCACTTTGCTTTCCAAACTTTGGGGTTCATCTTCATACGTTTTTTCTTCCCGTGTGTCATTTAACCTTTCATATTTTTAATATAGTTCTTCTCTGTGTTGCTTCCAACATCTTTTTATTTCACTATCATGTATTATGTTCCTCTTCTGATTGTAGAACATCTGCACACTTGGTTTAAATTTCCCTGTGATCTCCCAAATCTTGTGGAAGAGATCTCTTGTTTTTCTTTTTATGCTGTTGGCTTCTATCCCCAACTGCTTTGCTCAGCTCTTGCAGGGTCAGATCTGTGACCACCCTGATTTAGTCTAACCATCTGACATGTGGCATTCCTCTCTTTCTACTGTCTCCCACCTTTCCTAATGTTGTTGTCTTTTCTCGTGAGTCATGGCTTCTCATGGCATGGCCAGAGTATGACAGCCTCAATGTAGTCATGTTGGCTTCAGTAATGTAGTATTGACTTTAAATCCGAGCAAAGCTTTTGGCAAGTTTAAAGTATACCAACTTCCAGTTTCTCATCTACTTTAGTGCTGTTGCTTTTACAATTACCTCTTTCAATCTGTATTTTCCAAGCCTGGTATATCTATCAAGGCAGTGAGACAAACTGCCTTGATAGAAAAATGGGATATCCATTGTACATAATTAATCAATAACCAGTACAATACTTTACAGAAATAAACTAAGCTGACTTCAGCAGACGTTAGTCCCAGTTAAGTGTTTTAAGGGTTGTAGCCTAAATTATAGGGTTGAAGCTTTGCATACAGAAGGTCCCAGGTCCCAGGTTCAACTCACAGCAAGCAGTAGGTAATGGGGGGGGGGGGGACCCAGAGAGCCATAGCATGTCACAGTAGGCAGTACTTGACTAGATGGTTGAACTATCTATGGCTTTGATTATTATACTATGTTTCATTCTCAAGCCAGTGCTTATTTACTGGGCCAAACTTAGTATATTCAGCCCTCCACATCCATAAATTTTGCATCCACTGCTTGAAAATATTTTTAAAATATAAATTCCAAAAAGCAAGCCTTGGTTTGTCATTTTATATAAGGGACACCATTTTATTACACCACTGTATATAATGGGACTTGAGCATCCATAGATTTTAATATCCACAGCGGATTCCTGGAACCAAACCCGAGCAGATACCAAGGGCCAACTGTACAATTCAACAGGTTTAAATTTGTCTAAAACCTCACCAAACTTTTCAGCATGATACTATAATATATATTTTAAATCCAGACCAGAGTTATGGTGGGAAATTTTGTTTTTACAGACTACAGATAAGGAGTGAGTTAAAAATTTATCTTGTCAGTGATTCAGGGGTGAAGAAGAAAACAGCTGTTTTAACAACTAAAAATTCAGCAGAGTTAATAGATACAGCAGCAAATGCTACGAAATACACACTTTGTAAGTGACCATTCCCAGATGCTTTGCATGGTATAGCAAGACATGCTGTGAAAGGAAGAGAGAGCTCTAAAAAGAAACTACTATAGTCATATATCTTTTCCAAGAATGCCATACTTTACACTTTGAGACTTCTCCGTACATTGTATTTGATAGATCTGAAAATCAAACACTCCTGGTTTCAGTGAGCAAATTCAAAAATTATTGATGCTTTGAGAAAGTTGCTTTCCACAGCAGCTATCAAGTATGAAGTAAAAGTGAAGCTTACACTGCATAACCATTCTGCCCTAGCTCAGTGGTAGGGAATTCTACCATTCTACTGCCACAATTTTAAGGTGCAAATAAACTGCCAAATATTTGCCACATTTTCTTCTATCTCACTCCATGCATCAACAGTACACATAAGTAACAGTATACATCAACACTGTATTTTACTATTTCAAGTCATCCAAACAACCAAAGAGAACCAGATATTTGGGGGGGGGGGGGTCATCTTTTTAAAAGAACATCTCAGATTAGTCTGATTTATTGCTTGATACCCTGTGAGACAGGGTAGATCACTGATAAAATATATTGACTTTTTAAAACACTAAGGGAGCAGTTTGCACAAAATGTCCACATTTTTCAAACCTGGCTACTAGAACATCTGGGTGACTTCCAGGAGCTTTGGCAAACAATGTGTGCAGTGTACAGGAGCCTTGTTCTGAAGTAAAAAGAGGCAAGGGGGAGCTTTTGCTATCACTGATATTGCAAATTCAGCAGTAGGGCACTGTTTGGGGCCTCTGCAGGGCTCCCCCCCAAAAACCCCCCAAATCTACCCATCCCCAGGTATCTCTCAGGATTTTCCCCTCCTCACTTCTGGGACTTTTTTTTTTTTTTTTAAAGATTGAGCTCCGGCTTAAACAATTTTTAGTATAGTTGTCTTTCTGTCTGTCTGTCTATATAGATCTTCTCAGGCTTTTGAAATCTGCTCACATATTTTACTCTCTTTGCCATCATCTTAAAATGTTAAGCAGCCAAACACAACAGACATTAATCTCTATTGTAGTGCTCTGGATGCTCTCTCAGTGGACACTCTCCCAGTTATTGTTGTTTTACCTGTCCTCAAGCCAACCTCAACTCATGGCAACTCTAAGAAAGAGACATCTCCAAGGCCCACTGTCCTCAACCTCTCTGCTCCGGTTCTGCAGGCTCAGGACCATGACTTCTCTGATTGAGTCTATCTACCTGACATGTGGTTTTCCTCTTGTTCTAATGCCTTCCATCTTTCCTAGCATCATTATCTTTTCTAATGATTCATTTTTCTTCATTATGTGGCCAAAGTACGAGAACCTCAATTTAGTAATTCTGGCTCCCAGGGAGAGTTTAATCCATAGAATCATAGAGTTGGAAGAGACCACAAGGGCCAGTTCAACCCCCTGCCATGCAGGAAATCCAAATCAAAGCATCCCCGACAGATGACCATCCAGCCTCTGCTTAAAGACCTCCAAAGAAGGAGACTCCACTACACTCCGAGGGAATGTGTTCCACTGTCGAACAGCCCTTACTGTCAGGAAGTTCTTCCTAATGTTGAGGTGGAATCTCTTTTCCTGCAGCTTGCATCCATTGCTCCGGGTCCTAGTCTCTGGAGCATCAGAAAACAACTTTGCTCCCCCCTCAATGTGACACCTCTTCAAATATTTAAACAGGGCTATCATATCACCGCTTAATCTTCTTTTCTCCAGGCTAAACATCCCCAGCTCCGTAAGTCGTTCCTCATAGGGCATGGTTTCCAAACCCTTCACCATTTTAGTTGCCTTCCTTTGGACATGCTCCAGTTTCTCAACATCTTTTTTAAATTGTGGTGCCCAAAACTGGACACAATATTGCAGGTGGGGCCTGACCAAAGCAGAATACAGTGGCACTATTACTTCTCTTCATCTAGACACTATACTTTTATTGATGCAGCCTAAAATTGCATTGGCAAACCATTTGTTTGTCTTGTCATCAGCAGTCTTCTCCAGTACCACATCTCAAATGAGGTGGTTTTCTTCCAATCTGCTTTTTTTACTGTCCAGATCTCACACGCATGGCTTCGACAATCCTCACTTTAATGTTTATAATTGTTATTATAAAGACACTTTACGATCTTGTCCAGTTCTTTCATAGCTGCTCTTCCCAGTCCTAGTCTTCTTCTAATTCACTGCTGGTAGTTTCCATTCTATTCAATATTTGATCCAAGGTATCTTTGATTATTTCAATTTTCTCATTGTCTAGGGTGAATTTCTGAAGCTCTTCTTTGGTCATTACTTTTGTTCTTTTTAAAGTCAAGCATTAATTCAACCTTGGCACTTTCTTCCTTGACCTTCATAAGTAATTGCTCCAGGTCTTTGTGTCTGCTAGTAGTATTGTGTCATCTGTGTATCTTAGATTGTTGATGTTTTTTCCTGCAATCTTCACTTCTTCTGCCTCTGAATCTAAGCCTGCTCTGGGTACAATGTTTTCTCCATACAGGGCTAAATAGATAGGGTGATGGGCCTACTACTTGTGAGGGCCACTCATGCATTGCCAGTAAAAAGAAAATGCATCACCAGAAAAGAGAGAAAGAGGCGAGGATATAGACATATACACACTTTTTATAAACCAGTTTCTAGGTATAGAAGTAAATTTAGAAATAATTAGTACATTTATAACAGAAACACAATATCTCACCATATTGGAAAAACTGTGACCAGGGAGCCTTGTGGCCCTGTTTTGCTCTTCATCCAGATGCTAGCTGTGGATGCACTATTTTAGGCCTCCATTCTTCCCCTTTCCTGTTTTTTTTATGTTTAACAGATACAGTCTAACTGTCCTGATTCACAGAATGACAGAGTTGGAAGAGACCACAAGGGCCATCTAGTCCAACTCCCTGCCATGCAGGAACGCATAATCAAAGCATCCCCAACAGATGGCCATCCAGCCTCTGTTTAAAAACATCCAAAGAAGGAGTTTCTACCACTCTCTGAGGGAGTGTGTTCCACTGTCAAACAGCTCTTACTGTCAGAAAGTTCCTCCTATTGTTGAGATGGAATCTCTTTTCCTGTAGTTTGAATCCATTGCTCCAGGTTCTATTTTCTGGAGCTGCAGAAAACAAACTTGCTCCATTCTCAGTATGACACCTTTTGAAATATTTCAACAGAGCCATCATATCACCTCTTAACCTTCTCTTCTCCTGGCTAAACATATCCAGCTCCCTAAGTTATTCCTAATAGATCATGGTTTCCAGACCTTTCACCATTTTGGTCACCCTTCTCTGGACACACTCTAGCTTGTCAGCATTCCTCAAGCTTGTTAACATATGTTTCTTCTTCCCATATGTCATTCATCTTCATTACTAAGGTCCACAACACACTGCAGAAATAATCCAGTTTGGGACTGCTTGGACTGCACTGGCTGAATGCTAGGGAATCCTGAGAATTGTAGTTTATTGTGGCACCAGAGCTGTCTGACAGAGAAGGCTAAATGTCTCACAAATTTTGAGAATTCCCTCGCATTGAGCCAGGGCAGTTCAAGTGGACTCAGACTGGATCATTTATGCAGTGTGTTTTGGACCTTTGAGACAGAAACTGGAACATTCTATTCCAACCAACTTTAATATTTTGTTACATGGTGGCTTTAACTTGTGTTACAAATTTATTGGTGCATTTACAGTCGCCCCTTGGAACTTGCAGGGGATCCGTTCCGGACACACACACACACATGAGTTCCAGATCGTGTGCATATTCAAGCCCCATAGGCTTGAATGGGGCACATGCATGCAGTGCGTGCACCATGGGCATGCACCTCATTAAGGTTAATGGTTGTTGCCCCTCTGTGGATTTTCAAGTCCACGGACTTGGAGGGGTGACTGTATATTTAAAATGCACATATTTGTAACTGCATTGCTGTTTTTGTTTGTATTGTATTGTATTATTTTTTTCTTTCTGATGTAAGGTGTTGAGCACAACAGAAATATATATTAAACAACAACATTTGAGAATCTATTAATATTTACAGTAACACATCATAACAGCAATGGAGATAAAATGTTTGAGACTTATATGGATATAATTTATCTAGCCTCAGCATTCCCCTCCGCCAAAAATATATTCTCTTCTACTTGGGCTGATTTTAGAAATTGAGTGAAAGGCTGGAGTTTTCACATCCACATCTTTTGTGGTGAACGTTTTCTGATTTCATTATTCACTTTCAAAGCACATGGAGATAGACAAATTAGTGGGGGGGGGGGGGAGAAAATGCTTGCCAACTGGTTTCACTTGTCCTATATGGTTTTTTTAGCATAATCACATGTCCCCAAATGCCACAGACATTACACAATCCTCGTCACATGCTCCCTCTCTAAAAAAAAAGGATGCTGGGGATGTGGGCTATGTAATATATGATGATGATGATAATAATAATAATAATAATTTGTTTTATTTATATACCGCTATTCCAAAGATCATAGCGGTGAACAGCAAGTAAGCTAATTAGCAAGTAAGCTAATTTGCCCCAAATAGTCTGGGTACTCATTTTAGCGACCTCGGAAGGATGCAAGCCTGAGTCGAGCTTGGGCCCTTTTTCTGGTCTTGAACTCGCAACCTTGTGGTTTTGAGTGAATGGCTGCAGTACAGGCATTTAACCACTGCGCCACTGGAGACAGGTCTAAGAGTTGCAAAACTATGTCCCACTCAAACATTTAGATAAGCTCACTGATGGCACTAAAGGACTCAAGTCACTGTTGCTGGCTCCACCACTCTCAGATAAGAGCCAAAACAGAAGAGCATAAGCACTATGTTAGTGGGCCTGTTTCTGCGATTTAGCATTTCAGTTTAAAGACTTGAAAGCTGCAAGTTTATATAAAACTCTTCTGCACTTTAACAGTGCTAACCATTTTAACTTTGCACAGCAGATCTGGGAGATCAGAGGCAGTAAAGAGAATTCTCAGTTTGCAAGTCTCAACTTTTGCAAGCTGGGAATACTTGCCGAGGCTGACATGACTGAAGTTCTTCATAAAAAAGAACCACTACTGTTTCTTTTAGCTTAATGTTTTAGCTATTATTTACTGTACATGAGATCATACACATTCTCCTAATAATTCTAAAAGTACTGGAACACACAAATGAATTGCTAGAACACTGTATGCTGGAGCCATAGTTTAGCTCCTTAATAATAAACACATCTTTGGCTTGACTCCAGTGGTGCAACTGCATGAATATAAGATTCATTGTGCTAGCGGAAATGAATTTCTAACAGAGGAGAAAATGCATTTTTTCCCAGTGCATAACTCATTGCATTACCACTTGTGCAACAGTTTAATCCAAAACAACTAAGCTAGTGTCACACTGGAGATTAGCATTTGTTTATTAAACCCATTCTGGGCTAAATCTGCTCCAGAGTCTGGAAGGCTGCACACTACCTTTTTTTGGTTCCTATGGACCACAGTAACCCATCACATTTCAGTGGAGTGAAAGTGACTTTTGGTCATTTCAGCTGTATTTTAAGGGAGATGTTCAGGCACCCACGTCAACAGTTCAAACAGATTTAATCTGACCCAAAGGAATGCTGTCTCAAATGAAAAACTCATGTTTACCTGAATTTTGGGGGAGCAGGGGTTGAAGGGGACTTTGGGATTGGTGGGCTTCAGGGGGCAGCTCAAAAAGGGTTACACAGGACAGCCCGAAGAGCCACAAGACACAATTCTCACCCTGGTTTAACTTTTATAGTGTAGACACATATGTAACATTTTGGTTTTATAGATAATGTGGACCTTCACCCTAATATGTGTTGATCACTATCTAAGGTTCAGAGTCATAAACCTCTCTCATTTGTTTTCACCCATAGCTCACTGTACAGCATACCATTTGTAAACAATACAGCAGTGCCCCAATAAAAAACGTTTGGCAGAATTGAATATGACCACTGAGTAACAAGAAAGTCTAGTTTTCCATTCTCATAAAACTCCAGAAAATATAATTAATCTCTAATTGTGTTGATTGTTGTGTTAATATAATTAATTCTGAGATGAATGATTCATTTCTAGTAGTCTAGATTGTCAGATTTGCAATGATTAATTTCTAAAAATGAAAGCCTAATAGTAATTGCTGTAAGCATCTTTTTTTTTAAACTGCTGTTGCCTAAAGTGCTAAAGGCGCTGGAAACCATTAATCAAAGGTAAAGTACTTTTGCAATCTCAATAACTCCAATCAATCACAATACCTGAAAAGCCTCCCCATTCATCATCTCAAAAAACACAATCTCCCAATCAAAACTTTTTCTTAGTCAATAAAATTTCCTGAAAGATTTAAAACAGAGAAATTGGAGAGTCAGTATCTCATGTTCTAAATTCCTTGTAGGACTCATTCTTAAGTGCAAGTGCTTGACAATATTTTTGTCCTTAAACATTGCACACATTTATATGTTCCGTGCATGTGGTGGGCACTGGAATGAATATATCAGTCTTTTGCAACTTTCTCACAAATGCTAGAGGCATCATTTAGAGATTGATATATCCTCTGCTTCTGAAGTCAAGCATCACTTCAAGATCCACTTAAGATGGATGTAAACAATACAGTAGTGCAGCAAATAAATAAAAAACACTTGGTCACCCACTTCAGGCCAAAGTTTTCATGGCTGTTCTGTAGCCTTCGAACCTCAGCACATGGCCTTCCTATTAACCAGTTTTATTGCTGAAGATTAGAGACAGTAGTGGACTTAAACTGTAAGAATTCGTTCTATAAGAAATCTATGTATTATACAGAAGGAGTGAGGCTCTTCCTTTTAAAGAAAGCAGATCTTCCTTTTTAAAATCTCAAACCGGATTACAATACTTTGCTAAGACTTTTTTCAGCCCAACTAACTAAATCGACTGGGAACTATCCATGGTACTACACTGGATGCAATACACAGAAGAGGTATATAAAAGAGATGAAAAAATGAATGACACATGGAATGAAGAACCATATGAAGATGAACCCCAAATTCTAAAAATGAGTTGGAAGCTGAAATAAGAGGAATTGGGAAAAATGAATTACCAAGAACAGACAATATTCCAATTGAACTGCTACAATGCACACAGACAGAATCAGCATTATTTGTTAAGTAAACAAATATAGAAAACAAAACAGTGGCTGATAGACTGGAAATACAGTACACCCACGTTATATGCGGGCATACTATACACGACTTTGAGCATATGTGCAAAGTCCCGTGGGAGTGCACAGGGCACAAGGGGAGGTGTGTCCCATTCAGATGAATGGGGCACACACCCGTGGTGCGCATGTGCTGCCGCACCACTGCGCCACCGCATGCACGAGCCCCATTCACTTGAATGGGGCTTGAGCATGCGAGGCATTTGGCTTATGCAGGGGGTCAAGAACGGATCCCCCGCGTAAGCCAAGGGTGCACTGTAATGAATATACATCCCCATCCATAAAAAAGGAGATACAAAAGACTGGAGCAACTATAAGACCACAGCACTGATTTCTCTCACAAGCAAAATTATGCTCAAACATTTGCCACATAGGTGTCAATGATACATGCAGAGAGAAATTCTAGAGGTGCAAGCAGGGTTCAGGAAAGAGACTAGGGACCACATTGCAAACACATAATGGTCAATGCAGCATACCAAGGCATTCCAGGGAGGTGGGGGAAATCAGCATGTGCTTTATAGACTACAGCAAAGCCTTTGATTGTATAGATCATGAAAGGCTATGGAATACCTTAAAGACATGGAGTGCCACTACATCTGATAGCCCTGATGAGAAATCTGTACATAGGAACAACAGAATATAGGAAAATATGTACAACAAAATATGGAGAAACATAATGGTTCTCAATTGGCAAAGAGGTTAGGGAAGGCTGCATTTTATTAACCTATTTGTTCAACTTGTATGCAGAAAATATCATATGAAGAGCAGGTTTAGACTCAGAAAAAAGAGGAGAGATGATAGGAGGAAGGAATATCAACAATTTAAGATATGTGGATTACACCATACAACTAGCAGAAAACATTGCAGACTCTAAACAACTGCCAAGGAATGTAAAAGAAGAAAATACAAAGGCATGCTTACTGCTGAAAACAAAACTAATGACCACAGAGAATCTACACAAATTCAACCTATACAATGAGGGAACTGAAATAGCCAAAGCGTTTCCATACCTTGGATGAATCATTGATCAAAATAGAGATTGGAGTGAAGAAATCAGAATACTAGGAACAGGAAGGGCCGCTATGAAAGAACCAGAACAGATCCCAAAGAGTAAAGATATACAATTGAGCACTAAAGTTAAAATCGTACAAACCATTGTATTCCCCATGACCATGTATGGATGTGAGATCTGGAGAGTAAAGAAAACAGACAAAAAGAAAACCAATTCATTTGAGATATGGTGCTGGAGAAAAGTTCTGAGAATACCGTGGACAGCCAAAAAGACAAACGAACAGGCCCTTGAACAGATCAAGCCTGAACCCTCTCTGGAAGCTAAGATGATCAAATTGAGGCTGTTATACTTTGGCCACATAATGAGAAGGCATGGCTCATTAGAAAAGACAATAATGCTGGGAATGATAGAAGGAAGTCTATCATCCACTGAGAGACAGTTTTCTTACAGCTGTGTCTCAGTGGATGCGCCATCGGCATTTGAAGCTCAACATGTCCAAGACGGAGCTTCTTGTCTTTCCACCTAAGCACTCCCTCCAATACTCCTTTTCTGTTTCTGTTAACAACATCTCTATTCGACGGGTTCAGGAAGCCTGCAGTCTTGGTTTCATTTTTGATTCTTCTGTGTCGTATATCCCCCAGATCCATCTATTTGATGTTTTTAATTTGTTGCCTGTTTTATTGAACCCTTTCCTGTATTGTTATGTATTATTTATATGTATTATGCTATTATTTCTTAGATTGTACGCCATGGGCAGGTTAATTCTTATCTATTTTATTGTTTATATGTAGAGCGCTGTGCAAATCTACAGCACTATATAAATAAAGCATAATAATAATAATAATAATAATAATAATAATGAAGTAAAAAGAGAGGAAGGCCACATGCTAGATGGATAGTCTCAATTTGGGGAGTCATTGGTCTGAATTTACAGAACCTATGCAGAGTAGTGGACAGGGCAA
>NC_056523.1:49157796-49200583 GCF_019175285.1 Sceloporus undulatus
AATAATAATAATAATAATAATAATAATAATAATAATAATAATAATAATAATAAGGCTGCTTTGGGTCACTTTGGAGGTATGCTGTTTAAATGATGCATGCTTCCTAAAAGGCTGGAACCTATACCAAAGCCATGCTCCAGTCCTAAGAACTGGAGTGCAGCTTCTGGCCTCTTAAGATTCATGTGTCATTTAAGCAGCATACCTCCAAAGTGACCCAAAGCAGCTTTATTTTGGCCTGTTTGTTTGGGCCCTTACTCCACCTGGATGTGTCTGATATATGTTCCCTCCTTCCCTGTGGGCTCCAAGACATGTAAAACAGGATAAAAGTTACGTTTGACACAATTTCTTATTATGTGAAGTAGCCTTGAGCTCATTAGATGAAACAAACCACTAATAAACCAACATTTAAAGTTCATAATCTTAAAAAATCAATTTAGTAAACCAAGATTTGAAGCTGGCTTGTTTCAGTAAGACTAACACCAGCCCCAAACAGACAGGCAGTAAGCGCCGGATTGGGAGCAGCAAGGGGGCATGGTGTTTAGAAGATGCACACCCTGACATTCCTCCAAGCCGGCGTCACTTTGACCGACCGACCAGATGGTGGGCAGCATTGCAGCATTTATACGTCACATGCGACAAAGCTGCAGTGGCGGCTGAATGGACGCCCTTTTGCTGGCTCAATAAGGAGTGGTATTTTGCCACCTCTTTTTGAGCTGGCAAATAGCTGGATCGGGGCCGCAGTGTACGGTTGCCACTGCCCTGATCTAGCGCTCAAAGGGTGGCATCGTGCTACCCCTTTAGGGTCGTCTATTTTGGCTCATAGTTAGTCATGTTTGAGATATAAGACTAACTTGTTACAACACTTAATGCTTCCAATATCCTCTCTAGTTGTGCCAGAATTTACTATCTCCTCTTATGGCAGAGCAGAGTGGAATAATGAGGCTTACACTATCTCATTTATGGAACAGCAACCCATAGTTTATTGTTCATGCTCTTATGTGTGGAATTTGGTGATTGGGAAGTACTGAAAAGGTGTTTATGGCACTGTGTACTGAGCTGATTTTAAAATACATTAATATTTTAATTATTCTGATGAATTATTTGGAAACATTTAAATCGAGGGATGGGGACTTTCTAAAACTATAACATTGGTAAAAATATTTATGGGCTAAATAAAATGCCATCCATATCAGAATGGATAAAAACAGATATTCAATATTGCTGTAATGAAAGAACACCAATAACAAAAATGTGGAACGGTCTATTTGTTAGTGGAACATCAGTCCCTTCATAAACAATTTGATTATTTAATCAACTGGATGATGCTATCTTCCATTGGAATAATAAAAAGCAACAGTATAACAAATACACATTAGCAATATGAGCTGGATCTAAATTTATGGCACACATACTGAAGTCAATGTGACAAGTCAGTCATAGCTAACTCAACTACTTCTGTGTTCAATAGATCTATTCAAAATATGGTTAGTTATGGATCCAACCCAATATCAGATTAAAATTACCTGAACCAATTAGCCATGCCCATTCAAAACCAGACCCAAGAATCAGTCTAATATAGTTGTGGGGAAATGATTTTGCTCAAACATTATTGAATTGTTATGGGAATAAATTGCTACAAGTGCATACAGCTACTTCTGGCTTACTCTTGTCATCTGTATTTGATACACTGATTCCATAACTAATATATTTTAAGTGACCATGATGGATCGTAGGAAAGAAAGTAGTTTAAAAGTTGAGCTGGGCACAAGCCATAATGAGGTATGTGTTCCTTTTTCTACAAGTAGTGTCTTCTGCAACTCAACATGGAAAAAACAACATAACTCAGGCTGCAGAAGTAATGGCCTTGGACTGCACAGAGCAGAGATACTAAATCTTCTGTTACCCATTCTTGTCCCCCCCCCCCCAGTGAGAGATGCTCAAGTAAATTCTAATACAGCAGACACAGTTTGTCAGCTCTCCTTCCACTTTTGGATGGAATCTAGGTCATGGATCCTGAACTCAGTGATGTACACACAAACACACATACACACTGAGGTTAAGCACTGCCAAAATTTACACTGCATGTTTGAAATACTGCATTAGTAGGCCATTTGCAAAATACTTGAGCACATGCCAACTGGGACTGGGACACACTTGTCTGTGTTTTAAAAGAGGGATGCCATGTGATTCAAGAGACATTTTTGGCTTCCTGTTCCTCCTGTAAAGACTCATAAAAAATATTTTCCCAACTGCTGGTTAGGGGGAAATGAAAAAAACAGAAGAATAAATGAATCAGTGCAACTGAAAACAGCCTATTATTTTCAGATGTTACATGCCACCAAGCTTTTGTCATGTGCTTTGGGCTCTGTCACAATCAAAGTAGTTTTTCATTTAGGTAGACTTCTTCCATTTACTGAAGGATTTCATTAGCAAAACAAGCACTTGATTAATCAGACAAAACTTTCAACACTGTCCACGAATTCCAAGGCAGAAGAAAATATGCTTTGGCTCATTTCTCACTACCTCTCCTAATCATTCTCAATTAATTATTACTGGCTCAGATCTCTTTATGTTATCTATGCATGTAGCTTTGTACTAACATAGTCATTTCTGTCTTCATGTTTAAAGCGTAATCCCCTTTATAACAATGTTTTACTCATGTACTAGCAAAATGCCCATAATTATGTCAGGTAATTGGAGGGGCTTGTAGTGGCAATAGGCCAAAAGTTCCTAATGGAGAATTCTTAGTTTGGATTTTGGCCAATAGAAGAGGGATTTAAAACGGACAAAATTCCTCAGCATGCATCCCACAGGGTTGGCATGAGTCAAAGTTGACTCAATGGCAGATAACAACAACAAACACTTGGGGCAGGTGGGCAAAGCAATTTAACCTGATAGCACTGCTTTATATCATACTACCAACTGGACCATTTCTCCCTCGCCAAACCCTTGAACAATACTATGTGATGATGTAGGGACACTCTGGAAATGGCATCTGAGAAAAACATAGCAGGTGTTTCTGCTAGTGAACATCCTCTTCCCTGAATCATCACACAGCTCTGGGAGCTTTTGGTGGAGGATGGCCAGAGTCGTATGCAGATAGGGTCATCATAGGAAATGGTTCCACTAATCACAGACTCATAGAATCATAGAGTTGGAATCCTTGAGTCAATTCAAGATAATTTTCCAAAGCCATTCTTATTCCTGAAAGTCTTACTCTCTGATCATGGAGCAGTCTGTGAATTTTGGTTAGGACATATATCCTGAGCAAATGTGGCAACTGGGCTTCTTTTTGGACAGGGGAATCAACAGAACAATTGTGCCATCATTGTACATAAGACACCAATAATGGCAATGCTCTGTGTACAATGGACCCTTTCATTTAAAATATGATCACATAACCACATCTCTAACAACAGCAGAGAGAACACAGTGATCAGCTTTAAAAAAGATTGTTTACAATAGTAAATAAATATACAGTCACAGCTTTGGTTTCAGCAACCTACCGTATATACTCATCTATAAGTCGAAAAATTTAAGCCCAGAAATCCTAGGTATATACGGGTCAATACGGTAATACTTCTCCGTGAGCCTTGGGAAAGCTGTGGAGAAGGGAGGGAGTGGGGAGAGGAGAGAAATTGGAGGTCTGTGTCCCCTTTTTGCAAGCCAGCAGCCTTGGGGAAAGTTATGGGGAAGGGAGGGAAATTGGAGGTCTGTGACCCCCCTTTTTTTGCAAGCCATCAGCCTTGGGGAAGGTTGTGGGGAAGGGAGGGAGATTGGAGGTCTGTGTCCCCTTTTTTGCAAGACATCAGCCTCGGGGAAGGTTGTGGGGAAGGGTGGGAAATTGGAGCTTTGTGTCCACATTTTGCGTGCCCAGACTGTGACCCTTGGGAGAGGTCCAGAGAGGGAAAAGGAGGGAGTGAAGTGGTGTTTCCTCCCCCCTCCGTTTAGAGCTTTTGTTACATGCCCCTGAGTTTGACCTTCAACTTATCCATGGGTCATATCAAAACCCATGATTTTGCTCCCAAAACCTGTCCTTGATTTATACATGAGGTCGACTTATACAAGAGTATACACGAGGTAGTCAGGCATCAGATATTTTCTTCAACATCCAATCCAGCAGGCAATAAAGAAGAATTTCTGTGACTATATTCTTCCAGGAAAGCTAACTTGGAAGGCTTCAGCTTTTAAAAGTTTAGCTTTAGTATGGAACTAATTTAGCACCTCTACTGTTGTTGCCCTGGCCTAAATGCTCTAAAAACTCCAGATCCTATTTGATCTTGGAAGCTAAGCAGGATGGACCCTAGTTAGTACTTGGATGAGAGATTGTCAATGAATACTATGTGCTATAAACTATATTTCAGAAAAAGGAACTGGCAAAACTACTTCTGAGTACAGTGAACCCTCCACATTTACCGGTGTTAGGGGCACAGGACCCCTGTGAAAGTAAAAAAAACTTCAAGAGATACATAAAATAAAAACACTATTTTTTTTAACCTGAGACAACACCTAAGAATCTCTAGGTCTTACAGAGCAATTTTATGGTCAAGATCTGCCAGACATTGACCATGAAATTGCACTGGAGAACCTACAAATGCCTAGAGAAAGTGGTCTTTCTCAGAATCTTTTAGTCCTCCAGTGTGACTTTTGGCAGATGTTGACAATGGAGTCAAGCTGGTGGATCAGAGATTCCTAGAGTGAATATGTTAATCATATCTGTAAATAACCAAATCCAAAGCCACAAATGTGTAGGGCAAACTGTATTCCTTGCCTAAGAAAACCCTATGGAATTATCCTATGAGTGAGAGACCTCCAAGTTAACCTGTCACCTTCCTCTGGTTTTGTTAACTCAGGGCTGTCGTTTCCTTGACTGAGTCTTCCTCCTTTCCTCCTGCCTTCTACCTAGCCAAGCTTTAATGT
Organism: Sceloporus undulatus; assembly: GCF_019175285.1. Taxonomy (NCBI): domain Eukaryota; kingdom Metazoa; phylum Chordata; class Lepidosauria; order Squamata; family Phrynosomatidae; genus Sceloporus; species Sceloporus undulatus. The sequence goes on from NC_056523.1 coordinate 49,162,717, forward strand.
CTTTTCTAGCAAGTCATGTCTTCCCATGGTATGTCCAAAGCATGATAGTCTCACTTTAGCCATCTTGGCTTCCAGGGATAGTTCAGGCATGATTTGATCTTGGATTCATTGATTTGTCTTTTTGGCAGTCCATGGTATCCACATAACTTGCCTCCAGATTTCAAATGAAATTATTCTCTTTTTAACAGCTTTTGTCACTGTCCACTGTCCACAGCCATACATAGAAATCAGAAATACAATGTCATAGACAATCCTGTGTTTGATATTAAATTATATCTTAGTTATACTCTATAAAACACAAGCTGATTTTCTTCTGAAATTATATGGTGTACTGCTTTATTCAATGTATGTTTGCAATATGATCCCTTATGCCTCTTTTTATTTTGATCCTAGCTTGGGCATCTGGCATTTCTCACTCCATATATGGTAAAAGCCATTATTGTAGAATTTTGAGCATCACGTTTCTTGCATGGGAGATGAATGCAATGGTCCAGTGGCTACTGCAATCCCTGGTATCCCTTTTCTTGAGGTCTGGAATGTATATTGAGCAGCTACAACCTGTAGGCCATTCTTTTGTCTTCCATATTTGTTGACAGATTTTAGGTAGAATTTGAGTGGATTCAGTAATGCTCTTCAGCATGCTACATCAAGCAAACAGGCCAGTCCCCGTGTCCAGAGGATAAATAGTCATAAAAGAACAGGAGAAGTCCCAGCAGACTGAAGGAGGGCAAACGTCCCCATCTTCAAAAATCAGTTTTCCACACTCATTTATTTTCCTCACCTATAATAAGCTATAGTTTCCCCTGCCTTTGTTCACCAACAACCATTGTTAAAACTGGACTTGCCACTTCGTATTCATACACAAAGGATTTTTAATTTGAATTGACATTCTCACACACTAATAGCATATATAGGTCTGTCACTGACTTTCCACTCCACAAAATATATCAGAGGATGTAGACTTAAGTCTATGAAAGCTCATGCTGCCTGCTTCTTTCTTTCAGTTAGTCTCAAAGAAGCTACAAGATCTCTCTACATACATATGCACTTTTGTAGAAATCGATCTGATGCATAAGCTGAGGGCTGGTTTGGGGGGGGGGGGTGTCAGAATTATTGGTTTTGATACCACCCAGGGACAAGTTGAGGGTTAAACTTTGGGCTCAGCAGGTTGGGGTGTGTGTCAGTGCTTCTTTTACTGTAGGCTGTACCTGGAAGGACAGCCAACTAACTAAGTTGTCTGCCATCACTCCACTTGTCTTCTCCTTCTTTCCTCCCCCCCCCCTTCTCTGAAGAGATAAGCAGGCTGGCTGCAGGCAAGTAAGAGCAGGTAAGGAACTATCCCAATCTTACTCACCACCATGCTGTTTCATCAGACCCTGCTTCATGGCATCCCTCCTCTGTGGCTGAAGGAACAGCTGGTTCCTCATCTTTTGTCTGCTTCTCTGGCTCCTCTTTGCCACCCAAAAGCTCACCCCAAAAGAAGCCACTAATGAAACAGATAAGGGGGAAGAGGATGTTGCTTCTTTCAGGCTCTCCCAGCCAGGATTAAACTTTAGGACTCTCAGAGTTTAGTCTGTGCCAAGACAGCCTGAAAAGAACAATCACCCCCTTTGCACTTTCCATGGAAGCCTGAAGAGAAGCTGCCAAAGAGAAAGAGAGGGGAGACCATTGCTTCCTCCTGGCTGTCCCAGAAAGGGCTAAAACACTCAACTCTGGGAGCTTAATGTGTGCCTAGGGACCCTGAAACACCCACTCTGTTTGCTTTCTCTGCCACAGAAAGGAAGACCCAAAAGAGTCACTGCTGGTGCTATTTTTTTGAGCAGGCATTACAAAGAGTCAGAAATGCCAGTGAGGCAAACAGAGATACTGCATTGATCCCTGTATAAATCAATGCAGCTTTATGAGGGTTAGGTTTTTCACAGAAATTTTTCAACTTACACATGAGTATATATGGTAAATTTGCTTCAAAATCTAAGTTCACTAGGGCCTGTTACAGACTGCCAAAATAAAGCTGCTTCGGGTCTCTTTGGAGGTATGCTATTTAAATGATGCATGGGTCCTAAGAGTCCGGAGGTCGCACCAAAGCCACACTCCATTCCTAAGCACCGGAGTGCAGCTTTTGGTGCAGCTTCCGGACTCTTAGGATGCATGCATCATTTAAATAGCATACCTCCAAAGAGACCGAAGCAGCTTTATTTTGGCAGTCTGTAACAGGCCTAGTTATTTTGCTCTTTTCTTAGATGCACTGAGCTGCTGTTATGTCTTCTTTGAAGGAATTTTAATAAATGGGGCTTAAGTTATTCTGTAATGCAACTGCCAAGCCTACATGGAGGAGAATTATAATAAATGCCTTGCCCCTTTTTGATTCTAGATTGAGAACAACCATACAAGGCACATGGGACCATGAAAGGTAATATCTTTAGTGTTTTGTGTGAAAATGGTTCCTGGGGAATAGTCCAATGAATCCTATTGTTTTCTGTAATGCTCACTTAAGTATTTGTACCATTACATTTCAGTTGATTTCACATCACTTCACTGCTCAATGCTTGATGAGGATTTGTAGGTCAATGTGTCAAATGAAAAGTTTTGACTCTAAAGTGGCATCCAGTATCTTTTTTCTGTATTTGGAGTTCTGTGGTGGCCCTTGTATAAGTAAGTATTTGATGCTGTAGTTATCTAATGATGATCACTGTATACATAAACCTGTCCCTATTGTGCTCTTCTAAATAGCAATTTTGCCCTATTCATGTGTCCTGCAGTTTGTTGATATTCTTAATTAAACACCATAATCAAAAATTAGTAAGTAGCAGTTAAACTTCTAGATTACCATCACACTTTTTATTTTTGAACACACCAGCTGATAATAAAGTTTGAGCTCACACAATGTTTCCACTCTTTCAGTTGAATAGCAGAGTGGGTGTATGGAAATGCCATCATTTTGGCAATCAATCAAACTATTAAGGTCTTTGCTGAAAGGCCAAACTGATTCTGTTCTGGTGAATGGGGTGGCGATCTGCTTTGGAGAGAGAGGAAGGTGTCAGAAAGGAAAAGGTGCTCTTGAGGCTTTAAGAAAATAAAAGAGGTTTTCTTCTTCTCAGCCAGGGTGTGGTGCACTTTTGTTCTCCCTCCTAAGATGTAACTGAAGACACAACACACTTAAAAATAGCATTTCCCCCCAGAATGCTACATCGGGAGGGAATACATTAGTTTTGCTGTTGCAAGGCCACCATACATAATCCTGACACATCTACTCACACTAAAGAAATTGAGAAATAATAAGTCACATAGCCTAGAAGTACATTAAAGCCAAAACCCCAAACTGGACTAACTCTTGAGCTTTTACCTCTATAATTTTCCAATCATGACTCTGCCCAAGTGCAAGACCAAACTGTGTAAGTCACAGAAATCATCAAGAAGAAATTTCATTCTTAAAATCCTGCACCTCAGGTTGCCCTTAAGGCACAGGAGCAGGGATAATTAAAAACAACAACACCCAACAACATTAAAAAGTATTAAGTGCCAATCAGAGCTAAATTGAGATTACACCTTGAATTTCATATCTGAGGTCTGACCACTGGATGAATAACCCTGAGATCAAACAGCACTCCCAAGCAGGTCAACTGTAAAGAAGTGGATGCTACCTAGGTTAGAACAACACAAAACAATCAATTCCCCCCACATCTGTACATGTAGAATTAAACAGCTATAGGAAAAATAAGTAATACTTGTTTGCTTATGGGAAACATAGAAGAATTAACATTCTGGAGACAAACAAAGAATCATGCACTTGATTTTAATCATCTTGTACTTTCCAGCCAAGTCTATAGTTCCACAGCAAATAGGTGTGGAAGCAGATCCTTCCAAGAACTAGCCAATGGACCACAGTTTTTCATGAGGTGGTATAATTCATTTCATGAGGTGGTGTAACTGCTTTCCATTTGGAGAACACTGATAAATCTGCAATTAACAATCCAATTCCCATACAGGAAAGTTTCTGAACTTTTGCAAATGGATTTTAAAAGTTAAGCGAGGGCCGAAACAGATGGCACAAGCCTCCAAGATATCTTGAAGTTGCCCAGCTGTTTAGACATGGGCGGCTTCAAGATGTTCTGGTGGCATGGCATTTATATGCTGCATGCTACCAGAATGGCTTGTAACTGGCTTCAAGTTGCTGCAGGGTGAGAAAAGTCAGCTTTTTGCTGGCCGAAAAAGGACTGGATCTTTGCTGCTCCTTATTCAGCCAGCTTCAAGGCTTCATGTATAAGTCTAGAGTCAATGTATCCATGGGTTAATGTCAGTGCCATACTCTAACTCTTACCAAAAAAGAAAAAAAAAGAACCAGCCTCTGATGAAAGGCAAGAGCTTAATCTGTCCTGGAAGCACTGATTCCCCTCTATTCTTTCATCCATCCAATCTTTAGTGTGAGCACAAACAGTGATGTCTGCTGGAATTTTGTATGTTGTTTGGCATTGTTTCCCTTTGCTTCATTCTTTACATCCATTGTTACATGCCCCTAAATTTTACCCTCGACTTATCCACGGGTCATATCAAAAGCCATAATTTTGGCCCCAAAATCTGTCGTCGACTTATACCTGAGATCGATTTATAGTCGAGTATATACGATAAGTGTACAAAGGTCAGCTTAAGGAAAGGGGGGGGGGCAGAAAGATTTTTCTGTTCACCTCCAATGGGAACTTTCACTGGCAACAAACAGAGCTACTTGAAATGAGAACAGCAGGACCAGCCACCTTCTCAATCCAGTTCAGAGATGGATTCTGAATCTGGAACTGCTCTTACTTTTTGTTGACATTAGCACCTCAATCAATGTAAAAGTGGACCTTTGTATATCTAGGAGCATTATGAGTTTGACAGCACTGTCAAAGGAGGCATAAAGCCTATCAAAAGTGCTATCCCCTTTATTACATTAGTGAAAAGTTTGCAAGAAGTTTATACATAGTAAGAAAAGCAAACAGTTCACTCTTACTAGCCTCCCTGACACAAGGCAAGGAGTAACATCTCTAACTTCCAGCCATGCTCTTTTCTGCTTCAAATGTTATGAGTTATATTATATTTTCTCATCAGCACTATATCAGATAAGGACTCTGGGAAATCTCTTGAGAAACAGTGAAAAAAGCCTGCCCAGACTCAAACCTTCCACCAGGAGGAATAAAACTATAACAGGTAGAACCTCTTTGCAAAGAATAGAGGATAAGATAATGAGTTGAGAGAATCCAGGGTGCAAGATCTGAACATCATTTCTTAGCCAATAGGTACCATTCCTGACATCATTAATTTCTTTAGAGGAGACATGGAAATTCTGCAGCCCACAGGTGTTGTTGGACTACAGCTCATAGCATTCCTTACTACTTGGGTATGCTGGCTACAGTTGCTGGAAGTTGCAATTCAAAAATATCTGAAAGGCTAAACAATTCCCACCCCTGCTTTAAGGTAATTACATGGAGACACAGCCAATCCTCAAACTACTACACCACACTAGCAATCTTATGATTAGCTTACTGTTAGTGATATACACAAACTTAAGTCCAGTGTCAAAAAAAGCCCCTGCTTTGATTGCAGTCAAAGAGTTAGTCACAGGAATTTCCCTGGGTACAGAGCTCCATAGGAACCAGTGTAGTGTAATGGTTTAAAGGTTGGACTATGAAACTAGAGAACAGCGTTTGATTTCCAGCTTGACCATGAAACCTGCTGGGTGACCTTTGGCAAGTCATATTCTCTCAGCCTCAGAGTAATGCAAAGGCAAACCCCCTGTGAAGAAATCTTGCTAAGAAAACCTCATGATAGGTTCACCTTAGAGTAGATGTAAGTCATAAATGACTTGAAGGCACACAACAACTATAGCCATCACTGTGCATACAACTATCATTCACCATATCTAATGCACCAGGCAACCTGATTTAGATTACAGACATATTTGCTAACCAAGGTGGGATACAGATGGGTGGCTCCATGACGCCCATTTTTGCCCCTCATTGGCGCTGCGCTAACTGTTTGGACAAGCGGATGTCTGCATGTCATCATTGCATGCCCCGTGTGGGTGAGGCCACAGCAAGATGGCGCATGGGTGCCGCTAGTAGGGCTGGGCACCTATGGACGCCCAGCCCTACTGAACCCTAAAATCGGTCCCAGCACGGCGTTTTGTGCCAGTCTGTATAGGGTTCAAGTCTCTGAAAACGAAGCTCCTTTTTACAGCTCCCTTTCTTCTTCTTGTCCTATATCTACCTAGATGGTTTAAGCAGCATCAGTATTGGTAGGATGATGACGGAAGGCTAGAGAAACACAGTAGCATGTCTGAAGTAAACAATGCAACAAAACTTGAGCTGGGAAAGAATGACATTCTGCTGTAGCCAATCATTGCTGCAGCAGTGTATGCCTGCCTACAACAGGTAATAGCAACTGCTTCCAGAATCCCTTACTGATTACAGGTAAATAGAAAAACTGAGAAAAGGGGAAAGTAGATAATCCTGACTCTCCAACTACCCAGCAAACTAAGAAAGAATAGTCTGGCCACCAAAATGGAAGTCATAAGAAAAATGGAAGATGGTGAAAGAAAGTACTGTATTAGGGAATCATCCCTGGATGCATATGGGGGGAGGGGGGGTTCAAATGGTCTCCCCATAAATTTCCAAAATGTTTTTGTGAGACTTATATGACCTGGTTGATTCATTTCATGTATATATGTTGTTCAGGGTTTGTTTGTTTTTTGGTGGGGTGAGTTTGCTGAAACATGTTGAACGGCTCCTCTTTTCTGTGACGTAGGAACCTATCCCTATTCTTTCCATGTTATTTCTGTCTCTAGTATCACATTTTCAGTTAAAAAAATTAAGCTCAGGAACACACCTACTTCATTAACTGAGGTATACCTGTATTTATTCAATAATATAGAATTTGATCATATTTATTTAGTCAAGAATAATTGTTTTCCTCACCATTCTTCATTAAATAGCTATAGAATACAATATCCAGAGAGAAACCTGCTCTTTTTATGAACATTATAATCTTAAACATGCTTATTCTGAAGCAGGTCCCTCATAATCAGAAATATGGTATGCATGCTTAGGGTTGCAACAGTAATGATTTCACTGATTTAATAGTTAACAGTAAGCTGACTTTTTAATATTTTACTTGATTTTTCACACACAAAATGATTCAGACATGTTCTTTCCTTTGCTGAAAATACTCTGTGTGTGTGTGTGTGTATGAGAAAATGTCTTCTGTGTGGGGTTGATACATGCTTTTGGCTCTATTGCAGACCTCTATGAAATACCAATTTCCAAGATGAAGTGATAGTGCCAGAAGTGAGCCAAGCCCATCATCCCATCATACAAAACATTTCTACACTGAGATATGGGGATGATTTGCTGAAGCCATCCTGTGGCGCAACCACCTTTTACTGAGTACAGTGGTAGCCACACTCCTTTATTCCTTTGCTACAAATGAAACTGCTTTCAAATAGATTTTTCTTCATAATCAGCCTCAACTCACCTCACCACATCCCATGCAACTTCTATCGGCTAACAACCCATTCTTACTGCTGAGGAGCTCAAGACGTCTAGCACATACAGAGGAGGAGAGTTTTCATCAAAAGACAGATTTCTTTGCAACGGCTCGGTGAACATTTCTGTACAACAAGCCAGTCCTGTTATTATTCACCTCAGCCTTTTCAGTGCCTTTTCTGTCTTCTAAATTATAGCTAAGTAAGAGGGCAATTAGGCCTCTGCAATTAAAATGATTTACTTACCTTACATAACAACTGGAGCATCTCCACATATCTGGAGGAAAAAAGAGACACAGTTTTATTAAACTGCCAGGCAGCAAGAACTGAAAGAATCAATGTGAAATGTGGTCAAGTTCACAAAGTAAGAGCAAACCAGATTTTAGTTGATGGACTCACACTTTCTCTGAAGACACAAGCTCATGGGCAATGAGGTGAGCTCTGGATGGTCCTTCTTTCTGTTCAAAACAACATGGAAAAAAACAAAAGTCAATGATAGAAGAAGTAAAGAAGCAGTAAGTGCTCTCAGCCTTTATACTGTTTGGATCTGGTGGTTAAAAGCTATCAAGATATTACTACTATGGTTGTTATTATTGTTGTTATGAATATTTAGTATTCAGTTCATAACATAAAATCTCTAGGCTATGTACAAATATAAAAAAAGATTATAATTCAATCTACAGCATGGTGTGGTTTGAACATTGGACTACAACTCTAGAAATCATGCATTGCTTTCCCATTCAGTCACAGGAACCCACTGGGTAACCTTAAGCGAGTCACATATTCTGCCCCAGAAAAAGTCCATGATAGAGTTATCTTACAGTCACCATAACCTGGAAACAACTTGAAGGCACGCAACAATAAATAGTAGAAAATTGAGCCACTATTGTGTAGTCGTTCAAGTGTTGGATTAAGACTCTGGGAGACCAGGATTCAAATCCCTGCTCAGCCATGGAAATACACTGGGTGGCCTTGGGCAAGTCACAGTTTCTCAGTCTGAGAGGAAGGCAAAGGCAAACTCCTTCTGTTCAAATCTTGCCAAGAAAGTCCAAGTGATAGCTTTGCATTAGGGTTGTCGTAAGTCACACATGATTTGAAGGTGCATGACAGTAGCAACATAGCTGTTCCTTTACCATTACCACTAGCATCTGAGCACCCTTGGTTACTGAACTCTTCTGTATGCAATTGTACTATAACAGATCTTGCCAAGAATACACAGTCATAATTCATCTCATGGTCACTGTAAGTCAAAACCAACTTGAAAGCATACAACAGACAAAATTCACACGTCATTTTTTTGAGTCCAACGATGTAAATAATCTCACTCATGCATTCTGGGTTTGTTAATCACACTATGGAACTGCATAGATGTGTATCTCTGCAAGTTCAATTGTTCACACATGCAAGCATTTGAATAAAGGTGGAGCTGATATGTGAATACATTCAGAACCCCTTGTTTAGTATGCAGTATTTTATCCTGGGTCTATTTGCATCAGTTATTTATGCTACCGACAATGTGGATCACTTTTAAAAACTCGGCAAAAACCTCAATATTGATTATCCTGGATTAAGTGGGTTTTTTGGCAGCCCTCCCCCCTGCAAAACTGAATCAGGTACATTCAGGATGCATGTGAACAACAGGGGTTTAACCCGGATTCATCCAAGATTGTTTTCACAGTGTGAATACCACTAAGCAATTCTACCACCAAAATATTAAAAACAGCGAACAATGTGGGTGGCTACATACATTTCTTCAGAGGGAGTATTCCACAACTAGCAAAGAGTGGGTGTGTGGAGTGCCAAGAAGGTCCTACTAATTTGGAGCCAGCCTCAGACTCAGTGGGTATTCAAGGAAAGCTACTGCTGTTGGTCTTCAGAAATGAGCAGATTCATTTTGGAACAGTTATTTTTCAGCAAGCAAACTGTAAGTCTCGCACAGTTTCCTATAGGTCAAAATTAGGCCCCAAGGTTACTGAAGGTAATGAGAAAAGCATGAGAAAAGAAAACAGCTTGTCCCAATTAAAAATCTCATTGCTACATTCTTCACTAGCTGAATTTTCTCAGTCATCTCAGAAGCATTCTCAATAACAATGGGTTACTGCTGGCACATGGCTCTCCAGGGCAATTTTCCTGACCCCCAAAGTGTCCACAATTCCCACCCTGAAAAAAAATATCCACCTAAACATTTTTTCTGTAAATGGCTAAACATATCCACTCTGTTGTATAATAAGTACAGCATCACCTCAATTTTGGAACAGATCCTATTAAAGAGGTCCCATTTCTTCTCAAATTATTATTTTTCTGCCTGCCTTCTCCGGCGCAAAAAGGAGCAGCATTTTGCTACTTCTTTTTGTACCAAAAAAAGTCGGATTAGGGCATCAAGTTATCAAAGGGGCAGCATCAAGCAGCCCTTTAGGGCTGTCTGTTTCAGCTCTTATTTACCAGGAACAAGCAACCAGAAAAGGGGCACAACAGTAGCATATAAAGTTGGCCCTCCTTCTTATCCAAAAAATCTGATTCTATGAATTACACCATCCATGGTTTGAAAATATTCTCCCCCACAAAAATATTTAAATATTGAATATATATATTTAAAATGTATACATTCCAAAAAGCAAACATTGTATATAATGGGACTTGAGCATCTACTGATTTTGGTATCCACTTGGAGTTTGATATCCACTCCAAAGGCATCAGTCCTGGAACCAAACCACAGCACTTACCCACTGTATTCCTACTGACCTCTTAAAACCTGAAGAATTATTGTTAAGATGTCAGTAAATACTGTGTTCTTGATAATTACCATTGCATATGTATTGGGAGAGTTTTATCATGGAAAAGCGTGTTTTCAGTTACCCATCACATTTTTTTGGTTATGTGTTATGAGACATAAAGGTTCCCATGCCCATAGATTAAAAATGTTGTCAGTGCTATGACTGCTGCCCAAACACCAAAAAATCACACATGAAACAAGATATAAACAGAATCCAGTGATTTAAAAGGACCAAAATGTTTTATTGTCATTGTTATGTACTGTCCAATCACCTTTGGACTTAGCATGACCCTATGATGACCAAGACCCTTTTATTAACAGCCCTGTTCAGATTTTTCAAATTGAGTGGCTTCCTTGACTACACCATTCCACCTCTAATGTGGTCTTTCTTTTTTCCTACTGCCTTCAACAGCATCAACCTTCATATGCACACATGCATATATGAATTTGCTTAAAAAAGGTGGAAGGATACTAGATGGATGGGTATGAATTTAGAGACAGAGCAGTGGAGGACAGAAAGTCTTGGAGATGTCTCATCCATTGGGTTTCCATGGTTTAAGATCAACTCGAAGGTGGTTAACAACAACAACAATTACGTATATGCATACACACGTACATACACACACACTAACATCTGTACAAAGGAAGTTCTTTAATTGGTGGTGCTAAGAGGTGATGAAATTCAAGGGGCAGCAACACTAGCAGCTCTGCACGTCCTCCACTGATAGGCTTGGCTCAGATCTGCCAAGATGCAGAGCATATTTCACCAGTGACCAAGGCTCACTCTCCCTTCTTGTATACAGTTTGTCAGTTGGTCATTCCATTAATGATTAATTTGTCTTGAGACAAAAGTCAAAACACTGGGACCCCTGGTGTCACATGGCCCGTCTAGAGCAAGTTCTGAGACAGTGTCTCTAGGCGTTGCCCCAGTCTTGTGTTGTTTAATTGCTGTTTGTTTAACCAGGAAATGAACTCCGAGATTGACGACAGTGTCCGGAGACAGACTTCTGGGAACAGGGAGATGTAGGGAGTGGAGATCCTTCAAGTATCAGGTTCCTAACACTGTGCCCAAATGGAGTATGAAATATGAACAGTTGCCATTTCATTTTAGAGACCTTTGCTAGCTACTTGTTAGCCCAGCAGTGAGAATTTTACATGCTTCCTTTTTAGGCTTCTGTTTTTCCAGTATCAGCAGAGGCTCCAATCCTGCTGTTAAGTCTGAGCTTCAGTGAAGGAAGCAATGGCTCTGATAGAAAGCTCTGGCTTGTTGCCTAGTCAAGCCTGGTTGCTTTTTATAGCCTTATTTTCCTTCGAATGTAAGGGCTTTCCCAGATTTTTTCAAAATGTACTTTTATCTTTAGCACTCCGTTTGCAGTAGCCCTGTGCAATGTTGTTATTACAACATCCTATTCTCACATGATGAATAGGGAGACAGAGAAGGACTTGAAACATTTTGTTGTTATCTTCTGTCAAGTCAATTTTAACTTATGGTGTCTCTATGAATGAGAGACCTCCATGTCAACCTGACAACCTGTTCCGATCTTGCAACCTCAGAGCTGTGGTTTCTTTGATTGAGCCAAACCAATTGTAAAGTGGTTTTCCTCTTTTCCCTCTGCTTCCTACCTCACCAAGTTATATTGTTTTTTCTAGTGAGTCATGTGTTTCCATGATGTATCCAAAATACGACAGTCACAGAATCATAGAATAATAGAGTTGGAAGTCTCAGTTTAGTAATCTTGGCTTTGAGGGACAGTTCAGGCTTGATTTGCTCTAACATACATTTATTTGTCTTTTTAGTAGTCCATGTTATCTGTAGAACCCATTTGTGTCTATATCTATATCTGTATCTGTAGAACCCTTCTCCAGCAGCACATTTCAATTGAGTTGATTTTCTTCCTATTACTGCTTTCTTCACTGTCCAGCTTTCACAACCATATATAGCAACTGGAAATAGAATGGCATGAAGAATCCTAATTTTAGTATTCAATGATATATCTTTAAATTTCAGGATCTTGTCTAGTTCCTTCATAGCTGCCCTTCCAAGTCCCACTGTAGTTCTGATTTCTTGACAGCAATTTCTATTTTGATTGACAACTGAGTCAGGATATGGAAAATCTTGAACTACTGTATTTCAATTACTTCACAATGGGATTCAAGGCAGTTACAAGTCACAAGCCCTGTTGAGTACATATATTAAAGGAAAAACAGCCCCAAAATAAATTATGTTGCAGTGCTGTCGGTAAAATACTTAAAACAATTGTTTAAAATTTTGCACACTGACAGACGTATGACCTACAGATTGATGGGCACCAATCATCAACACTAGAAAATATATTCTCAGAATGTTTGACACAAGCTTTGTTGACACAACGAAAGGCACTCTCAAATACTATTGCACTCTGAACAAGTGCCTGGCCACAACAACCAACAGAATGTGCAATACAAACATAAAAGCTACCAAATCTCTCAACCACTTACTCTTCAAAAAGAAGAGGAAGAAGTAGTAATTACAATATTTAGACCAGATTGCTCCTCTCTGTAGAAAATAACATTCCATATTATTGTAGGACATAAAACCAACTCATGGGCTTTACACACGCCCCCTTCCCTGCCAGATTTGGAATGCATTAACTGCACACCATGCCTCCAACCTGGCAGGTCCATGGCACAAAAAGAAGCCGCAAAAAGTGGCTTCTTTTTGTGCCACGGAAAGGGTGCCATAGCTGCTGGCACCGCAGCTTTTTGGTGCTGTGCCAAGGGAGCACCATGGTGTCTCCCACCAGGGATGCATGCAGCATCACACTGGCATGGGGGTGGTGTCAGGGCACATGGCATGCAATCACCATGCCCCATTCTCTGCCCCGATACTGGTGTTTTTCACCAGTCTGTTCAGGCCCTGTTAGACAGAGGCATCTTAAAATCACAAGCCACCAAAGCACTTAAAGCATACTAATAACACCCTCCTCAGAAGACCACCAAGAAGTCCCCAAAGCAATTGGGTTTTTGGCTGAAACATATATTCAGGGAACAAAGTATTGTTTGTTTGAGCATTTCACACTGAACCCTGAAAAAAAAAGCAATGTCTTAAGAAATATGTATGGCCTCCTGTAATTATTCTGCTGTCCATTTTTGTGGAAAATAGTGATGGGTGTGTAAGCTACTTAAGTAGCATATGCTTTGGCAGGAAGGTCTATGAGGTGGTTTTTTATTTATTTTTTGCTGTTATAGGTAATTCACAATTCCTATTTATTGTACTGTCACATTTAAGTAATTGTTGCATTTCTGTTATACTGTACATGTGTTGATGATAATATGACCTAATATGTTTTATCTTTTTAAAAACTGGAGAGTCAATCAGCACCCACCCACCCCATACCATTCTTGTAGGGTTATATATGTTACACTATGGGACAGTATTGATCCCAATCAAGTCTTTGTAACTATATGGTTTTACTGAAAAGGAAACATGTTCAGCTTAAAGGCTTGCTTTCAATTTTAAAATGGAGCACTTCTCCACCTGTTTTATGGATCCCTTGGGATAGCCCCAGAAACAGATTGATATATTTTTTTTCTGTATTGATGGAGAATAAAACCATTTCCATTTGTATTCATAATCAGCAAAATCCTCTTTACAACCCCCCACTTTTCTTCTCCTGCTTATTCTTGAATAGCAAGTGAGAAGTGTTATCAGATACTATGGTATAGTGAGCCCTTGGTATCAAGTGGGGTTTGGTTCCAGGACCTTGCATGAATATCAAATATCAAATGGATGCTCAAAACCCATTAAATACAGTGGCACAGTAAAATGGTGTTCCTAATATAAGTTGGCAAATCAAGGCTTGCCTTTTGGAATGTGTGTGTGTGTGTGTGTGTGTGTGTGTGTGTGTGTGTGTGTGTATTTTCAAGCCATGGATGGTTGAATCCATGGATATGGTGGGCCATCTGTACATGTGTGGTGCCCATTCTAAACAACACTGTACACTTTAAACATAGTAATGCTACAAATATTCTACTTTGATGGCATGACCTAGCTACAGGTAATTGATTAGCTCCACTGTGGACAAATTGACCCCCCCTAATCTAACTTCCATTTGTACTTAGAGAGAATCAGAAGCATTCAAGGATAAAAGTGTGTAAAGGTACACTCCTATCCATCAAGGCTAGCCTTAAGAAGAGTCCTCCCTCCATGGCAACTGTCATCTGCCCTGGGAGGGATTAAAAAGGCAGGCCCATTTCTATCAGGGCTAGCCTTAAGAAGAGGAGTGTATTTTTATTTTTATGTATTTTATATTTATGTATTTTTATTGCTGTAACCCATTCGGATTACTTGTGATTGGGCGGGCTATAAATAAATCATTTATTTATTTATTTATTTATTTATTATTCCAAAGTACCAGGAAGTTGGCCTCACTGAATTTAGAGGGACCAACATATAAGCAGACAAATGTGGGCTTGCGTTCTTAGCGGTGCTTAAATCTTTTAGCAAAAGTAAAGGTCACTTGCCTGAAGTCAGTAGGAATCAAAGCATCAGACAAAAAGTAGTGGAAATTATGCCCTAAGAACAGCTAGTGCTGGGGAATGTAAAGTGTTCCTTCGTGACATTCTTCTCATGGCCAGTTTTTCCTTCCTTTTGTCTTCATCTTTGTATGCTTAGGTGGCACCAAACAGATAAAGCAGGAAAAGGCACAGACAGCATGGCTAAAACAGCAACTTGCTCCTTTATATGAAATACATGTATCTTATTGATACTGTACCACTTGCCTGCCGAAGGGCTGAGTAACAGAGGCCTGGGTGGGAAGTGCCGTCACAGAGCCAATTCTAGGGCTCAAGAGCATGCAGAAACTGCATGCTCCCTCGCCCTAGTATGTGATGGCGGCACCATTATTGGACCACACCATCCACACAGGGGGCGTTTCCATGATGCAACACAGATGTCACGGTGCCACGCTTGCGTCACTGATGTGCCACAGTGCACCAATGGCACATTCGTGACATCTGTGCGGCATCCCAAGAAGAACCCGGTTTTTCCAGGTTCTTTTTGGGGCAGAGGGAGGCCACACCATTTGGCTGCTCCAGCCTCCCTTGGGAGAAGAAACGGGTACCTCCAGCCTGCCCTTTTTGGACAGTCTGTTGAGCCCAAGAACTCTGCATATAGGAATTTTCAGAAGTCATCTCTGCACCCAATTTAGCCATACAGGCGCAGCTGGCTGCATCTACACTGCAGAAATAATGCAGTTTGACACTGTTTTAACTGCCATGGCTCAGTACTATTGAATCCTGGGATTTGTACATTGTTGTAGTACCAGAGCTCTCTGACAGAAAAGGCTAAATATCCTACAAAACCACAAAACTCAGAATTCAATAGCAGTGAGCCATGGCAGTTAAAGCAGTGCCAAACTGCATTACTTCTGCAGTGCAGATACAGCCTTATACTGCAAGGGTGAAAATTTCTCTTTGTCCTGCTGCCCTCTTTAAAAATATAGATCCTACTCTACATACACAAAAATGATATTAATTTATGTTAGGTGATGATAGGTGCAGACTAAGCGATAAGATAATAACAGATAATAAAATTTCCATTTGTTGCTTTACGTATAAGTGATACAATGATGACTAATCTAATACTAATAAATACTACATCTAGCCATATATTTATGTAGAGTAGGATCTACAGTAGAATATCAGTGCTTTCAAACAAGACAGGTAGCAAAATTCTCCTCCTTTTCCAGGCAAGTTTATCTTGCCTATGACCACTGGCAGCCCATGGGCCCAGCAGTGGAGGGCTTCAACTTTCCACCACAAGACAAAGTGCCACTTCCCCAGTTTGAACCATAGTCTGCCATGACCTCCACTGAATCAAGCCCTTTTCAAGAAATCTTCATCCCATTCTTTATCTCTTCCCAGTTTTCTGTTTCTGTACCTTCTGTACTTCTCAAAACGTCCCCCCCCCCCCCCAACTGCTAATGCCTCCTTCCTGGACACAGATGGTGCTGTTTTGGCTACACAAGTCTCAGCACTTAGGAGCATGAATTTTCTATTCATATAAAACCAGACCCCCAACAGCCTACCCACCCACTGATATGTATAGGCTGGTGTAACAGTATCAGGAAGAGAGTAATCATCACAGAAAAGTCAGCAATGGTCTCCAGGCCTATTGGGAAATGCTCTTTGCAGATGGGCTAGTGAACTGTAGCTTAACAGGCATAATTTCTTCTCTCAGCATAGATGGTTCTCTTCCCAGGAGCCAGAGCAGTTTGTGTGGGTTTCAGGGAAGCCGTGTTGTGTGGTTGACTGGAGTGTGGGACCAGAGGCAGCAAGGGAAAGTTTTCCTTCTGGTCAGAGGCTGGGCTATAAAAGCAAGCCTCTCAGCACTCCCTCTTCTCTCTTTTCAGGAACCTCATCCCCACCTTCCCTTTACAACAGCCAGATTGGTTACTGTATCCCATCAATATTAAAATATCTCCACTGGCTGCCAATTAGTTTCTAGGCAAGGCACAAAATGTTGGTTATCACCTTTAAAGCCCTACATGATTTGGGTTACATATGGGATCACCTCCTTCCATATACTCTGCCCTGGACACTCAGGTCCTCTGGCAGACATTTACTTCAGTCAGCCAAGAAGAGGTTGGAAAGTGTCACCCAGAGGACTTTTTCTTCAGCCACCCTGAGACTGTGGAATGACCTTTTGGAAGAGATCTAACAGTTGAATATGCTGTCTTAATTTAAAATAACATTACAGACCAGTCTCTTTGGGCAGGCCACTCCAGATGATTTTTAAACAATGAATTTTAAATTTATGAATTTTAAAATATGGATTGTTTTAATATGCATTTATCTTATTTGTTATTTTAAACTGATGTTGTTTGTTTTTAACTGATATGTGCTTTTAAACTAATGTTGTATATTATATATTAGTTTGTTGTTGTTCCTTGCCTCAATCCATTGAGAGAGGCAGGTAAGAAATAATAATAATAATAATAATAATAATAATAATAATAATAATAATAAATTGATAATCATAATGTTAACATTTTACAAAAAGGAGGAAGTGGGGAAGAAAGAATGTAGCAGCAGGTTTGAGACTAGCTGGTTTCTATTGTAGCACGAGCATTTAAAGATATAAACCCACTTCTTCAGATGCAGCATAGTCACTTTACTATCTTATCAGATTTTTTAAGTGGTTTGGCACAGCACTCGGCTCTAGCTGGTCAGGAAAAGGGGCTTCATGTGAACTGGGATTGGTAATAAGGGTCCCATTAGATGAGATCGAGCGTGTTCAGGGTGGTATGGCCGTAGGCTTCAGGGTGGTATGGCCGTAGGCAATAAGGGTCCCATTAGGAACCACGCAATGGCATATGCCCATATCTGTTCTCTGAGACTTTTTCCCAAAGAGAGGTCTTGGTTAACAGCAGTTCATTGACCAGCAGACAGGTCAGTTGATGCCTAGATCTAGACTCATGGTGATGCCAAACCTATTTGCAGCTCCAATCAATAATGGTTGTGGCCTATTTTATCCCAAACATTGGTGGTTGATGTGTGTTTAACAATGGATGAAGTTCCAATACCCAATGAATGTGTAATACCTAGAATGTGTTCTAGTTGAAAATGCAGGGGAGAAGGCAGGAAACAGGGAATCTTGTCTTCTGCACACCATAACTGAGGAAATCTGTTTAATTTTGCATATTCTACTGAAGAAGGGGGAGGATGTGTTGTCTGTCCCTTCTTCAAAGGAACACAAAGTAACTTCCCCAAATACAGACTATGTTTGAGGTGTTTTGTTTTTTTTAAATGTGTGAGTGCCTGCTCCATTATACCAAGGTTAAAGGTTTGCAAAACAGAATGATTAATGGAGCCTGGAAACCAATCCCACCCAGTAGAAAGATAAGGAATGGCGAAGACAATTTGACATGCTGCAACAGTGAGCCTGTTGCTGCCTGGCTCTTTGCAAAGTCTCTAAGGCCTAGCCTGCTATTTCCTTTTTATGCAGACAGGTCTGTTTTGCACACTGTGATTGTTCACCCTGCTCTGTTGTTGCCATTTCTGGCACCTCTCTAAGGCGGGGAATGGTGTCTCAATCCCAGAGATGACCTAAATATCAAGGACATGAAATTCTGAAGAATCAGTGCTTATTCAGCTATTGTTACACCCAAATACTCTAGTTTTCTGAAATGTTGGGAGTTTTCTTCTTAGAGAAAAGGGCCTACTACCAAGGGGGACAGCAATGTCACTAGGAACACTATTTTAGGTTTTATTTTTAAAACATTTGGCACTCAGTTCTTACATTGTAATAGCTTTTCCAGATTTGAAGCCAACATGTGAGATAAGGCACTGTCTGTCTTTTATTGCACAACAACACATTCTAGCGATTTTTGGAACTTAATATAAAGTTGTATCTACATTCATTTTTGGAGTACTTGTCACAGAGACAGACAGATATTAGAATCACAGAATCATAGAATCGTAGAGTTGGAAGAGACCACAAGGGCCATCCAGTCCAACCCCCTGCCATGCAGGAAATTCAAATCAATGGAAATCCCGACAGATGGCCATCTAGCCTCTGTTTAAAGACCTCCAAGGAAGGAGACTCTATCACCCTCCGAGGGAGTGCATTCCACTGTCGAACAGCCCTTACTGTCAGGAAGTTCCTCCTAATGTTCAGGTGGAATCTCTTTTCCTGGAGCTTGCATCCATTGTTCCAGGTTCTGTTCTCTGGAGCAGCAGAAAATAAGCTTGTTCCCTCCTCAATATGACATCCCTTCAAATATTTAAACAG
Organism: Sceloporus undulatus; assembly: GCF_019175285.1. Classification (NCBI taxonomy): domain Eukaryota; kingdom Metazoa; phylum Chordata; class Lepidosauria; order Squamata; family Phrynosomatidae; genus Sceloporus; species Sceloporus undulatus. The sequence goes on from NC_056523.1 coordinate 49,181,776, forward strand.
GGCTATCATATCACCTCTTAACCTTCTTTTCTCCAGGCTAAACATCCCCAGCTCCCTGAGTCGTTCCTCATAGGGCATGGTTTCCAGACCCTTCACCATTTTTGTCGCCCTCCTTTGGACACGCTCCAGTTTCTCAATGTCCTTTCTGAATTGTGGCGCCCAGAACTGGACACAATATTCTAGGTGGGGCCTGACCAAAGCAGAATACAGTGGCACTATTACTTCTCTTGAACTAGACACTATACTTTTATTGATGCAGCCTAAAATTGCATTGGCCTTTTTAGCTGCCGCATCACACTGTTCACTCATGTTCAACTTGTGGTCTACTTGGACTCCTAGATCCCTTTCACACATAGTTTCATTCAGCCAGGTGTCCCCAATCCTATATTTGTGCATTTTATTTTTCTGCCCTAAGTGCAATACCGTACATTTCTCCGTGTCGAATTTCATTTTATTAGCTTTGGCGCAGCTTTCTAGTCTATTCAGGTCATTTTGAATTTTGATCCTGTCCTCTGGAGTATTAGCTATTCCCCCTAATTTGGTATCATCTGCAAATTTGATAAGTATGCTCCCAATTCTGTCATCCAGGTCATTGATAAAGATGTTGAATAGCACTGGGCCCAGGACAGAGCCCTGTGGGACCCCACTGGTCACTTCTCTCCAGGATGAAAAGGAGCCATTGTTGAGCACCCTTTGGGTTCGGCCGGTCAACCAGTTACAAATTCATGTAACAGTTACCTTGTCTAATCGACATTTTACAAGCTTGTTTGCAAGAATGTCATGGGAAACCTTGTCAAAGGCCTTAGTAAAATCAAGATATACTATATCCACAGCATTCCCTTCATCTACCAAGCTGGTAATTTTATCAAAGAAAGAGATTAGATTTGTCTGGCATGACTTGTTTCTCTGAAACCCATGTTAACTTTTTGTGATTATGGCATTGCCTTCTAGATGTTCACAGACTCTTTGTTTAATTATCTGCTCTAGAATCTTTCCTGGTACTGATGTCAGACTAACTGGACGATAATTGTTCCTCTTTTTTTCCCCTTTTTGAAGATGGGGACAACGTTTGCCCTCCTCCAGTCTGGGATTTCTCCTGTTTTCCAGGAGTTTTCAAAGATTATTGCCAATGGCTCCGATATTACATTTGCCAGTTCTTTTAATACCCTTGGATGGAGTTCATCTGGTCCCGGAGACTTAAATTCATTTAGATTAATAAGGTGTTCCTCTACTATCTCTTTACTTATTCTGTACTGAAATGCCCCTATCCTGTCCTCTGCTCCATTATCCTCAGGTTGAGCACCCTTTTCCTTTTCTGAGAAGACTGAGGCGAAGAAGGTATTGAGTAAATCTGCCTTTTTTCTGTCCCCTGTTAACATTTTGCCATCTTCTCGACGCAGTGGCCCTACCATTTCCTTCTTCTTACTTTTGCTGCAGACAGATCCAAAAAAGCCCTTTTTGTTGTTCTTAACCTCTCTAGCAAGCCTGAGTTCATTCTGTGTTTTAGCTTTTCTGACTTTTCCCCTACACATGCCTGCTATTTCTTTGAATTCCTTTTTTCATGATTTCCCCCTTTTTCCATTTCTTATACATGCTCCATTTAAAACGGAGAGCATGGAAGTAACTAGTTAAAAAACAGAGATGCAAAACCTTTGGACATTTTGAAGGTATAGGGCAGTGGTTCTTAACCTTCCTAATGCTACGACCCTTTAATACAGTTCCTCATGTTGTAGTGACCCCCCTTCCCAACCATAAAATTATATTCATTGCTACTTCATAACTGTAATTTTGCTACTGTTTTCCTATGGTCTTAGGCGACCTCTGTGAAAGGGCCATTTGACCCCCAAAGTGGTCGCAACCCACAGGTTGAGAACCACTGATATAAGGGAAAAGAGTCTCTCCTCACTTTTTTCCTGGAAAAAAAAAACACAATAGAAATTTTTAAAAAATATATACTATCAGCACCCTTTGTAGATTGAAAGTCCCTTTGTTGCTTTAGGATTATAAAATGCATTACATATAACTTGATTTGGCATAAAACTATTGTGTCTTGGAATAACAAAAACTGAGTTTGTTCATAATATAATTACCAATTTAACTTTACTGTTAAATTTTTGCTTGTCTGTTACAAGTGGAGCTATAAGGTCCAGAACTGTCTGGAACACCTTTGGTTTTGGCTATTTGAAGAGCAGGCAAAAAAGCCCCATACAAACAGAATCAACTGTCAACGTTAGTAAAACAGAAGAGATTATTTTGTCTCTGCTAATTCTCCATAGCATCAAGCAGACATAACATACACTTTCCTAAAAAAGAACTAGGGAAAGGAAATCAAACTGAGCTCTAAAGATCTGATATTGTATGTAGTCTTATATAGCAGTACTATTCAAAGATATAGCTATGTTAATCTTGTTCAGGATAAGAAGATATGAAGGAATCCTGTAGCACCAATGAATAAGTTTTCTTGGAATCCATCTAATGAAGTGTAGTGGAATCCACAAAAGCCTATGATAGAAATTGCTTTTCCTCAGTCAAAAAACTGCTTATAGGGTTCCTTGATAGTTCTTACATAAAAGTCTTCCTCTTACATAGATTTGGCAGGAGAAAAGATGTGGGAAAACTGTCTTTTATTTTATTCCTCAGTTTAAAAGGAAGTATTTCCTAGTTACTTTTTCCAGTTTTTTTCCCTAGGAAAAAACAGCCTATAGAAAGCAGGAAAAATATTAACACCCCCCTCCCCACATGTATACAACAAACAAAAAATCCTTTTTTTTTTTTTTGTTCTCTAGGCCCTCACATCTCTTCATATTACCAAAAACTACTTATCTGTAGTTACCTCCTTTTTCCAATAAAGAAGATAGAACCCTATCACCACTCACTAGATTATTGCACTACATTCTTAAAGCTTTGCTATTCCACTTTAACTGCTCTGGTTGTCTCCTGTTGCATTCTGGAGTTTGTAGTTCAGTGAGGTGTAAGACCTCTCTGGCTGAGTACTCTAAATGACCCTCCCTAAACTGCAAATCCCAGAATGCAACAGGAGACTGCCAGAGCAGCTAAAGTAGAATAGCAAGGCTTTAAGAATGTAGTGCAATAATCTAGTCAGTCTGAGATGGTTTCACCAAGGGTGTATTTACACCAGCTACTTAATTCAGGACCTGGAGCTTTATGCCCTGGACCGACCATGAAGGCAACCACATACACACTGCACTGAATCTGGTGCACTGCCATGTTGTTGTGTGCACAGGTCAACACTGTATTGGCCTTATTGGGCCACCCTGTCTTTGAAATTGCTGCCGCTGCTTCTTCACAAGCAGGAGCTCTATGTAGGGCCGGCCCAGCATGCTGCTGCTTCTGCTAAGGTGAAAAATGGCCACACAGACATATGATCATCCTGGCAGCCATTTCTGACCTCAGCAGAAGCAGCAGTGCACCGGGCAGGCTTTCCCCTGCCCATGAGGAAGCAGCAGCAGCAGCTCCAACAACAGGCACTGTTCAGGGAAGGTTACTTCGGGGTTTTTGGGAAATAGAATTTCTGAGAAACAGGAATTTCCCCTGATTTTGTTTAGTTCAGAGCAAAATCGGGTAAAGGGAAGTAGCCATACATTGTCAGAATTACCAGCAGTGGCTTTGGGGCCAGTGCCACATTTTTCACTGGTATAGACAAGCCCCAACTCATTACAGTAAGCCTGTCATATCCATAGATTCGTTATCCACTGATTCAACCATCCATTGAAAATATTCAAAAATATATGACTTCTAAAAGACCAAACCTAGATTTTGCTGTTTTATGTAAGGGACGCTGTATTGTTATACCACTGTATTTCATGGGACGTGAGCATCCATGGATTTTGGTATTCACCGGGTGGAGTGGGGGTGGTGTCCTGGAACTGAACCCCAGTGGATAACAATGGCCTAATGTATGTTCATTTATCTTATAAGTATAGCTGGCCCTCTGTATCCACGGATTCTTTATCAATGGATTCAAGCACCCATGGCTTGAAAATATTCAAAAAATATATAAATTAAAAAAAAAATAAAAAATCCTTGATTTTGTCATGTTCCATAAGGGACACCATTTTATTATCCATTGCATTTAATAGGACTTGAACATCCACAGATTTTGGTATCCATTCAGGGGAACCAAACCACAGAGGATACCAAAGGCCCACTGTAATGTTCCCTGTTTGGCCTAAGGATGGGGTTGTCCAAGTCTGGCAATTTCTTACATTTTCTTTGTGAGGTACTGACCTGGGATCTGCATGGAAAGTAGCCACTATACCACTGAGTATAACCCAGCTTGGAAAAAGTTACTTTTTTCTGATCAGAATTTTCAGAATGGCTACTGGCCATCCTGACAAAGTACATTCTGGGAAATGTAGTCTGAAAAGTAAGCCTTGCTCAATTCCAGTGAGTCTAATGAATTGGCAGAGTTGAAGGTTCAGGCATTGACCTGAACATGGAATAAACCAGCTTTGCTGCAAGGCCTTGAATTAACAAAGCTCATTGTTTTCTAAGTTTATTTACAGGACTTGGACCATTTTATTAATAAACCCTAAATGAAATGTGAATGTTCTGTGAACTCTCCAACGTCTGAAATGCTTTCATAGGATCCCTCAATGTGAAAAAAGTAGGTTATAGTTATCCCTCTGAAACCATTTGTGTGCATGTGTGCGTGTGCAGTATCAACAACAGGAAAACACTGATTTACTGTATCTTACTCCCCCTTCCTTTTTTTTACCCTTAATATAATGTGGCTTCTTTCCCCTTGGAGAAAAACCAAGCTGAGTAGACATATGAGGGAGGATGTGTGCTCTTCTGAGTTCCACATATCACATTAACTTTTGTACTGAAACCCTAGGCAGCAGTTAAGTATAATGGATGTTACTTTTTTATTTCTTCTACATCCAGAGTAAATGGCAGACAAGACTGCATATAGAGAAAATGGCATCTGCAAATGACTTTCTATAAATCCAAATTCACACTTAATTGCTTCTGTTATGACCTTTAAACATCTGTATCCTGAGTTTTTTTTCTTTGTAAACATTAGTATTATTGCTGATAGCACATTAATCCAGTTTAATCTTTTACTGCAAAATCTTTCTGCTTTCCATGTTTTATTTTCAGTGGCATGTTCAAACATATGTTTCTATTTTTTTCTAATCAAGATGCCAGGTTATAAACTAGAAGATGCTCCTTTACGTTCAGTGGTTGTGTAGTAGAGGGCATTTCAGCAGGTGTTGCTTGTCACGCAACCAGGTAACAAGCTGAAATCATTTATTCTACATAACTACTGAAGGGAGAGATGCCCTCTTCTATTTTAACCTGGCAACTGTAGCAGGCAGCCATTTTGTATACCATTCATTGTAAAAATGAGGCAACTTGGTAGCTTGCTGAATTTTCGTCTTGTACACAACTATGACTCTGGAGACCAGGGTCCAAAACACATGGGAGAAATAATCCAGCTTGACACTACTTTAACTGCCATGGCTCAATGCTATGGGATTCTAGGAACTGTAGTTTGTTGTGGCACCAGAGCTCTCTGACAGAGAAGGCTAAATGTCTCACAAAACTACAATTCCCAGAATGCCTTAGCATTGAGCCAGGGCAATTAAAGCGGTCTCAAACTGTATTGTTACTGCAGTGTGTTTTGGACCCTGGTCTCCAGAGGCATAGTTGTGTACAAGATGAAATTTCAGCAAGCTACCAAGCTGCATGACAAGGAACACCTGCTAAGATCCCCTTTTGCTCACAAATAGCAACTGTCTCCAGTGTTTTCACTCTGGCAAGCCTAGTCAGAAGCTGAAGCCACAGCTGCTTTGACTCACTCCCAAATTTGAAGGCACAGTGCTCCCTCTCTGAATCATTATCAAGCAATTCTAAAAGCCAACCTTAGGATCTATTTACAAGCCTTATAGAGTTGTTACAGTGTTGGAGTGGGACTTGGAAGGCACAGGTCCCTGTACTTTGAAGCTCACTGGGTGGCCTTGGCCCACTTTCTTTCCTGCCACATGGGGTTGTCACATGGATAAAAAATGAACTCCCTGAACTTCTCAGAAGAAAGGCAAGATATAAATGTAACAAATAAAATATATAAATAAATATGCCATTATGCTGCTGCCTTCACAATTAATCTCCTCCCCTGCTATTACATTAGGAAATAGCTGCACATGGCTCTAGTGTTGTGAATTGCAAATTTCCACAAACAGCACAAGGGCTCCCCTCCCAATCCACATGGTGGATACATCCAAGCTTTATAACAGAGAAATCATCCTTGGCAGGCCTTTATGGGCAGTAACAGAGGCCTCACACATAGTGCCACACAAAAAGACTGGTTAGAAAGTAGAACAAGAGAGGACAAGAACTCTGCACGTTTGCCAAAACGAAGCTTAGATATTTGCTGCTGGGTTGGGGCTGCTTTGTGCTTTTGGCTGAAAACACTGAGGAGCTAGCTGGTCCCTAGTACTACATCTGCAGGGTTGTTTGGCTCCTGAAACGAGGAGGCAATTTTCCTGTAAAGCACACATCTTATCCCTGACTATAATTGTAATTTAACGAGAATTTCAGGGAAAACAAAAGGAAGCAACTTTTGTGCCTTGATCTGACGTTTTCTTCCAGTAAGTATTTGTTGTCGCTGAACAAAGCTAGAAGAAAACAAAGTCACCTTCAATCATTGGAACCAAGAGGGAAGTCATCCGTGGGAATGACAGCTCCGATATGCCTCTTAGGTGATTTTACCAAGGTAAAATAGAGAGGAAATTTTACTTATGTGAAGGACACCCTCTTCTCTAAGGAGTATTAGAGAGGTTAAAATAATGACAACATCTTTAGCTAGGAGTTCTCTAGCCCAGCACCATCTGTCAGGTTTTTTTAATGGATTCAAATGCACCAATAGCCCAAGTGAGCACAGCCAATAGACCTAATTTTTAAGAAATATACTGTGGGAACCTCTGGGATAACAGAACATACTGTAAGCCAAACTACATGTTATGAGAGAGATCCATAGTTGATTCTCCTAACCATCATCCCCTCTTCTCTATCTCTGTCTTTTTAACTAATGACATTCAGTTGCAGAGAACAGCCAGTTCAACTGGAGTCATGACATTAGAGGAGGGACCCTTCCTCAACTCTTTCCATTGCACCATGTTTAAACTTGAAATTGCTCCCACTAAAATGCTGTTTGTCTTATATGGAGGGGGAAACACTGGCATAGAGATAATATTTGCTAATTCCCCAAAGACACAATAAAATGGTGGTACTGGGAAGGGGTGGCAACATTATGTGTTATATGTCTTCTTTATTTCAGATCAGCTAGAGGTGTTAATTCAGCAAAGCAGAGATGAGATAAGATGAGATATTCATGCAACAGAAATGTTTAGGAGATATCCCATAGGCATTATCATGTATGGATAAGAATGAAAAAGCCTTCAAAGATAGCTGGCAAGATCCAAAGGCCATCTCTTTATAGAGGTCATGCCTAGGATAGCACAATAGCTATGACCATGTACATTTCATCTGGCCTTTTATGTATTACAAATGTTAAAAATACAATCTGTATAGGCTTGCCAGACTGAAAACTGCATGTCTTTCCTGTACTTTTAATGGGGTGTGTGGGATTTCAGCAGGTATGCTTGTAGCACAACCAGGTAACAAGCAACATCTTCAGAAATCTCTCTCTGACAACAATAGGACCTAAAATTGTCTACCTGTGACTAAATTATGTCATTGCTATTTCAGTACATGTACTGAATGCATTTTAAACTAAATCTTATTCAAGAGTGTATACACATAGACAGTAGAATGGAGAATCTACATTAAGTGAAACAGAGACGTTAGGAATCGTTTGTTTTCTAACAGATCTTTGCCATTTACTAGAAACTGTTTAAGATCTTTACAAATAAGGTTTGATTTTTTTTAACTTTCCAGATAAAACCATAGATCTTATCGACTAGGTGATCTCATGCCTTTATTCAAGCTGGTTTTCCCCTGGGAGATGGAAACCATAGATCAAAAAGCAAAACATCTTTTTTAAAAAATAAAAAAATAACTCTCTCTAGTGGGCCAACCCAAATACTGTTTTCACAAGATTAGCTCACTCCCAAATCCCTTGTACTATTTTTGGCATCCAAACCTACCTGTCTGCCAATTCTTCTTAGTGACTACAAATTGAAATTTGCTCATGTGATCTGTATTTTATAACTATTTTGTCTTGTGCTAAGGATTCCTCTGTGAAAAAGTGATAGTACTTTGAGGAGTACTGCGAAGGTGAGACTCACCCACCCAACTTCTTTACTTGCTTGGCAGCCCAATGGGCCTTTTTGATCCCAATGCTACCACCAATTATGTGAAAGTAATGACCACTATCCCACCAATTCTTCACTGTGAGACTCGAACTCAGGACTCTCTTAAGTGTCTCCTGCACTATAACTCTCTTTAGAAGCCAGCACTCTGGGTTTCAAATTTTCCCCCCAGCTTGGCACCAACTATTCTTTGACAGCTATCCAATGTGTCCCAAACCTAAGAGACTTTTCTCAATGTTGGAAGTGTTTTCAATGTGTTCTAAAATCACTTCAGACAGCTGCTTGTTGAAACAAAGTAAGAATTTTATGTGCAAGTCAGACTGAATACAGTATCTCTTTTAGTGGATGGTGTTCACAATGGATACTGTGTATAAATACTTCATCAGTTACAAAGTTTAACAGTTTCTTTAGCTTGTCTTTGTAATTGTTTCTTTATAGCTTTCTATATGTTTCCTTACACACTAAGTTCTCACTGAACCTTTATTAACCATTTGTATCTTATAATCCTTCTGGTCAAGTGTGACTCCACTAGTCACCAAATACTATGTCTCCCACAGGACACTACAACAATTTAATTAAGGACACACTTCTTCCCTGTCTAACTGTCCCTCACAGCAGCCTAACCTAGCCTCAATGGCTCTTCACCCCTCAGGGCACACTAAGCATCAACCCCCTTTCAAACTTGCTCCTTTCTTTTATATACTCACTTCTGGGAGCAGCCACCACCTTTTCCTGGCTTCTACTGAACAGCGCCACCCCATCTGTTGTGGGTATCTAGGGGAGAGTCTCAAATATTGATACTAGGGCCCAGATTACTATTTTTATTTCTTTAATTGAAATTCTAGTGTTTTGTAATCTTCCATGAGAACCTTTGCAGTAGGTTCCTAGGCACAAATACTTAATTAAATTAACATAGGCCCAAAACAGACAGGCCAAAAAGTGTGGCTTCTGGCTGCTTCGGAGGAATGGCATGCAGACGACGCACATCCCCAATGCGACCAGAAGTCATTCTGAGGCTGTCTATGGTGGCCCAAAGCCAGACAGAAAAGGAGTGCTGAAAAGCCCCTCCTTGCTGGTGGCCTGTTTAGGACTGCGGCAGTGGCCAGCTTTGGGACTCTGGCATCCAGTTGCTGTGGTCCTGGGATGACTGGGGGCTGATCAAGGCTGGAGTAGCCAGTGGCTGCTCCAGGTTGCTGGTCTGCTTCGCCCCCTAGACTCTAACTGAGGTCATGTTGAACTGAGGTCATGTTGTTATGTTCTTGTTGTTTGGTGAAAAGGGCGTTATAATTATGATTGTTTTCCTTAGTGCTGCATAATAACACCTCCATGTAAGCATGTGCAATAGCTGGAAACTCTCACTTATTGTTTCCTCCTCTCTGTTTAGCAGAAGCAGATATTTTAGCTATACAGTGGAGAGGAAGAGAAAAAGGTGTGTATTTGAACTATTAGGAAGGCTAAAGAGTCCAAACAAGGAGTATCTATCCCCCTTCTCCTGCTGTTAATGTTATCTGTCTGTTTCTCTTGGCCTCTCCTTTCCACTGAAATATCTTTTCTGAGAAGAGAAGGAAGTGGCCCTTCAGTTGGTATCCATGGTGTTTTGCAGGGCAGATGGCATATCTCAGGTGTCCAGCTTTGCCTCAGGGGCTGACAGTTGCTATCAGCACAGTCACAGTTCAGCTTTAGCATACTGTATCACAAAAACTGCCCAACATACTACCCAAAATCTATGTAATTTGTTTCTTGGTCTGTTCCACATTAAAATCTTTCTGCCTTTTACCTTGTGGATGAGACTGGAATCCCCCTGATTACTGTCATCATCTCCAGAGCTTTTCTGTTCTTCATCTGATGTGACATCTTCAATGGGAATCACAGAGATGGGGCACACTTTGTAAGGTTCTGTGTAGGCACTGTGAACAGAAGGACAAAGTTATCCTTTGCACACTCCCATGTAACATGAACAACAAAATGCATGCAGCAGGCTCTGAATTATGGACCTTTATTTTGCAATACAGGTCTGGGAGACTTGTTCTACAGACCATCTTATCATGCTCATCATGATACTCCAGAATCTTAGTCAAGTCATTATCAGCCATTTGAGAACTCACTAATTCCTTTGCCACCCCTTTAATAATTCTACAGAAATATGCTATCATGGGTCACAAACAGGAAAGGGTGCCAGCAATGAATGGCAAAGGGAATGAAGCTACATAAACCCTAGGTTTACTCTTAGACAGAGGTTCCTTGAATGTATTTTAAAACCCCTTTCCGACAGATCTTGCTCTCAGCAGATTTGTGCCCTTTTGACCGGCAACAATGTATTTGTTACTTCTATGGTAGCAAAATTTGGTTTTGCTGTTAGCAAGATTAGAATCAGTTTTCTTGATTGGAATGATGGCTAGAACCATTCTAGTTTTATGTTTTTATTATTTTATCATTTATACTGGGTTTTTTTTATGGATCTCTTTTAGTAATTTTACCCGGTTGTTTTATTTGTGGTTTTTGTGCCTTGGTTTTTTTTATACTGTTTTTGTATTTACTGTTTGGATCTATTTTATATTGTGATGGCTTTTAGCTTTTAACAATAAACTTCTATTCTATTCTAGGTTTACTCTTGCACAAGGCTGCACACACAGATACAGATATTTATTTCTGTAAATATGCAATGGTTATGTCTAACCTAGGAAATTGATTTAGTATACATGATTCTTGCTTTATTATTATCATCGTTAGTAATCATATTTGCACTTCTTTTCTACAAAAAGTTAAATGTGGTGTTTAATAGGGTCAAATCATTTTTATCATAGAAACAATGTGAAAAAGGCTATGAAATCCTTTTCTAAAGAAAACTAGCCTGGGTCCCTCTCTGATGTCCTTCTCTGGACCAGCAAACACCTTCCTGACATACAGGCAGGCTTTTGGCAACTGGCTGGCTGCTTAGGAAAGTGGCATTAACAAGGGGAAGGGTGATGTATTTTGTTTTTATTTTCCTTATTTTCCTTATTTTCATTGGTGTGTTTTAAATTTTGTTTAGAAGGTGAACTTGTATTTTAATTGTATTTGTATTTATTTTTACTGTAAGCACTGTCAGTGTTGTTTTTGGGAAACAGGCAGAATACAAACCTAGTAAATAAAAAATAAGAGAATAAAATAAATGTATAGTGTGTTTAACAAAGGAAAAAGGCAGATTGGGGCTGCCCTGGAGCTGTTTTCTCTGGGGCTGCAGCAACCACATGCAACAGCCCCTATCCGCCCTAGAGGTGGGCCAAATAGGAGTGGAAAAGATCCGCTCCTATTTGGGCCAGTAAAAAATGTCTTAAGAGGCCTGGCTGAAACCCCAGGGTGACTTCTGGATGCTCCGGCAGCATGCAGCATGTAAGCACCATGCCCCCAGAACATCCTGAACCTGCCCCCATGTGATTTGCTGGTTGGCTTCCAGTCGGCTTCTGGAAGGCAGCTTAACTTGCTGGTCTGTTCCAGACCATAATCAAATATTTTTCAGTTTACTCCTACTGACTAATAGTAGATGCTCTGGGTCTTGGACAGGATTCTCTCTTTATCCTTTTACTTTTTAACAAGTATTTGAACCAAGACTCCTGTTTAATATATTTATATTAGGGGTAGCTAAGGCAGGGCCTTCCAGAAGTTGCCAAACTACATCTCCCAGCATTCTTTACCATTGTCTATACTGGCCAGGCCTCATGAGAGTTGCAATCCAACAACATCTAACAGTCCAACAACTTCTAAACAATTCCCACCACTAATTTGTACCTTGCTCTTCAAACAGAAGAATTCACAGATAAATAATAAGGCAGTTCCTGTCTTTAGGCTTACAATCTAAAAAGATGCCATGGACAAGGAAAAAGCAATGGTAAAGGGAAAAGAAAACAATTAACTATCACTCATTCCTAGTATTATACCTTATGCATGTAAAGCATTTCCTCTCTTCTTTGTCCTCACAAGCTAGACTGAAAGTCTCCGAGTGACTTCCACAGTAGAGTAAGAATTAACCCAGATAGTCCAAGTCTGACATGGTGGCAAAGGAAGAATGTTTCTTCATTTCCAGATCTTCAATTAAAAGAGTGGTTCAACGTTCATGATAATTCCCCCCCCCCCCCCCACACACAAAATACACTGTTCTTTGTTCAAAACAAGTCTTTGTGGCAAAAAGTATGTTTTCTATGAAGAAAAAACACATATAGTTTTTGCAAACAGTTTTCCTCAAAAAGTGGTTAAAAGTGTACTGAAATCCTCATATTCTTAGTAAGAAAAGGTGCTGAATTTCCCTGAAATTCTCATTATTCTTACATGCAGAAAAATAACTATTTAATTCTCCAGAACAAGATTAGAAGAATTTCACTGATTATAAGGAGGCTACTTGTTAATTTGAAGCTAATACAAATTGGTACATAAGCCAAGTGGAATCTATTTACACATGTAAAGAATGTTCACAATTTCTCTCATTGTCAACAATAAAAAGTGTCACATGTTGAGACACTGTCAGCCACAAGGAGGTTTTGTTGTTGTTTTGCTCTTGTTGTTGTTGTTGTGTGCCTTCAAGTCATTTCCAATATATGGCAATGCTACGGGGAAACTATCATGGAGTTTTCTTGGCAAGATTTGTTCAGAGGAGGTTTGCCATTACCTTCCCCTGAGGCTGAGAGAGTGTGACTTGCCCAAGGCCCCCCAGTGGGTTTTTTAAGGCCAACTGGGAACTCAAGCCCTGGTCTCCAGAATCATAGTCCAATGCTCAGACCACTAGACCAAATTTTGCTCCTACAGGAGAGCATTTGTCAATAATAGCAATGGGGGGGAAAGGGGTTGGGTGTGTCAAAAATGTACTATATTGCATAGAAAGCACTGCAAAATAGTATAAATATATTAAAAAAATACTGCATCACATGTTAAAATATTCTCTCCTAGATATATATACTCTCTCTGTGTGTGTGTGTGTGTTTTTTGAGAGAGAGAGAGAAAGAGAGAAAGTCACAGATTACAAAAAAATAAAATGCACAAAATGCAGCAGGGGGAAAAAATCTTTACTTTTGTTCACCAACAAACATGAAATAAGTGAGGATTTATCTCCTGATACCGGCCCAGTCAAATTTTCAGTCTCTCACATTTCTTCTTGATCCCCCTGCCACCACCATTTTGGTAGTGTAGTCCAATCTTTATTTACAAGTTTTTCCAGAATGCCAATGCAGTGTAGTGTTATGAGTGTTGGAACAGGAATCTGAGAGAACAGGGTTCAAATCCCCATTCAGCCATGGAAATTTACTGGGTGACCTTGGGCAAGTCACATATTCTCAGCCTCAGAGGAAGGCAAGGATAAACCCACTCTGAGTCTGGACATACCTTGCTAAGAAAATTCTAAGATAGGGCCACCATGGGTTGGAGTTGACTTGAAGACACATAACCACCACCATCACAATTCCTATAGTACTTTTCACACATTAAATGATTTTAGCCCATCACATGGTGACTAAAGACGTTTCTAACTAGAAATGGCAGGAACTGAACCTAGGACTTTCTGAAATCAAAACATGCTCCAAAATGGAAAATTATGGAAGAGGAGCTAGAAGAGGAAAATAAACAACTGTGACTACATGTAGAGCAAATAAAGTCAACAGAGAAACAGGTTACATGTTTGTCAGACTACTGAAAACATCTTTCTACAGATATGGGATATAGATGACAAAAAACTGGCTAGCTATGTTGGTTCCTGTACAGGAATCTATTTTGCTCTGGCATGGATGAATTTCATTTTTATACAGTATACCGTATATACTCAACTATAAGTTGACCTCATGTATGAGTCGAGGGCAAGTTTTGGGGCCAAAATTATGGATTTTGATATGACCCATGGATACATCAAGGGTAAAACTCAGGGACATATAGCAAAGGATCTAAAGGATGAAGCAAAGCAAAATCATGTCAAACAACTTACAAAATTCCAGCAGACATAGCTCTTTGTGCTTCCTCTTAAGGCTGGATGGATGAGAAAGTAGAGGGGATTGGTACTTCCAGGATAGATTATACTCTTGCCTTTCACCAGGGCATAGTTCATTCTTTTAAATAAGAGTTAAGATACAATAATTACATTGACCCATGGATAAGTTTTTGGGGTCAATTTTTGACCTAAATTTCTAGACTTAAACATGAGTATATACAGTAATTAGATTGCCGCAACATGATTCCAAAATCTTGCGTCTTTGGGGAAAAGGGAGCCTTTTTTGGGGCAGATATTTTATCAGAACCTTGGAAGAAGTGACATCCAAGCTTTATTGCTTAGAGTCAAACATCTGGGAACAAAGTGATCGATCAGCTATAAGCAATGAGTACCATCTCTTCCACATAAGAAGCCAGTTTACCTGTTCTTCACCTTGGAGATATTTTCTGAATTAAAGGCTAGAAGTTGCTAATAGCAGGGGCAATAAGAAAGATAAAGGTGATGAGTTGTCTATTGCAGTGCTTAGGGGAATCAAAATGGCCTGCATTTACATAGTTGTCTTTTGTGCTTTCTGTGAAAATGTGCCACAGGTATCGTTCCCTAAGCAGTTACTGTTCATTTTAAAGTCATTACGATATCATGTGCAAAAGACGTTATTAACAATTGTTATGTGCTGTGTTACCTGAGGTATTGTACAATTAGTTTAGGACCTGCTTGGAATAACATTTTTTAAAAATTAGGTAGATGCTTTTCCCAAATGCATTTCACATTGTGGATATTTTCACATCGTGACTGTACAGTGAATTTACTTTCATTCTACATCACTCTTTCTCATGGGAGCACCAGCCCCCATGCAACAGCTTCTCAGGCTGCAACATACTATGCAAAATATAAAAGAAACTATGACATGAATTTGAGCTTTGTTTTGCAGTTCAGAAAACTGTTGCATGGAACTGTGCTCAGTACCATGCAACAGTTTTCTGAACTGCAAACCAGAGCTCAAATTCATGTCGTAGGGCAAACCAGAGCTCAAATTCATGTCGTAGGACTTTTGTAACACACTCTACATGGGGCTACTTTGTGTTAAGTCTGGAAACTTCAATTGGTACAGAATATGGCAGCCAGGCTGGTTACTGGAACACCTATATCACACCAGTTTTAAAATCCCTTCACTGGCTGCCTATTAGCTTCTGGGCAAGATACAGTGTTGGTTTTAACTTTTAAAGCCATACATGGCTTGGGTCCTGACTTCTTGCGGGAACGCCTTCTCCCATATCATCCTCCCTGCATTCTTCGTTCTGCTGGGAAGAATCTGCTTCAACCAAAGAGGACTAGTCTCTCGGCAGTGACCCAGCGATCCTTTTCAGCAGCTGCTCCTAGATTCTGGAACGATCTGCTGGATGAGATCCGTCAGATTACCTTGGAAACCTTTAAGAAGGCTTTTAATATGGATCTCTTCCGGCTGGCCTTTCCAGACCAGAACGTCCTTGCTTACCTGCCCCCCCTCCTTTTTCTCCCATTATCCCCATTTTTATCTTTATTCTACCCAGACCTCGCTTGAAACACTTATTTCATTTTAATTGTTATGGTATATTAATGTTTTTAACTTCTTTTCTTGGTTTCATCTCCTTTTAGCATTTAATTATGTTTTTTATGATGGGGGGATGGAGATCTTGGAATTTTTACAGTATTCTCTTTTAACTGTATTTTGCTTTACTGTTGTAATCCGCTTGGATTCTTAGAGATTAAATGGGATATAAAAATAAATAAATGTTATTATTATCATACAGACAGGCCAAAATAAAGCTGCTCTGGGTCACTTTGGAGGTATGCTGTTTAAATGATGCATGCGTCCCAAGAGGCCAAAAGCAGTGCTGAAGCTGCACGCCAGTCCTAAGCATGGCTTTGGCGTGGCTTCTGGTCTCTCAGGACTCATGCATCATTTAAACAGTATACCTCCAAAGTGACCCAGAGCCCATAGTTTCTCAGGTTTTAAGGTATCTCCTTCTTCCAAGCCTTGATTGGACATGTGAACAAAAGAAGCTTGCTATAGTCTAGAATACCTGCATGAGCTGTCTCTGGCTCTGGAGCAGAGGTTCTTCATCTCTGGTGTTGAAACACTAGACTAGCCTTCCTAAACCTAGTTTCCCACAGATCTGTTACAGGAGAACAGGTTGCAGAAGGTTAGCTGCTGGCTACAGGTTCATTGCAAATTTCCAGACAGTAAAAAAAAAGTTGTAGCTAATATAGGTACAAACATGATACTGATCCCACTGAAAGAAAAGTATTGCTAGCCCCTCACAACAGGTTGTCTGAAAACTAATGTTGTAGACAATATCAAGCCAGATGAAATAATGGTCTGACTTTGTATAAGGCAACTTCCTATGTTTCTATGTCTTGTTGTGTCCTTGACATGGGACTATTACTATTTGGGCTGAAATTCAGATTGTATAGCAAGCAATGCCTAGGACCTTTTAGTACAACGGGGCAAAATCCAAATATGTTGGGAAAACAAGAAAAAGAAACGAAATTTCAAAAGCAATAAAGATTAAATAATTTTCCCACCAGTCAAAAAAACATAACATTATAACAAGCCAAAAAGTTTTCTAGGAAGAAAGGAAATCTAGCATTCTACAGTTTCCTAAGGTTATAATAAATGATACATATATCACATTAATTCTGTCAATACATTTTTAAAATGACAAGTGATTTAGTAAGACCATCTCTCTGAATGGGCCTAGAATGAGATACGATATTGCCTGATGTAGATATTCAGGGCACGCAAAGGATATGATTACAAATACATCCTTCTCTGAAAGCATTCATCTTCACCCATGATTATTTATGGTGGGTAATCACTTCTCCAGGTTGGAAAGCTATTATTCTTGACAATACAACAATCTTAAACAAAAATGTTCTCTAGACAGGCAGCAAAACTTGTGAAAGAGGCCAAGGATTCAGTTTGCCTGAAGAGGTACAGTAACTAAAAGTAATCAGGCATTGACGGAATTTTGAAAGTTACATTTTTAAATAATCCATAATGTAGTTTGTTACAATGCCTCAAAAATACTTCAGTTTACTACCATTAACACTGTATTTTTCTGGGTACCTAATTATAAAGTGTTACTTGTTTGTTTGATTGATGCAACACACACACACACAGAAACACCACCTTGCAATAGATAATGGAATGAAGCTGCCTTGATTGCATTTTGTAAAGAGGCGGGATATTAATAATAATAATAATAATAATAATAATAATAATAATAATTATTATTATTATTATTATTATTATTATTATTATTTGGAAAAATATGCTCAAAATATCTCTAAAAAGTCCCCAAATGCCCTAAAAAGTAATTTGAAAATAAACAGAAATTGTTATTTGCTCCTTAGACCAAACACAATCCACCTACATTGTCTACATTGTCTACTTTGTTCCCACTCCTTAAAAGCCTTATTGCTGGAGAAAAGAAAACCAAAATAGATCAAAAAGAGTTGCAGTTTTCTCCTTGCCTCTCCCCATGCTGTTGTAGCACTTCTATTCTACTTCCTGAGGGAGATGGCAGTAAAAGCATGCCTCTTGCCAAACAGATTTTTCCAGTATGTCAAAAGGTATGCTTCTATTACCATCTCCCTCTGGAAGAGAACAGAAGTGCTTTGACAGCATGCATAGAGGCAGGAAGAAAGCTGCAACTCTGCCAATCCACATTTGGCTTTACTGTATTTTTTCATGCAATAAGGCCTCAGGTTATTGTTATTATTACATAAACCTCATTACTCCAAAAAGCACTGCTCAGTATTTGTAACTCATTACTTCCAAACTCTAAAGACACTTCTCCAGTTAAGAGGGTGTTTTAGCCAGAATGAACCAGTCACTTTCTGTGTCCCTGCAAATCTGACTTTTCTACAAACACATATGTCAGGAAGTCCTCCACTTGATTATGTGTTGAGTAATGATAGCTTGACATAAACTAGTGTTCAGGAGCAGTAAAACTGACCTATAGTACATGTGTATGTGTGCTGTGGATTTGGAAAATTTATATCAAATACAAAATGGGAAGATATTTTCACTTATCACTGCTGTAGAAAACTAGCATATCAAGGGCAGAAACCCTGTTAGATGTGTGATAGTTTTCCTATACATGGTGTTTCAGTGTAGTATTAAAAATGTAGTCTTCAGCCCATAGTTGAAGTAATTATGGCACGGTACAGACCTCCTGGTACCTGTTTTTCCGCCAGAGGGAAGCCATAGCCACCAAACCGTGTGTCTTCCCGCCGGTGGAAAAAGAACCCGTAAAAAGCAGGTTCTTCTCAAGCCACGGCGGTGGCGTAACAAGAGCGCCACTGGTGCACTCGTTACATAAGCGCAGCGCAGCGCCATATGGATGCTGAGCAACGCTTACATAACAAAGACGGCACCCTTGTATTCAGGGCGCCGCCATTGTTACGCTCTTGTTACATACGAGGGTTGTGGGGCATGTGGATGCTCCACTTCCCAAAGCAACCCTAGCACATGATGAGGGCATCAGAAAGGCCAGTTTGTACCAGACCATAGTCTCAA
>NC_056523.1:49200593-49228518 GCF_019175285.1 Sceloporus undulatus
AAGAGGCTGATTTCATGAGTTTCCTGAAATTTCTTTGCCCTGCCAGAAATCAAAACAGAGTTGGAAGGCTGTCTAGGATTTCCCATTTTTAAAAAAATGAAATTCACTGAAGTGGTTTTTGTGGTAAATTAGAGAATTATGAGTTTACAGTATCATCTTTTAAAGAACTTCAAAAGATTACTCTGTTGTTGCTACTACAATCCATGTTGATCACTTAATGAGCTCCAGTGGGACAGAAACTAACTGCTTCCTCATTTAGATGTAATGATGATAAATTATATTTTAGCTATACAATGTATCTTTGGAAGTAATGTCTGCATTAGTATAGTTATGTCAAGCAAAGCTTAATTTTGGTGCTCTGTACTCATTCATTTCATCAGGCTTTTTTAAATGCTACAAAGTATGCTCTTTCAAACATGGAAAAAGGTACCATGTATTTCAACAACTGTATTTCATTGCCAGGTTTCAATGAACAAACTTGTAGAGGCAAAAGCTAGAGAATGCAAATGCTAGAAACACAATTTCACCCACATTGATAGACAACAGTACTAAAGGGAAAAGCCACAAACAGATGTATGTTACCAAAAAAGAAAAAACCACCACAAAAATTGTCAGTGTTCACACCTAAGTCAGAACAAACTCAGAGGCAGAGTTCATGAAAGCTTTTTTTTTTTTTTTGGACTATTTAGTCCTCTAGCCAGGCTCTCAGAAATACATAAGGCTTTTCTTACCTGGTGCGCTATGGATGTATTTTGACTATGGACATTATCACCCCAACCCTTTTACGCTGCAGTCATGTAACCCAAAACTAAACAGCAACACACTGATTTTGGAGCAGCCACTATAACAATTCTTTCATTTGGCCACTGAGACTGCTGCACCCATTATGCTGTCTTCTCATCCTCTCCCTTAATCCCACCCTTCCTCCCTTGTACCTTACCTAGGATGCCTTCAGGGTTTGCTTGTTTTTTAAATCCAACTTTTTTCTGGGAGGTATCTAATCCACAGGGTCACCTTGAGTCAGAGTCGACTCAAGAGTAGCTAACAACAACAAATGCTTATCATAATTATTATTGTTATTATTATTTATATTCCGCTTAATCACTCGGAATCCAAGCGGATTACAATAAAACAAGATAGTTAAAAATTCTTTTAAAAAAACTATCCCTCCCCCCTGTATAAAAACATAGGCCCATTCTGCACGGGCCTTTGCGGCGCCCCCATCATGTGCTAGGGGTTGGCCAAGGACCTAGCGTCCATACCGGCCTCACTCCTAGCATGTGACAGAGGCATAAAAATGGCAGCGCCCTATACAAACGGGTGCAGCCATTTTTACGTGCTGGACACTTAGCATCCGCATGTAGCATCGCAAGAATGAGGCATTGAGTGCGCCATTGGTGCCTCTTCGTGTCATTTCCGCAATGCAAGAAGAAGCCCCATTTTGGCACTTCTTTTTAGCTGCGCCGGGAACCGTTGCAGTTTGGCCGCTGGGGCTTCTCGGCGCAGCTAATGACGGCAGTGGAGGAGGGGGAGGCAGGTAAAATCGTGATGGTCTAGTATGGAAAAGTTTACCAGAAGAGATCCATCTTAATAGCCTTCTTAAAGTTTCCAAGGTGGTAATCTGATGGATCTTCTCCGGGAGGTCTTCCAGAGTCTGGAGCAGCTGCTGAAAATGAATGCTGGGTCACTGCCGAGAGTCTAGTCCTCTTTGGTTGAAACTGATTCTTCCCAGCAGAACGAAGAGTTGCGGGGATGATATGGGGGAAGGCGTTCCGCAATAAGTCAGGACCCAGCCATGTAGGCTTTAAAGGTTAAAACCAGCACTTCGTATCTTGCCCGAAAACTCATCATCCAAAGACAGCTGCTACTATATGTTTGGTAGCTTTAGCAATTGAACACCATCTGGTTATTAGAGGAAGCAAATTCAAATTCTGATAGCAAGTTGAGTGTTAAGGCTGATAATCAATACATGATGTGATTGTGGAAGCTTATGCTGGAGTCCCAGGCCAAACCTGGGCTGACAGAGTGTAACACTGCACCTGCAGTTTTTCTCCCCCAGTCCCATAGTTGTCCAACCCTAAAGGAACCATTACTGTTTTTCCCATTGAGAGGTAACAGGGAGCAATTCAGATGATAAAGAAGCAACTAGTCTCAGCTGAGGAGTGGCACACACAAAGGTATGTTCAGAGATGGAGTGTATCCTCTTTTCGTTCCCCTGGGAGCCCAAGACAGTAGCATCTTCATCATGTGGATTGTGTCTCCCTTCTCTCTTCCTCTCCGCTCCTTACCAGGAACAGGAGGAACAGTCTCTACCAGTGCTTAACAGCTGTCAGAAAGAAGAATTTCTGATAGAATGCAAAGGTATAAGCTCCATTTTCACACCCATATGCCACTAGCAGGATGCCATCCCCAGCAGCCCAAGAAAAAATGTCTATGTAAAATAGAAGCTGATGGTATCTACTGCCATTTGGTAAGGTGGGATGAGGTGAGTCAAAGGACTTCCTCAAATCTAACACTAGCCCCAGAGCCAGCTCTATCTCAGTTACTGTAATTGTATCAGTTACTGCTCTGCCTCAAGTAGCAAAATATCTTGGGCTGGCCCTGATATGCTCTGCTTACCACACTAGTAACCACAGAAAGCACATTATAACCATAGATTCATAGAATTCAACTCTATGATTCTATGTTTATAATGTGGGTACTTAGCCTGTTGTAACAGAGTGTAAAACTTGGCTAATCATCCAACAGGAACAGAGCAGACCTCTTTCCCCCTCCACCCACTTCCTCCATCTCTGATGCAGGAAACAGTATTATTAGCTGGAATCTGCAGCCTGCTCTTTCGTTTTTGACAGGCAGTCTGCAGAGACCAGCTGGTTTTGTTGTGTTTGCATAATCATTCACGGAAATGTAAACTGGGGGAATCTTCATCTAATTTTATGGGTCTTTTAAATACACAGGTTATTCGGTCCATGGAGAGATCAGAAAAACATAAAGTTTAGTACTTGTAAAGGATTAAAACAATAGCAGCAAACCAACAGAGAAGTCACTGGAGAAAAAAGTGACCTATCCAAAGTGGTGTGGAGATTCTGATGTTGATCAACCGAGGTTGCATTGATTTGATAGAGGTGCACTAACTGGAACTAATAATTTTCTTCTGTGTGTGCACATGTATATATTTTAGATTGTACACGTTGACAGGGCTGGCTGTTTTTTGTTGTTATCATTTTACATGGAAAACACCCTGTACACTGATTATTATTTGTTGTTGTGTGCTTCTGACTTATGACAACCTGAAAATGAACCTATCATGGAGTTTTCTTGGCATGATTTGTTCAGATGAGGTTTGCCATTGCCTTCCTCTGAGGCCGAGAGCATGTGACTTGCCCAAGGTCACCCAGCAGGTTTCATGGCCAAGTGGAGAATCGAATCCTGGTCTCTAGAGTTGTAGTCCAGCATTCAAACAACTCCGCCATGTCGGCTCTCTTGTACATTGTTAATAATAATGAATGATGATGACGACAAACATGCTTTAACAAAAATAAAAAACAATGTGTGTAATGCTTGATTTGGCAATAGCTTTTAACAACTGAATCACAATTTCCATAACTTCCTAGCCATGCTGGGGGATTCTGGGAATTTTAGTCTTTCCTAGGCTCTACATTTGACACACTAAAGGAAAGAGGGCTGTGGCATTTCTAACCTTGCTCTGAACTGTTGGAAATAACTTTATATCCTGAAAGCTAGTGACTGCTTTTATAGCCTTCCTGGGATACATGCAATCCTTCACACGCAGGGCTCTTTCCCTCGTTGTTGTGTTGATGTTGTTCACTGCTCCTTCTCATCTCATCTAGGCCAACTGTACAAAATCATTATTTTAGTACAGGGAGAATGTGTACCCAGAGGAAAGGTTGGTAGAGCAAAGCAGAAGTCAGCAGAAAGCAGTGGGGAGAACAGAAGAAAGCAGAGCAATTTCAAAGGATCTGTGGGGCAGGCACTGGGAATTGTGTTCAAGGACAATGGAACTAGTGCCAACTCTCCTCCTGCATGCCCAATTTCATCTATTAGAAATATCTTCTTTTCCTCTGCACTTTCCTTCCTACAGTTGAGGAAAAACTAGCTTAGACCCACCCACCTTAAATGTGTGAATGAATAGGACTTTGTTCAGTAAAGGCAGGAATGACATTCAACACAATTAGATGTTTGGATAAAATGCAAGGATCTAAGGCTGCATCTGCACTGCAGAAATAATCCAGTTCCACACCATTTTAATTGTCATGGTTCAAAGCTATGGAATTCTGGGAATTGTAGTGAGTTGTGGCAAAAGAGCTCTCTGACAGAGAGGGCTAAAAGTCTCCCAAAACTACAGTTCTTAGAATTCCATAGCATTGAGCCTGACCACAGAAAGACCATCACTGGCTCATGACATTTTAGGACATCAATTTCCAGATGCCCCAGCCAACTTGGCCAATGGTAACAGACTGCGAGAGCTGCAATCCAAAAATCCTTTTCTGCAATTACCCTCACAATGCTCACTTATGCGATTGTTATTCTGATAAAGCAACTATTTAATGTACATCTTTTAATAGAAACAAGCAGGCAAACCTATTTATTTATGGTATTTATACCCTGTCCTTCAGCCCTAATGGCTATCAGAGTGGCTTACAATTATTCTTTTTAATTAGACGTTTCCCTGCCCTCAGGCTTACAATCTAAAAGACACGACACAAAAGGAGAAGGGAATGGTGGTGGGAAAGGGGATGAGGTCCAGTGGTTCTTCCCTCCCTCTGAGGCCTGGACCAAGGCAGATGGAATGGAGGGAGGGCTCTTCTTCTTCAGGCTAGCCCTGGTGGAGCTGGGCCTGCCTGTTCACTCCCTCACAGGCTGAAGGATGACAGTTATCATGGAGGGAGGGCTAAACAATTAAATATTAGCAGCAGGGGAGTTCAATTTTTCTCAGCTTATCTTGTCAGTTTCACACTCCTGCGATACTTAGTACTTATGGATGGATGAGGTTTTAAAGTCTGGGAGTTTTGTAAGAATTTAAGCAAGAATTTACTATGGGATGAAAAGAATTTGAGATTTTTTAAAAAAATAATAATAAAATGTACCATGTTCTGATTGAATTAATGTTGCTCTCATTTTTCCTGCAAGTTTTTTTTTTAAAGACAGTTCTTCTTTTGGGAAGAACTGACAGATCTTTGGCAGCACCTACATGGGAGTATCTATACTGAAGAAATAAGGTAGTTTGACACCAAACTCTATCCTACATAATACTGGGATTTGTAGTTAGGTGAAGCACCAGACCTCTCTGACAGACCAGGCTGACAAATCTACAAATCCCAGGATTCGACAGGATGGTAGCAAGATCATTAAAGTGGTGTCAAACTGCTTTATTTCTGCAGTGTGGAAGAGCTGCCAGACAGGCAGATAAAATGTAATCTTTTTCACGCAGGGAGAAGCCTTGCCTACTAAATTTATTCAGTTAAGCTGGAGAGAATTTTATTCAGTTTGTTTTTGAAGCACTTACTAAGATTTGCAAATTTCCTCATATTTAGCAGAGAACAAAACTGAGATTTTCAAAATCTCAGTGCAAGGGAAATGAAACTGACAGATTTGCCCATTCTTACTAGTGCTTGGAGAGCCAGTGTGGTGTAAGGTTTGAGGACTGGACTATGACTCTGAAAATCAAAATTATATTCCCCACTCAGTCATGGAAACTCACTGAGTGATGTTGGACAGGTCACACTCGCTCAGCCCCAGACAAGGCCTTAGGGTTGTCATAAGTCAGAAACAACTTAAGGCAAAAAGCAACAATTAGTGTTTGAGATAAGATAACAAGAGTGGTCTAAATTCTGATTTTACCAGTCTCACACTATTTGCATTCTCTTCTGTTTTTTGGTGTAGGGCCGGTCATTCAGTGGCACAGCGAAGCCCCATGTGTCCTCTTTCAGACTTCATTCTATCTCTTAATAAATTCTCATTTAGATTATTTTTTAAAAGTTTCTCATCTCTCCTCCATGGTCTCTCTTTTTTTGCTTAGCATTCAGACCCCCCCCCCCCATCATGCAGCATTGTATATTTCTTGCTGATTTGTTGAAAATTTTCTAGCTACATGCTATCTCTGCGAAAAATGTAATAATGACCACACATGGTAGTAAAAGGATGTTACCATTGTTCTGTTATCTTTCCTCACTAGAAAGTGCCCAGGAGGCTGCAAAGTGGCATAGCAGAGATGTGAGCCTTTTGCTCAGCACAAGTGATAGTGGCACCACCGGCAGCAAAACAGAACTAGGAACAGATTGAGAGTCTCTGTAACAGCTTTGCCTCTCCCTCTAGGAAACTGCCTTTTTTTGCAATTTGTAACAGTTTGTCCTAACAGATGCAGAATTAGGCTTCTCCCTCTATGATAAATGGCCACATTACACTTATGTAGAAACACATTCTAATTTGATAGGAATGCCTCAGTATATTACAGCACTAATTGTTATGAATGGTGCTATTAATGAATGGTACAGTAGCAACCCTTGCAGAAATGCCCTTCTGTAGCATGGGATTTCATTTATGGGTGCAGTGCACACAGGCAGAGATATCTTTTGGCTGATAATGGACCCTGTGAGCACCTCTGTTGCTTCTGCCTTACCTTCCAGCTGGACTTATTTTAAGCAGCAGGTCAGAGAAACTATGGTCTTCTAGATGTTGTTAGCAATTGCCATCATCCCTGATCAGTGACTTGGCTAGTTGCCCTATGTTATAAACTACCTGAAGTCCCATGTCAAGAGAAAGGTGAGCTACAAATAAAATAAAACAAAACAAAATAAAAACATACTGTTAAACATTTCACAGGTGAAAATTGTAACATGTG
The DNA here is from genome assembly GCF_019175285.1 of Sceloporus undulatus. Taxonomy (NCBI): domain Eukaryota; kingdom Metazoa; phylum Chordata; class Lepidosauria; order Squamata; family Phrynosomatidae; genus Sceloporus; species Sceloporus undulatus. The sequence continues at coordinate 49,207,456 of NC_056523.1, forward strand.
CAGCCAAGCAACATCAAAGTGTTATCAAGTTGGCGAAAGTTATTAAAGAGGAAGAACAAACAAGCTAGGAGAGGCTGCAGCAGTATGCTTTTGCCTGAGCCTACAGAGAAAGATAAGATTTCACCCCTCCCCACCTTTCTACCTGATGAGTTAATTGAATGCAAACTATAGTTGTACTATTTACAGCAACAAAAGTAAACTGACAACAAAGAGAGAAAGTAGGAAGAGGAGAGAGAAATTGAATATTTTAAAAGCAGCTGAAAAAGTGGAATGGCAGATGATTAATCAAGACCATTCCTGCCAAATCACTATAGTTGGAAGGTATAAACAAATTTCTAAAGTCCTGATGACACAATTTTTTAAACTATAAACAGTCTTTTCAGTGCCTTCACATAGTAGACTATTCCCCAACAGCAGTACTTCTACATTGTCACCATATGTCAACTGAGTTTCTATATATTCCTACTTTATTTTAAAGATATGGGTGTATATAAAAGTTGGCATATGACAAAACTGTATAAGTGGTGGGGAATAATCTCCTGTATGAAAGCATTTGAAGAGTCCCTCATGGCACAATATCATACTAGCCAAAACTCTCTTCAAAGGTCAGTGTCACTGATGCGAAGGCAGGTTAAAACTGAGAATTGAAAGGACACCCTTAGGAGTTTAATTTCAGGGGCATTTCAAGGAGGGCTGAAAAAAGTATGGCCTTTGTGAGAAGTGTTTGCAGCAATTTTGTCAAAAGACCACTTGGTCTTTCAAAATGAAAGCTATGTAAAATGATTCTGGTGTCCTGGGAAACATCTTTCAGATTCTTAGCTGAGGTGATAGACACGTCAATGAAGTAGCAACTTTTTCTTTCTTCCAGATCTACACCAGGGAGCTCATCTCTTCCCTTATCAAACTGCAAAGTATTGTTGAATAGGCCCCAAGACAGGTAGATAGCCCTGAAGGAAGATCTGTGTAATGCAGACATGATAACACAAAGTATGCATCATCTCAATTCTGTGCCTTAGAAACTCTCCACAATATTGCTGGGCCACAATATCAGTGACAACATCTTTTCTCTGGCAGCTTGCTATGCCATTCTGTACTCATCTGAACCAATGGGAACCAGAACTACTGCCTAAAAGCTGACACATTCAGCTTGGTTATTAGCTGAATAATGGAGAATATTACAGAGAATCTTATCTGGTACGGGCCTCAACAGTAAAAGCATACAGACACACTGAAAAACAGCAGTCAGCATAGTTTTTAATTTCATGTGCTAAGCTTGCGATTTCCCAGCTTTTGCAATGCAAACAGATGGACTTGATGGTAAATCAAACAAAGATTTTACATTAATTTTTGTCACCATATCCCCTTCCTTAAGTGCACTGTCTACTTTTCCCTGCATTTGTCAATTAAAAGTTCATTCAGCATCTTTAAAATGCAACTGCAATCAGCTTTTTTAAAATTTAAAGCAGTCTCATTTCTACTGCATTTCCCAGAACTGCACTTGAATTTTCATTCTGCCCTAGGTCTATATCAAGCTGTGAGACCTTTCTTCCACTTCTTGCATGGAAAAATCATATGTATTTTTATCCAATATTTTTCAATGCACAGATATTTTAATGCATTTTTTCTGAAGTATCCATTTTATGCGTATTTTCATATTTTAATCACTGACTAAGCCTGTTTGTCAGCATTCTTAAAATGTGTTCTTGGTTTTGTATTCATCCTTTACCCAGCATATAAAAAGCCTTGGAAAAGTACTAATTTCCTAGCAGGTATACTCCATCTCAACCCCATCTCAGCAAACCCAACCAATTTATTTTATGTCCCTAGGTAAAAATGCCACTCACTACAATGTGGAGATAGTCAGGGGAAAGGGCTTCTTTCCTTCCTTACCACTGGGACAGTATATGATTGCAGAATGAAAATATATTCGTGCTTTTTCCACACCAGGATCGGCATCCAAACAGCAGCAAGTGATACTGGCTGTGGAAATACCTCCCTTTCACCACTGACTTTTGTCAATGAAAGACAAAACTTGAAAGGATTTCCCATCTCTGTTGCCACATTTTTGGTGCTGACAAGTTTGCCTAGCAATGCAAACCACTGCCAGAATTACAACCGGAACATACAATAAGAATGCCCCTAAGAGTGAAGAGACAGCCCTGCGCTCTGCAAACAGAGTGTTCTAAAATTTCTGATATTTTTATTGGTTTTATTTTGTAATAAGAATGTAAAAAATAGAAACACTGATGGCCCATAGTCCAAGCAAAGGTTCCAACCTACTAACTTGGAAATGGTTCAGAAAAAGAAAAGCCAACATAAACAAGGTAATGGAGAATAAAAGGTGACTAAAAATAAGTTAGGGGAAATGTGATATATGTATAAAAAACTGTGGAGAAAGCAGAAGCTCTTACAGTACAGTATGACCCCATATTCATAGAGGTATGTTCCCAGACTTGATGCAGATAGAGAAAATTTCAGACAATAGCAAACCTTATATTTCTGGCAAGAGTTCGTTTGTTTATTTCCAGGATTTATATCCCGCCTTTCTCCACAATGGGATTCAGGGCAGGTTGACCATAGAGTTGCACTGGAGAACCTCCAGCTGCCTGGAAAGACCATACTTTTTGGAGGCATGTAAGTAAAATTGTGGGTATCCCCATGGATATGGGGGTCATTCCCAGTTTTAGTGTCACAGTAGCTGAATGGCTCAAGATTCAGGACAGAGAAGTACATTTTTACAAAGTGCATAATGGAATTTTCTACTACAGAATGCAGTGTTGACTGCCAATTTGGCTATTTCCAATCCACTTTTAGATTAGAGAAACCAACTGATTATATTTCAGGGGAAATGTGGGGTATACATTCAAAAAGTAAATAAAATGAAGATGGGGCCATCAATGATTATAAGATGGCGATATGTCACTGCTAAAGTCAGAGGCGTGACTTTATCATTTATCATTTATCAGCTATCATTTCTCTTCCTTTGAGTTTCATCCTATTAGACTCTTTTCTCCTCTACAGCTCCGGGTTGCAGTCATCTATCGCCCTCCTGGCTCTGCCACCCAGTTTCTCTCAGACTTTTAATCATGGCTGACATTCTTTCTTTCAGACTCAGTCCCCACTTTGATCCTAGGTGACTTTAATATCCATGTTGACGATTCCAATAACCCTACAACATCTCGCTTTAACTCTCTGCTAGCTTCTTTTGGCCTTCAACCACACTCCAACTCTTCAACTCATTCTCTTGGTCACTGTCTTGACCTTGTTCTTGCTGCAAACTGCGCCATTTCTGACTACCTGGCACTTGACTTTCCATTATCTGATCATCATTTAATCTCCTTTGCTCTCACTTATACTCCTCCTCCTCGCCATACTATTCAACGCCATTTTCGTGATCTTCAGTCTGTTGACTCTAACCATCTTGGTCTAACCCTGGATTCATCTCTCTCTTCCCTAAATCTCGGGGATTCTGCTGATTCAGCAATGTCTTTATTTAACTCCACTCTTTCCTCGACTCTTGACCATTTTGCCCCTGTCTCTGTACGCACTTCTTCCTCTAAGACTAGACCTCAGCCCTGGCTTACCCCCAACATTAAGTTTCTCCGGTCCTGCTCTAGAGCGGCCAAACGTCTTTGGAGAAAGTCCAAATAGTGGGCTGATTTTATCCATTTCAAATTTGTTCTTTCTTCCTTCTCACGCGCCCTGTCTATAGCAAAACAGAATTATTACAAATCATTGATCTCCACCAATGAGAGGTGCCCGCAGCGTTTGTTCTCCATCTTCAACTCGTTGCTTAAACCTCCCTCTCCTCCTGTCTCTTCATCATTCTCTCCTAATGACTTTGCTAACTATTTCATCTCTAAGATTACCACTATTCGCTCTGAGATAGTCCCTCCTGATTCTTCTTCTGCTCTTAATCTTCTATCGCCTTTGCCTAACAATTTTTCTGTCTTTCCTCCTGCCTCTTTGGATGAACTCTCTACACTTCTGAACTCTTCCAAACCTGCAACCTGTCCTCTTGATCCAATTCCTACTCGTCTTCTAATCTCTATAGCTCCCTCCTTTCTGCCCTCACTTCTCTATATCTTCAATCTCTCTCTCTCTACAGGCTCCTTCCCAACGGACTTCAAACATGCTCTCATTTCCCCAATTCTGAAAAAACCTTCTCTTGACCCCTCCTCTTTGTCTAGCTATCGTCCAATTTCTCTTCTCCCCTTTCTTTCTAAGGTTTTGGAACAGGTTGTTTATTCGCGCTGTCTTAAGTTTCTTGAAACCAACTCCATCCTTGATCCCTTTCAGTCTGGTTTCCGCCCAAGGCATTCCACAGAGACAGCTCTCACTAAGATCTCAAATGACCTTTTACAGGCCAAGGCTAATGGCCTTTACTCTGTTCTCATCCTTCTTGATTTGTCTGCAGCCTTTGATACTGTTGATCACTGTCTCCTAATTGACATACTCTCTGACCTTGGGTTCTCAGACTCTGTTCTCGACTGGTTTAGATCTTACTTGTCTGGCAGATCTTTTGCAGTACAGTAGTTGCAGGGGGTCAGACTTCTTCTCCTGTTCCCTTATCTGTTGGAGTTCCCCAGGGCTCTGTTCTGGGTCCCCTTCTGTTTTCTCTCTACACACTGTCCTTAGGAAAACTCATCAGCTCTTTTGGCTTTTCCTACCATCTGTATGCCGATGACACCCAGCTTTATCTTTCTGCCCCTGACCTTTCTCCAAGGCTTGAACAGCAAGTCTCGTCTTGCCTTACAGCTGTCTCGCAGTGGATGCGCCATCAGCGTTTGAAGCTCAACATGTCCAAGACGGAGCTTCTTGTCTTTCCTCCTAAGCCCACTCTTCAACACTCCTTTTCTGTCTCTGTGGACAACATTTCCATTCAACCAGTCCAGCAAGCCCGCAGTCTTGGTTTTATCTTTGACTCTTCTCTGTCGTGTATCCCTCAGATCCAGACCACAGCCAAGGCTTGTAGATTCTTTTTGTACAATATTGCCAAAATCCGACCATATCTCTCCGCCTCTACTGCCAAGATCCTGGTCCATGCCCTAGTGATCTCACGACTTGATTACTGTAACGTCCTCCTGGCTGGGCTTCCTCTTTCTCACCTCCGTCCCTTAATCTCTGTCCAGCATTCAGCTGCACGCATTATCACTTCCACCCACCGCTCTGACCACATCTCTCCTGTGTTGGCATCCCTTCACTGGCTCCCTCTTCCTTTCGCATTCAGTATAAGCTCCTGCTGTCGACATTCAAAGCCCTCCATGGACTGGCCCCTCCTTACTTATCAGACCTTCTTTCTCCTCACCTTCCCACCAGGGCCCTCCGTTCTGGTAGTCAAGGGTTCCTGTCTCAGCCCAGGATTTCCTCTGCCCCATCCTGGATTCGCCCCTTTTCACTTGCTGCCCCTCACTCCTGGAACCTTCTTCCCCCACAAGCAAGAGCCATCACTTCTTTAACCAGCTTCAAAACGGAGTTGAAAACCATCCTGTTCAGAGAAACCTTCCCAGGCATTGCATAATTGTCGCTTACTATCTGATGTTCTTTTGTTGCCTGTTTATCAATCCATTTCCTGTATTGCTATGTATTGTATATGTATTATCCTACTTGAGAGTATGTATTTTCCCTGGAAAATGATTAACCTTCCATTTTGAAGCCAAGCCCTCCCTCCAGTCCATCTGCCTTGGTCCAGGCCTCGGAGGTAGAGAGGAACTGCTGGACCTCTTACCCTTTCCCGCCACCACTCCCTTCTCCTTCTGTGTCATGTCTTTTTAGATTGTAAACCCATGGGCAGGGAACCGTCTAACTAAAAAGATTGCATGTACAGCGCTGTGTAAATTTACAGCACTTCATAAATAAAGGTTGTTAATAATAATAATAATAATAGAAGTCTCAACTGCATCCATGTCCTGCTGAGAGGTTCCCAGAGGTTAATTGATGGGCTACAATGTGAACAAGTGCAGACTAAACAGTCCTTTGGTCTGATCCAGCATGGCTCTTCCTTTGTTCTAAAACATGACATTTTGCTATGACTTTATAAACTTAATATCAGCACAGAAAAACTCCCCAAAGATTAACTTTGGGGTGTTATTATCACAGTTATGTGCTGTGTAGTACCATGGGGATGCTAACAAACTGAGAAGCAATAAACAAATATTTAATCAATAATTTAAATAACATAAAAATCTAATTTTAACTCTGCAGACTCACTTTCCCACCCTCCTGCCATGTAAGAGCAGTGACATGCACATACCATCTAACTTGCATCAAGTTCGGAAGCTCCAATTAGTGCAAAATGCGGCAGCCAGGTTGGTCACCGGATCCTTGAGATTTGACCACATAACACCTACTCTGAAAGATCTACACTGGCTTCCAATTAGCTTCCGGGCACAATGCAAGGTGTTGGTTATTACCTTTAAAGCCCTACATGGCTTGGGCCCGAATTACTTACAAGAACCCATCTCCCTATACAATCCGCCCTGCACTCTTAGAACAAATGGGAAGAAATTGTCAGAGATACCAGCATCTAAATATGTTTCTACCCAAAAAGCATTTAGTATAGCTGCCCACACGCTATGGAATGGACTCCCAGAGGAGATCCACCTTGCTACATCCCTGGAAACTTTCAGGAAGGCAGTTAAGACAGAGTTTTTTCGATGTGCATAACCCACCTGACCTTCTATGAATTACAGACTGTTTCTGTATGGAACGAGAGCATCTGACCCCATGATTGTTGATTTTTATGTTTTTAAATGTGGTTTTAACTTGCGTGATAATAATATTGTAATGTTTTAACTGTATTTTTTAAACTTTGTTGTGATCCCACCTCAATCCAATTGGGAGAGGCGGGAAGATATAAATAAACTCTATTATTATTATCATCATCATCATCATCATCATCATCATCATCATCATCATCATTTCACCAATGCAATCTGGGACACATGTGGCCAAGCAACATCAGAGTGTGGTTAAGATGGCAACAGTCATTAATAAAGAAAAACACACAAGCTGGGAGACACTACAAAATTCTTTCCCCTCCTTTCCTGTTCCCATGCTAAGCTGAGTGCAAACTACTTTTGTACTTTGAACTCAGTTTACAGACACTGAAGTAAGCTGAGGACAAAGAAAGAAAGTAAGAATATGAGACAGAAACTGGGACATTTTAAAAGCAGCTGGAAAATGGGGTGACAGAAGATGAATTATGGCTGTCCCTGCCAAATGTATACAGTAGAGGGTATGCATTAGTTTCTTCCTTGTCACACAGGATGCACTTGTAGTGAACACTTTCCAAGAATGACTTGACCAATCTGTTCTGGCTTCTGCAACCTCCTCCTGAGCTTTGGTGCATCACTTTTTCACAGTAACATTTCAGTGCAACCTATCCTTAGACTGGACAGCAATAGCAATAGCAAGTACACTTCTATACTGCTTATCAGTGAACTAGCACTCCCTACACGATAATGTGTAAGCCAATTGCCCCCAACAAGCTAGGTACTCATTTTACCAACCTACAAAAGAATGGAAGACTCAGTGGAACTTGGAGCCCTTCTGTAGGATTGAACTCACAACGTTGTGGCTACAGTACCAGCATTTAACCACTGCGCTACCTGGGCTCCTATCAGAAATAAGCACTTTCCAGTACTCACCAAGGAGGATATTTTTTTGGAACATGACACAGGGGAAATGCTTTAGATGCCTCTGAGAAGTTCTGGCAAACACCATTAAATAAACAGAGCTTCTGATCATGCACATTTAATATGCTGTATGAGCACTCCTGTTTCCCAGCCTTTCCAGCAACTTATGCAGCATATTCGTTAAGTGTACATAAAATGTGGCCACTTCAAAGTCATTATCTTAAACTATCGCTGCAACAAGGCTAAGATTTTCTATAAAATTAACCATTACAGACTCATAAAATGTTGAAAACCTATGCAAAAAGGGGAGTTGTGTTTCTTAATTCAGCTAAATGATATTCTTCCTTAGATCATTAAAATCATTGCTAAGTAAAACTTACTGCAAGCAATAAACTTTAATGCAGCAGCAAAAAGTCGGTGTGGGGTGGGAGAAATGAGTGTGGCAGTAAAAATATATTTGGGAGGATGGGGAGAAAAAGAAAGACACATAGCTGACAATATCTCCACAGACTGCCTAATCTTCAACTAATTTGCTTGCTTGTAGCAATGATATGGCTGAATGAGAGCAGATTGTGAGTATATTATCTATTGCTCTTCCACTGATTTCTGGCAATCTCTCCAAGAGTTAGCCAGCACACTGCAGGAAGCAATGGGCCTTCTGGGACAAGCTAACCTTAAATTGACTGCAACAGTACAAGGAGACAATAGCTACAAAAAAGCACTCCTTGTAAGTGTTTACACTATAATTAGCTGTTTGGCAATATAGAGTAATGGAAGCTGTTATTTGCATATCAGAGAGACACTGGCCTAGCCCACATGTAACCCTAAACCAAATTTGACTTTATTCAAGTTTGCAGGCTGCCATCTTCCCCTTCTTTTCTGCACAGGCTCCAATTCCCTCCCTAACATTCATTTTCTGGCAAACCATAGATTCCCAAATGAGCAATAAATGATGGGTTTCATTTACCTTTGAAATCAGAATTGGAAATCACAGGTGGAAGTGCATTTCCTGTTCTGGTATATATCACAGGCACAAACCATAGTTTATCATGGATAGTTTGCCCACAAATAAATATAATAATAAATTTTTTTTGTATACCATTTTTCCATAGATCAAAACGGTTTACAGACTATTAAAACTGTTACACATAAAATAGATAAAATCCAATAATACAATTTACAGAACACATTCATTCACAGGGTAAGGCAGAGAATTGATGGAATCAAGAACACTCAACTTCATTTCTGGGGGGGGGGGGCTTGGACAAAGAGGAAGGTTTTGAACCTTTTTAAATGTTTCGGGGGGGGGGGTCTAAGATGGAGCTCCTCGGGAAGACTATTCCAGATCTGTGGGGTCGCCACTGAAAAGGCCATCTGGGATGGGGAGACATATTTGGAAGATGGAGTTTCCAACAGATTCTTCCCGGATGTTCTGAGTGTGCGGGCGGATTATATGGGGAGATGCAGTCCCTCAATAACTGGGGCCCAAGCCATGTAGGGCTTAATAGGTAATAACCAACACCTTGTATTGCACTTGGAGCGAATGGGCAGCCAGTGAAGATTTTTGAATAGGTGTTATATGGTCAAACCTGGATGCGCCGTGGTGACCGTCTGGTCCCTGTTTGTACTAACTGAAGCTTCTGGTTTGGTCAAGAGTAGCCCCATGCTGCATTACAGAAATCTAAGCGAGAGGTTGCCAGAGCATGTACCACAGTTTCAAGGTCCCTGTGGCCCAGGTAGGGTCGCAGTTGGCGTATCAACCGAAGTTGATAGCAAGCACTTCTGACCGTCACATCTACGTGAGATGTCAATTGCAGGGCTGAGTCCAGAAATACTCCTAAACTGCAAACTTCGTCCTTCAGGGGAAGTGTGACCCCATTCAGGACAGGTGGACAAATTTCCTTCCCCGGGCCTGGGGAACCTATCACCAGTACTTCCGTTTTCTCTGGATTCAGGCTGAGTTTGTTTTCCCTCATCCAGCCCATTACTGACTTCAGGCAGGCATTCAGAGGAGAGATGCCATCCTTAGACATTGCAGCAGTCGGAGGCACAGAGAAACATATTTGGGTGTCGTCAGCATACTGATAACACCGTGCCCCATGTTTCTGGATGATCTTTCCCAGCGGTTTCATGTAAATGTTAAACAAAGTGGGGGACAAAATAGCTCCCTGAGGGACACCAGATGTTAATTCCCTTTTAGAGGAGCAAGTGTTCCCCAACTGCACCATCTGGAATCTGCCCAAGAGGTAGGAACGGAACCACTGGTGTGCAGTGCCCTCGATGCCCAGCTCCCTCAAGCGCTCCAGAAGAATACCGTGCTCAATGGTATCGAAAGCTGCTGAGACGTCCAAAAGCATCAACAAGGTCACACTTCCCCTGTCGATGCCCAGACGGAGATCATCGACTAAGTCGACCACGGCAGTCTCAACTCCATATCCCACTCTGAAGCCAGTTTGAAATGGGTCCAGATAATCGGTTTCATCCAAAACTGCTTGGAGTTGGAAGGCGACCGCTCTCTCGATCACCTTACCTAAAAATGGCAATAATGAGACCGGTCTGTAGTTGTTCCTTACCAGGGGGTCCAGGGAGGGTTTTTTGAGCAACGGTTTGACCGTTGCTAGTTTTAAACTAGATGGAAATTTTCCCTCCCTGAAGGATGCATTGATTGTGCGTTGTAATAATAAAATTATGGCATCACCACCCTGGGCGGTCAGCCAAGAAGGACAGGGATCGAGAGAGCATGTCGTCTTCCTAACGCTTCCAAGAAACTTGTCCACTTCATCGGTATTAACAAACTCAAAATGATCCAGTTTAATAGAGTCCACTCTGGACACCTCTGCTGTTGTTCCTGTTGAAATGCCCACGTTGAGATCAGTCCTTATCCAAGAGATTTTGTCTGCAAAGAAGTTGTTAAAATCATCACAGCAGGCCTTAGTTGGTTCTAAAATAGGGTTCAGGGTGGGTGGAAGCTGAGTCAACTCCCTGACCACCCTGAACAGCTCTGCTGGACGTGACTCTGCAGACGCAATACGAGCAGCATAGAATGAATTCTTTGCTGCGCCTATTGCCACTCCATAGGACTTCAAAAGAGCCTGATGGAGTGTCTTGTCGGACAAGTGCTGGTGTCTCTGCCAGCTGCGCTCTAGTCGTTGCGCGGCCCGCTTTATTTCCCGGAGATCTTCTGTATACCAGGGTTTTTTATTAGAAGCGGGCCAGAAAGAATGCTTGGCAGCGATACTGTGTATAGCCCTGGAAAGGTTGTTATCCCAGATGTTAGTCAGGGTATCAACAGAGTCACTGTCAGATCTAACCATAAACCCCTCTAGGGCTTCTTGGAACCTTTTGGGTTCCATCAGCCTTCGAGGGTGGACCATCCTAATAAAATAAAAACAGAACATGTGGGAAGAGGATGGAAAACTCAGATACAAGTTAAACAAGGAGGAAGAGGAGGAAGAGGCAATAAACACCACTCCTCCAAGTGCTACCAATATGCCTATGTCTAGAAGTAAGAGCATCAGTGCTACATTAAAGCACTTTTCTGAACTTCCCCAAACACAAGCACTGATAATACTAACAAGTTGGCACAGCTACTTGTAATGAGCAATGAGCATTGATTACTTCTAAATGTCACCTTTCAGTTTGTGATCCAAACCATGGCTGTTGATAGAAGAGCTCTAGAACATCACACATTCTCTAAGATTACAGAAAATTTCTCTGGAAAAGAGGGGTGATCTGGTTCTGCTGAGTATTTGGCACAAAAGACTCATGAGACACCTGCACAAGATTGATTGTGCTTCACTTTGTCTATCGGAACTTATTTTGCTCTTCAAAAATGCTCAATAGCAGATAAAACAACTCCATTTGTGCTTAAGGATCAAAAACATCTGTTCAGTTTCATTTTCTTCCATATCTGATTTTTTTCAATTCCCAAAATCTGTGTACCCCATTTATGAAGAAATTTGCTAACTTTGCTATGTTTTATGAAGCAAATGAAATTTCCAGCTATCTGCACTGGCCAAATTCAATAGGTAGAGCCATGTCAGTATGGAGAGAATCACACTTTACCTATCAGTGATCTGGTACTTTTACTTTTTGCCATATTAAAAGCCCCCCAACACTCCCTCCCCCAGCCGCCGTCTGAAACTCTTTCTGACAGAGGTATGATGAAATTTTTAAAAAATCTGGGCAATTTTTATCAAAACGTGAACCAAATTAAATTATTTCTGGACTTCCCTGTTCAAAAGTCTACAATGAAAATATTTTTTTTATTCAAACAAGTCTGTAATTAATAACCAGAACTGACTTACATTTAGATGCAGATTCTGTATTAGGTGAGAGTCTCTGATAAATCTGTGGAACTACTGTTCCAAAAGGGATTGAAGTTGAAGTTTGCTGAACTATTTCTGATTGGCTTTCAAGTCAATCTTCTCCACATGAGTCAAAGACCAGCTCTTTAGTCTGTTCAAGACTAAATTATATACATGACAGGGCACTTTAAGAGTTCTTGCCATGATTACTTTTTGAGAAACACAAAATTAATTATCATCAACAAATGGCAAACAACAGTTCAAACAGAGCTTGGAAAATGGTATGAAAAAAACTTGGAATGTATTGGCCATGTTGGCTGTGGTATTCTGGGAATTCTGGTAAAAAAAAGCAGCACTTTCAAAGCTCTGAATACTAATCCCCACCACTTTTCCCTTCTCATTTTGTGTTGTGTCTTTTTAGATTGTAAGCCTGAGGGCAGGGAACCATCTAACTAAAAATATTGTATGTATAGCACTGTGTAAATTCACATCGCTATATAAATAAAGCATAATAATAATAATAATAATAATAATAATAATAATAATAAGCAATTGTGCAATTGTGCAATTGGGGGGGGGCAGAAAAAAATTCAAAATGCAAAAAATGACAATTAAACAAATTACCAGTCAGTGTTAGGATATCTTTTTGGGTGTGTGCATGTGAATATTTCTTACATCTTTACATCCCTACTGAATACAAATGCTTGCTTTCCTCAGCCAAAGGATTTGTACCTATGGCATGCATACCTAGCACACAGACCAAAATAACTATTTATCATGTTCTAACTCGATGTTCTAAAATGCTCTAAAAGCTTTTGCTTACAAATCTAAAATGACAACCACTCCACCTCACATATAAGAGATACAGGTAAGGTTAGGCAAAATCCAAGATTTTCAAATGTCCAAAACAAGAAAAGGCAGTGGTGGGGACCACAATGAAGGGAAAGCCTCAAAAGAGCCGAATGATAGTGTTTGCTCTACAGTATAGTGGTCACAGACTGCTAAGTATTAGAGGCAGTAAAACAGTAAAAGTATCACAACAGTATCTCACAATAGTAAAAGTATCACCAACATGTCAATATAGAAATAAGCACTCCTGACAAATATTGAGATGTGATCTGAAATTCAGGAAGGATACTTCATCCCACAGTGGATATTGCAGCTGGCCCACCATATCCATGGATTATGCATCCACAGATTCAACCATCCACAGCTTGAAATACCGCTGCCCCCCATAAAATTCCAAAATGCAAAACTTGATTTTGCCAGTTTATATAAGGGACACAACTTTACTATATCTTAATATATAATGGGACTTGAGCATCCATGGATTTTGGTATCCATGGGGGGTCGTTGAACTAAACCCTAGTGGATACCAATGGCTCACTGTATATCCTTGTCCTGATGCTTCCCTTTGCAGGACAAGGAGTATTATCTAAAGAAATTCAAGAATCCGTGTTTGGCTTCTGTGTCTTGATTGTGAACAAAGTAACACTTAGGCTGAAATTCCAAAAGGCCCAAACATCTTTTGAAATGCCTTGGATGATAGGAATGACTGGGATGTCTCCTGTCACCTCTCTTTCTTCTATCATTTTTCAGTGAGGCAGATGCCCCATAAAATTTGGATTTTACACTGCAAAATGGATGAGTACTTCTAAATGCCAGTCCACTAGGTTGGAAGATGATGTGTACTGATGCAAGAGGTAAAAGGAATTAGTGCCATTCAATTAACATCAATTAGTATCATTCATGGATAGTTCACGCAACTTTTTCCCTCTCTATGCCACTTCATTATTTTATTTTATTTTTACATTTTGTGGTTAAATGTTCACAATGTGCTAAGCTTTACAGATCGCTGACTTATAGTTCACTGCAATAGTTCACTGCAAAATTTCACTGCATCAGTAGCTTTATTAATTAACACATTATTTAGATTTATCTTTAATTATTCAATAAGCTTTGGCTAATAAATACAATAATGAATATGCAAGGGAGGATTTTGCTTTTAAAAAACAAGTAAGCAGGGCCAAATTTACTAAACTGGAATTTGCAGGATTTCAACAAAGATTGAACAAATCTGAAGGCAATCCGTTAGAGCTGGAATATTTTCCTGTCTTCTCAACGAAACTACCTTTTACAAATTGTTTTCATCTTTGGGGACCCAGTCCTAAAGGTTAAAGAAAAATGACAGCTCATGCAAGATTAGAAAATTAGAGAGTTAAAGTAATTCTTATGCCCGAAGAATTAGGTGCAGAAAATATGACAACCACGGCTGTATCCACACTGTAGAAATGATCCAGTCTGAAACCACTTTAGCTGCCATGACTCAGTGCTATGGAATTCTAGGAACTATAGTTTTGTGAAACCTTCAACCTTCTCTGTCAGAGAACTCTGGTGCCACAACAAACTACAGTTCCCAGAATTCCATTGTACTGAACCATGACAGTTAAAGTGATGTCAACCTGGATTATTTTGAAGTGCAGATGCAGCCTATATTAACTGAGATTAAATCTGCAATTCCTAGACACAGCTTTCAGAGATGTAGGCCTAAAGGGAAGGGCAAGACTCTGCCCCTCTTCTCCTCTCCTCTTTGCTAATTTATTTCAAATTGCTTTTGCACTTTGAATTCTGTTGCAACTGGAGCAAACTGAGAACAAATGAGGAAAGTGGGAGGAGGAGGAGGGAGAAACTAGGGCATTTTAAAAGTAGCTGGAAAAGTGGGATGACAGACAATTAAGTAGGACTGTCCTGGCCAAATCAAGACAGTTGTTGAGTATGTGGTTAGCTCAAGTCTCAGTGCTTTCAGTGGAATTTCATCATATCTGACTTTAATTGGATTGGGGCCAAAGTTTCTAAATAAATCAGAGGTGCATCCACACTGCACAATTACAGCAGTCTGATACTATTTTAACCATCATGGGCGCATCCCACCAAATTCTGTGATTTCTAGTTTGGTGTTAAAGTGTTCCCTGCAACTCAGCAATAAAATTAAATAAAATACTGGAAAGCATTACACAGGCTGGTTTCACTTGTTCCAAATAACAAGTGTTTGCTGAGCCTTTATAGTTATAACATCTATCAAGGGATGCCCATCTTGTTTGTCTTCTGCTTGCTACCAGCACTCATGGGCAGATGCTGCTCACTGATAAATGGCTCTCTAATAGACCCCTCATGACCTCACATTTCGTGATACATTCAGAGCATATAGTCTCTTCTTCAGGAAGAGAGAAATTTTAGGAAACTCAGTGGCAGCTCACTGTCAAAATAGGAAAGATTCATTACAAACACCACCATCTCTGTCAGCTGTATAGAGCATTTACAACATGAAACCAAAAAACATACTTGCAAACACCAGCTCTGTGCTGCTGTATGTACACCACTATAAGCGGTGGTGGGGAAGTTTGGCTGGTTGGATGTTTTAGAATGGAAACATTGCATCCCCTTAACATTGATCATTCTGGGTGGGGGTTGCATCAGTTGTGATCAAAAACATTTGGAAAGTTATGCTAGAAAGTCTGATATATATGCTTAGCAAAATGCAGTGGGCTAATGTGGTGAGTACTATGTAAGATCAGTACTACGGTAAGTAAGATCAATTACTCCAAATGCATGTGGCTAAGTAAAAAGAAGAAAATATCTATTCGCTGCATACCTTCCAACATTTCACAGATAAAACCTGGGACACATGATGTCAACCAGCATCAGAGTGTAATCAAAATCGCAAAAGTTATTAATGAGGAAGAAAACACAAGGTAGGAGGGGCTGTAGCAATTTGCTTTTGTGTGAGCTTAATAGGAAGGGCAAGATTGCCCCCTCCCCTCCCTCCCCCATAGTTAAGTTAATTGTGTGTGGGGGGGACCCTGACATTTGCACTTTGAACTCAGTTTGGAGCAACTGGAGTAAGCTGAAGACAAAGGGGGGAAATGGGAGGAGGAAAGAGAAACTGGGACATTTTAGAAGGAGCTGGAAAAATAGAACTACAGAGAATTAATTGGGACCATCCCTGCCAAATTGGAACAATTATTGCTTCTAGAAATCTATCAAAGATAGGACAAGAGAAAATCAAACAACCTAGCTGTCACTAAAGAAACCCTCACAACTTTGTGTAGAAGTCTATTCAGACAGCCATTGCAGAGATCTCATCTGCTGCCTGCCTCTCTTCAGCTTGGAAAAGAAGGAAGGAGGTATTATAGAAAAGGAAAAACTAATGTCTCACCACACCAGTCAATAGTGATGTAGACTCAAGCTGATTGACTTGGACTCAGGTCAGACTCAGCTCCTTTCAATGACTCAACTTGGCCTTGACTTGACTTGTTTTATTTTTAGTTATTGATTTGATGTTCCTGGGTTTGGAAGCAGACATTGAAGTCTACTCAGTAGCCTGTCTTCACTGCAAATAGAACGATGGATCCTCCTGGATACTTCTAAAGTTCTTTTTCCCCCAGAAGCAGCAGCAAAGCCTTGCCACCAGAGCTCAGGGTGCTGTTGTTTCTCAGAGAGGAAAAGGACAACAAATGTATTAGACATGACCTGCTTGAGGCAGAAGGATGATCCTACTATAGCTAGTTTTCCAGGCTCATCCGATATGCAGCAGTGACAGGCTGCCGAGTAGACCTCAAGCAGCCATTTGCCTAACATATTGGCTGTGCATTTCCCCTCAGAGAAATAAATGCATCCTGAGCTCTGGGTGAATGCCTTGTCTGCTGCTGCTCTAAGGAAAAAAAAAAAACACTATGGAAGGACCCAGCCTATCCTCCTGCTCCTATCCTCCAACTTTGTGCACACCTTCTTGGTTGTCTAATTATTCAAACTCCACCCCTCCACATACCACCACCTCTCCCCCCCCCCTTAAGTCCCAGGCTTGTGCCTCAACTTGAAACTTGACTTGAAAGCATCTTGCAAGAACTTTGGACTTGACTTGAGACTTGAAGGTAGAAACTTAGAGTAAAAAACTTAAATACATACCTGCCAATCAATATAAAAAAATACCATGGAGTAAATGTTTATTCTCTCACACTACCCCAAAATGCACATAAACACATGGCTAGTTACCTGCTACAGCACTGATGCTTTAATTTTGAACAATCCCAAAGTACACCAACCTGAGCCAAAATGAATGGTGGTTAGAAACTGCAGTAGCCATTGTGAAGAGGCTGCAAAGCATTTTGGCTTTGTGGCAAACAAGCAAATGTAATCATATTATAATGATGAAATATCAGCCAAAACTAAGGACTGAACTGGTATGGCCTGAAAGTTAATATATTTGACAAATGTCAGCACTAGTTAAACTTTATAAGGCACTGAAGAATCTTATCTCAGCCAACTGGATGTAGATTTGTGATATATGCTCTCACAACATAACATTTACATTTTTCAAACAAAAGTTCATGCCATCTTGTTTCCACATCAGTTTACAAATTCTTTTTAAAAATGTACACACTTCTGATAATGCAATGTTCTATAATGTACACATTTCCAAGTACCCTAATATGTGTGCTTCTACTTTTACTAATGTACATATTCTTATTCACAATGTTTTCTACCTTTTTGCAGGAATATGCATTTTTCTACATACATTTCAATTGATAGTGACTTGCATTGCAAAACTGGTGAAGTCTGATAACTGAAATGTTCAGTCACCGGTTTTTGTGTATTCCCATTCCTAATGCCTGATTTATCAGACATCAATAATGAATCAGGAATGGGAATACACTAAAAATGGTGGCAGTAACTTTCAATCTCCCTGGTCTTTCCATCTCAGACCTCAGAACTGTTGGAGTATTAGCATCAATGCTTGTTTTGTAGATCTATGTTTTCTTTCGTTGAGAAGGGGGTTTTCTTCTAGCAGGGACATTGATGTATATCTCTGTGGTCATTTGGTCATTGTTGGTTGTGAAGAGGTCACTTCCCATATCCCTCCCTTTTCTAGGGGTCAATAAAGATTATTGCCCTTTATTCTTTGTCCTCTTCCTCTCTCTTCTCCCACTAAACATGGATACAGAAACCAGGTTATGCTACTAAAGATGTTTTTTCTTCTTATTTAAACATAGGGACTCTTCTACCAAGTATAGTTTTCTCTACTGATTAGTTATTTTGTAGAAACTAGATGTAGCAATAAAGTAAGTTACTTTTTACCTACCAATTTGTCCTGTTTATTTACTAGAAGTTCAAATCTAGTTATTTTAACCAAATACCTGTGGAGTACATACTTGTTGCTGTGTTGCTGCTGCTGCTGCTAAACCAATTTAACAGAATAATTCTAACAAGAACAATGTTCCTTGCACAAAAGAACTACAAAGGTAGATTAGAAATAGAGACAGCAGAATTGGAGTTCATCTACAGCAGGGGTAGGCAACGTACGGCCCGCGGGCTGAATCCGGACCGGCGAGGCCTTGGGACCGGCCCCAGCCCAGTCCTGCTGCCGATTGCCGCCGGGGCCTTTGGCCTCTCGCGCAAGGGGGGACAATTGTCTATAGAAGCCTCAGAAACATGCATTTATATTAACATTTTTTTAAAAATCAACAAATTTTTTCGCGTGTCCTCCATTTTTTAAAAAAGTATCCTCCATTTGAAAATTTTGTCCTACATTCCCGGTTTATTTATTTAAAAATTATTTAATTATTTATTTTTTGCCTCCGGCCCCCCAGTTGTCGAGGGACATCAACCCGGCCCCTGGCTCAAAAAGGTTGCCTACCCCTGATCTACAGACTACAGTCCATCAGCAATGGATAGAACAAAGATACAGTGGACCCTTGTTATACACTGGGTTTGGTTCCAAGATCCCCCGTGTATAACAAAATCCGTGGATGCTCAAGTCCCATTAAATATAACGGCATCCAAAATGGTGTCCCTTATAAAAAATGGAAAAATCAAGGTTTGATATTTGAAATTTATATTTTTTTGAACATTTTCAAACTATGTATGCTTGAATCTGTGTATAAAAAATCCTTGTATAAGAAGGGCCGACTGTAATGGCTTCCTGGCACACTACACACATTTCAACATTATCTGACCCCATCCTCATGGGGGCATCCTACACTCATCTATTCTCTTCACCTACAGGCTAGTTTTCAATGCCAAACTGGACTTGCCACTTCATTTCCACTCACAAAGGATTGTCCCCAATGCGTTTGTTCACAAACAATACCATAGTTAAAACTGGACTTGTCATTTCATTTCCATAAATGAAGGATTTTGAATTTTAATTCACATTCTCACACACACCAATGGCATATATAGGTCTGGCCCTGGCTTTCCATGCCACCAAATGCATCTGAGGAAGTGGACTTAACTCTGAAAGCCCATGCTGCCAACTTCTTTCTTTCAGTTACAGTAGTCTCAAAGATGCTACCAGATCTCTCTCCATACAACTTTGAAAATGTAAGCCAAGCAACAACTCACCAAATCCTAATGTTTCACAGATTAATATGAAATCTCTACCCTCATGGTTAGATCCTTGCCTTGGGTCCCACATAAGGAGGAAAGCAGAATATAAAACAAACAAACAAATAATAATAAATGTCTCTTTAAAAGGAGGAAATGAGGCAAATGTTCCTGGTTTTGTTCATGGTGGTCCTTTTCTTGGTATCTTCTTCAGCTTTTACATTGGCAATATGCAGAACTACCATTCCTCAGAGAGCAGAGGCAAAGCAATGTAAACTTTAGAAGAACAGCCGTGTTTGTACTACAGGCACTCAAAGAAGAACAGGCTAACTGGGTCTCATTGACCAAGCTCAGAAGTAATGACACCATTCCCAGTGTTGGCTGGTAGCTTCCATGTTGCTAGGGTTGTGCATCTGTTCTGGATTTAGTCTAACATTTGAATTAGCTATACACAGTCCCTAAAACAGGCTCAACATTGTGGAAAGCTAATTTCACGTTCACACTAGATTCCAGACAGGATTCACCACCCCACTGACATGCAAACTGCTGGCATTTCCCCATCTGAGGGGATAGAGGACCAGTGAAGTCATGAGTGACCCACGTGGGCTGGTTTACCCACCCAATATTCTCCCACATTGAGGAAGATGTGGGACTTGCAAAAACAACTCTCAATCAAGCCCCACCATCTGGTAAAATATTTATCCTGCAGCTCTCCAGTTGGGGGAAGCAATGAGTGGGTGAGGCCAGCCCCTTTTTTCAGACACAGCTGAAAAAAATTCAAGATGCACTTCAAACAAACCAGGAGATGTGGCTCCATGCCTTGATGTCATTTGCCCTACAGAGAGCTCCAGGGTGCAACCCTCCCCAAATTACAGGTTCCCCAGTAGTATTTTAAGCACCATGTTTAAGATCACAGTCTAGAAATCTAGCAATCTAACAAGATCTCACATTTCTAAACAGTTAGCAGAGGCTTATGGCAATGCACAGGAGGTATATGGAATACAGAGGTTGCTTTGAAGTGGCGCTTAAGTGTTTCCCCACCCATCACTTCTCTGCTCTAAATCCCATGGTATGCACTGGGGACTGGTTCCAGGACCCCCCAGGGATACCAAAATCTGTAGCTGCCCAAGTTCCATTATATGCAATGGCATAGTAAAATGGTGTGTGTCACTTAAAATACAACAGCAAAATCAAGGTTGCCTCTTTGGATTTTCTTTTCTTTTCTTTTTTCTCTTCTTTCTTTCTTTCTTTTTTTTTTTTTTTGATGTGTGAATATTCTAGAATCATGGTTGGTTGTATCTGTCAATGCAGAATCCATGGATATGGAGGGCTGGTCATACTTGTCTCAAAGTTCCATCCCAAACCTATCTTTCTGGAGCATAACGCAAATATTTTGATGACTAAGAACAAGAAGAAAACATTTGTGTGTTTGTGTGTGTTTTTAAAAAATATTAAGTAAAGGTTTGAAAAACAAATCCCCAATGATTCTGTTCCTGGGAACTTCAGCAATCTGCTCACAGCTCAATCAAAACATTTAACAGAGTTTTCAACCATCACACCCTGTAGGAATGCTGGCTTTGTTGGCCCCTGTCATGCATTTTCTGTAAACAGGGAACACTTCCTCCCTAGAGAAGACCTGGCAATGAACCAGCAATGGATGAAGCTAGGATGCACCACACCCAGAATGTTGCTGCACTAGGAGGTACAATTGGTGGCTAATAATATATTATAGTTTA
>NC_056523.1:49228543-49306283 GCF_019175285.1 Sceloporus undulatus
CCTTTCAAGGTGGAAAAACCAACAAATTAAACAAAAAAACAAATTGTAACATGTTGCGCCAAGCGCACATCAAGTGGTTGTCAAGTTGGCCGAAGTTATTAAGAGGAAGAACAAACAAGCTCGAGAGGCTGCAGTCAGTACGGCGTCGTGCCTGAGCCCTACAGGAAAGATAAGATGTCACCCCTCCCCCACCTTTCTACCTATGAGTTAATTGAATGCCAACTATAGTTTGTACTATTTACGCAACAAAGTAACCTGACAACAAAGAGAGAAGTAGTAAGAGCGAGAGGAAATGAATATTTTAAACAGCGCTGAAAAAGTGGAATGGCAGATATTAATCAGGACCATTCCTGCCAAATCACTATGTTTGAAGGCTATAAACAAATTCTATAAAGTCCTTGACACAATTTTTTAAACTATAAACAGTCTTTTCAGTGCCTTCACATTAGTGACTATTCCCAACACAGTACTTCTACTTGTCACCATATGTACAATGAGTTTCTATATATTCCTACTTTATTTTAAAGATATGGGTGTATATAAAAGTTGGCATTATGACAAAACTGTATAGGGTGGGGATAATCTCCTGTAGAAAGCATTTGAGAGATCCCTCATGGCACAATATCATACTAGCCAAAACTCTCTTCAAGGTCAGTGTCACTGATGCGAAGGCAGTTTAAAACTGAGAATTGAAAGGACACCCTTAGGAGTTTAATTTCAGGGGCATTTCAAGGAGGGCTGAAAAAGTATGGCCTTTTGTGAGAAGTGTTTGCAGCAATTTTGTCAAAAGACCCACTTTGTCTTTCAAAATGAAAGCTAGTAAAATGATTCTGGTGTCCTGGGAACTCTTTCAGATTCTTAGCTGAGGTGATGACACGTCAATGAAGTAGCAACTTTTTTTTTCTTCCAGAGATCTACACCAGGAGCTCATCTCTTCCCTTACTCAAACTGGCAAAGTATTGTTGAATAGGCCCCAAGACAGGTAGATAGCCCTGAAGGAAGATTGTGTAATGCGACATGATAACACAAAGTATGCATCTTCAATTCTGTGCCTTAGAAACTCTCCACAATATGCTGGGCCACAATATCAGTGACACATCTTTTCTCTGGCAGCTTGCTATGCCATTCTGTACCATCTGAACCAATGGAACCAGAACTACTGCCTAAAAGCTGGCCACATTCAGCTTGGTTATTAGCTGAATAATGGAGATTACAGAGAATCTTATCTGGTACGGGCCTCAACAGTAAAGCATACAGACCACATGAAAACAGCATCAGACTAGTTTTTAATTTCATGTGCTAAGCTTGCGATTTCAGCTTTTGCAATGCAAACAGATGGACTTGATGGTAAATCAAACACAAAGATTTTTCATTATTTGTCACCATCCCCTTCCTTAAGTGCACTGTCTACTTTCCCTGCATTTGTCAATTAAAAGTTCATCCGCTCTTTAAAATGCAACTGCCAATCAGCTTTTTAAAATTTACAGCCGTCTCATTTCTACCTGCATTTCCCAGAACTGCACTGAATTTTCATTCTGCCTAGGTTCTATATCAAGCTGTGAGACCTTTCTTCCACTTCTTGCATGGAAAAATCATATGTATTTTCTATCCAATATTTTTCAATGCACAGATATTTTAATGCATTTTTTCTGAAGTATCCATTTTATGCGTATTTTTCATCTTTTAATATGACTAAGGCCTGTTTGTCAGCATTCTTCAATGTGTTCTTGGTTTGCTTACTCCTTTACCCAGCAATAAAAAAGCCTTGGAAAAGTACTAATTCTAGCAGGTATACTCCATCTCAACCCCATTCAGCAAACCAACCAATTTATTTATTGCCCTAGGTAAAATGCCACTCACTACAATGTGGAGATAGTCAGGGGAAGGGCTTCTTCCTTCCTTACCACTGGGACAGTATATGATTGCAGAATGAAAATATATTCGTGCTTTTTCCACACCAGGGGTCGGCATCCAAACCAGCGCAAGTGATACTGGCTGTGGAATACCTCCCTTTCACCACTGACTTTTGTCAAGAAAGACAAAACTGAAAGGATTTCCCATCTCTGTTGCCACATTTTTGGTGCTGACAAGTTTGCCTAGCAATGCAAACCACTGCCAGAATTACAAGCGAACATACAATAAGAATGCCCTAAGAGTGAAGAGAAAACCCTGCGTCTGCAAAGAGTGTTCTAAATTTCTGATATTTTTTTGGTTTCTATTTGTAATAAGAAGTAAAAAATAGAACACTGATGGCCCATAGTCCAGCAAAGGTTCCCACCTACTAAACTTGGAAAGGTTGAAAAAGAAAACCACATAAACAAGGTATGGAGAATAAAAGGTGCTAAAAATAAGTTTGGGAAATGTGATATATGTATAAAAAACTGTGGAGAAAGCAGAAAGCTCCTACCGTACAGTATGACCCCATATTCATAGAGGTGTTCCCCAGACTGATGCAGATAGAGAATTCAGACCATAGAAACTTCTATTTCTGGCAAGAGTTCGTTTGTTATTTTCCGGATTTATATCCCGCCTTTCTCCACATGGGATTCAGGGCAGGTTGACCATTAGAGTTGACATGGAGAACTCCAGCTGCCTGGAAGACATACTTTTTGGAGCATGTAAGTAAAATTGTGGGTTCCCCATGGATATTGGGGTCATTCCAGTTTTGTGTCACAGTAGCTGAATGGCTCAAGATCAGGACAGAGAAGTACATTTTTTACAAAGTGCATAATGGAATTCTTACTACCAGAATGCAGTGTTGACTGCCCATTTTGCCATTTCAATCCACTTTTAGATTATAGAAACCAACTGTATTATTTCCGGGGACAATGTGGGTGGTATACATTCAAAAGTAATAAAATGAAGTGGGGCCATCAATGATTATAAGATGGCGTATGTCACTGCTAAAGTCAAGAGGCGTGATTTTCATTATCATTTATCAGCTATCATTTCTCTCCTTTGAGTTTCATCCTATTAGACTCTTTTCTCCCTTTACAGCTCCGGTTTGCAGTCCTCTATCGCCCTCCTGGCTCTGCCACCCAGTTTCTCTCAGACTTTGAATCATGGCTGACATTCTTTCTTTCAGACTCCGTCCCCACTTTGATCCTCAGGTGACTTATATCCACGTTGACGATTCCAATAAACCCTACAACATGTCTCTTAACTCTCTGCTAGCTTTCTTTTTGGCCTTCAACCACACTCCAACTCTTCAACTCATTCTCATTGGTCCACTGTCTTGACCTTGTTCTTGCTGCAAACTCGCGCGCATTCTGACTACCTGGCCCTTGACTTTCCACTATCTGATCATCATTTATCTCCTTTGCTCTCACTTATACTCCTCCTCCTCGCCATATCTATTCAACGCATTTTGTGTGATCTTCAGTCTGTTGACTCTAACCATCTTGGTCTAACCCTGGATCTCTCTCTCTTCCTAAATCTCGGGGATTCTGCTGATTCAGCATGTCTCTATTTAACTCACTCTTCCTCAATCTCGACCATTTTGCCCCTGTCTGTACGCACTTCTTCTCAAGACTAGACCCAGCCCTTGCTTACCCCAACATTAAGTTTCTTCGGTCCTGCGCTCTAGCGCGGCCGAACTCTTTGGAGAAGTCCAAGAGTGGGCTTTTTTATCCATTTCAAATTTGTTCTTTCTTCCTTCTACGCGCCCCTGTCTATAGCAAAACAGATTCTACAAACATTGATCTCCACCAATGAGAGGTGCCGCAGCGTTTTGTCTCCATCTTAACTCGTTGCTTAAACCTCCCTCTCCTCTGTCTCTTCATCATTCTCTCCTAATGACTTTGCTAACTATTTCATCTCTAAGATTACCACTATTCGCTCTGAGATGTCCCTCCTGATTTCTTCTTCTGCTCTTAATCTTCTATCGCCTTTGCCTAACAATTTTTCTGTCTTCCTCTGCCTCTTGGATGAAATCTTCTACACTCTGAACTCTTCCAAACCTGCAACCTGTCTCTTTGCTCCATTCCTACTGTCTTCTTCTCTATAGCTCCCTCCTTTCTGCCCTCACTTCTCTATATCTTCCATTCTCTCTCCTCTACAGGCTCCTTCCAACGGACTCTCAAACATGCTTCATTCCCCAATTCTGAAAAAACCTTCTCTTGACCCCTCCTCTTGTCTAGCTATCGTCCAATTTCTCTTCTCCTTCTTTCGAACGGTTTTGGAACAGGTTGTTTATTCGCGCTGTCTTAAGTTTCTTGAAAACCAACTCCATCCTTGATCCCTTTCAGTCTGGTTTCCGCCCAGGCATTCCACAGAGACAGCTCTCCCTAAGATCTCAAATGAACCTTTTACAGGCCAAGCTAATGGCCTTTACTCTGTTCTCATCTTCTTGATTTGTCTGACAGCCTTTGATACTGTTTGATCACTGTCTTCCTAATTGACAACTCTCTGACCTTGGGTTCTCAGATCTGTTCTCGACTGGTTAGATCTTACTTGTCTGGCAGATCTTTTGCAGTAGTTGCAGGGGGTCAGACTTCTTCTCCTGTTTCTTATCTGTTGGAGTTCCCCAGGCTCTGTTCTGGTCCCCTTCTGTTTTCTCTCTAACCACTGTCCTTAGGAAAACTCATCAGCTCTTTGGCTTTCCTACCATCTGTATGCCGATGACACCCAGCTTATCTTTCTGCCCTGACCTACCTTCTCCAAGGCTTGAACAGCAAGTCTCTCTTGCCTTACAGCTGTCTGCCGTGGAGCGCCATCAGCGTTTGAAGCTCAACATGTCTCAAGACGGAGCTTCTTGTCTTTCTTCCTCAAGCCCACCCTTCAACACTCCTTTTCTGTCTCGTGGACAACATTCCATTCAACCAGTCACAGCAAGCCCGCAGTCTGTTTTATCTTTGACTTTCTCGTCATGTCCCTCAGATCCAGACCACCAGCCAAGGCTGTAGATTTTTTGTCAAATATTGCCAAAATCGACCATATCTCTCCGCCTCTACTGCCAGATCCTGGTCCATGTGCCTAGTGATCTCAAGACTCTTGATACTGTAACGTCCTCCTGGCTGGGCGTCCTTTTCTCACCTCCGTCCCTATCTCTGTCCAGCTTCCGCTGCACGCATTATCACTTCCACCACCGCTCTGACCACATACTCTCCTGTGTGGCATCCCTTCACTGGCTCCCTCTTCCTTCCGCATTCAGTATAAGCTCTGCTGTCGACATTCAAAGCCCTCCATGGACTGGCCCCCCTCCTTCCTATCAGACCTTCTTTCTCCTCACCTTCCCACCAGGGCCCTCCGTTCTGGTAGTCAAAGGTTCCTGTCTCAGCCCAGGATTTCCTCTTCCCCCATCCCGGGATTCGCCCTCTTTCACTGCTGCCCCTCACTCCTGGAACCTTCTTCCCTCCAAAGCAAGGCCATCACTTCTTTAACCAGCTTCAAAAGGAGTTGAAAACCATCCTGTCAGAGAAGCCTTCCCAGGCATTGCATAATTGTCGCCTTTACTATTTGATGTTCTTTTGTGCCTGTTTATCAATCCATTCCTGTATTGCTATGTATTGTATATGTATTCTCTACTTGAGAGTATGTATTTTCCCTGGAAAATGATTAACCTTCCATTTTGAAGCCAAGCCCTCCCTCCAGGTCCATCTGCCTTGTCCAGGACCCTCGGAGGTAGAGAGGAACTGCTGGACCTCTTACCCTTTCCCGCCACCACTCCTTCCCCTCTGTGTCCTGTCCTTTTTCAGATTGTAAACCCTGGGCAGGGAACCGTCTAACTAAAAAGATTGCATGTACAGCGCTGTGAATTTACAGCACTTCATAATAAAGGTTGTTAATAATAATAAAATAATGAGTCTCAACTGCATCCATGTCCTGCTGAGACGGTTCCAGAGGTTAATTGATGGGCTTCAATGTTAAACAATGCAGACTAACAGTCCTTGGTCCTGATCCAGCATTGCTCTTCCCTTGTTCTAAACATGACACTTTTGCTATGACTTTATAAACTTAATATCAGCACAGAAAAACTCCCCAAGATTAACTTTGGGGTGTTATTATACACGTTATGTGCTGTGAGTACCATGGGGATGCTAACAAAACTGAGAAGCAATAAACAATATTTATCACAATTTTTTAATACAACAAAAATCAATTTTAACTCTGCAGACTCAACTTCCACCCTCCTGCCATGTAAGAGCAGTGACATGCACTACCATCACTTGCATCAATTCGGAAGCTCCAATTGTGCAAAATGCGGGCAGCCAGGTTGGTCACCGATCCTTGAGATTTGACCACAACACACTACTCTGAAGATCTACACTGGCTTCCAATTAGCTTCCGGGCACAATGCAAGGTGCTGGTTTACCTTTAAAGCCCTACAGGCTTGGGCCGCAACTTACTTACAAGAACCCATCTCCCTATACAATCCGCCTCTGCACTCTTAGAACAAATGGGAAGAAAATTGTCAGAGATACCAGCATCTAATATGTTTCTACCCAAAAAGCATTTAGTATACGCTGCCCACCCGCTATGGAATGGACTCCAGAGGAGATCCACCTTGCTACATCCCTGGCAACTTTCAGGAAGGCAGTTAAGACAGAGTTTTTTCGATGTGCATAACCCACCTGGACCTCTATGGTTACAGACTGTTTCTGTATGGACACGAGAGCATCTGACCCCATGTTGTTGATTTTTATGTTTTTAACTGTGGTTTTAACTTGTGTGATAATAATATTGTAATGTTTTAACTGTATTTTTTAACCTTGTTGTGACCCACCTCAATCCATTGGGAGAGGCGGGAAGATATAAATAAACTCTATTATTATATCCTCATCCTCATATCCTCATCTCATCATTTCACCATGCAATCTGGGACACCTTGTGGCCAAGCAACATCGAGTGTGGTTAAGATGGCAACAGTCATTAATAATCAAGAAAACACAACAAGTGGGAGACACTACAAAATTCTTTCCCTCTTCCTGTTCCCATGCTAAGTGCGTGCAACACTATTTTGTATTGAACTCAGTTTACAGACACTGAAGTAAGCTGAGGACAAGAAAGAAAGTAAGAATATGAGACAGAAACTGGGACATTTTAAAGCAGCTGGAAAATGGGGTGACAGAAGATGAATTATGGCTGTCTCCTGCCAAATGCGTAGAGGGTATGCATTAGTTTCTTCCTTGTCACACAGGATGCACTTGTAGTGAACACTTTCCAAGAATGACTTGACCAATTCTTCTGGCTTCTGCAACCTCTCCTGGCTTTGGTGCATCACTTTTCACCGTAGACATTTCAGTGCAACCTATCCTTAGACTGGACAGCAATAGCCATGCACGTACACTTCTATACCGCTTATCAGTTAACTGCACTCCCTACACGATTTATAATGTGGTAAGCCAATTGCCCCAACAAGCTAGGTACTCATTTTACCAACCTACAAAGATGGAGACTCAGTGGAACTTGGAGCCCTTCTGTAGGATTGAAATCACAACGTTGTGGCTACAGTCGAGCATTTAACCACTGCGCTACCTGGGCCTCCTATCCGAAATGCACTTTCCCGTATCACCAGGAGGATATTTTTTTGGAACATGACACAGGGGAAATGCTTTAGTATGCCTCTGAGAAGTTCTGGCAAACACCCATAAATAAACAGGCGTTCGATCATGCCACATTTAATATGCTGTATGAGGCACTCCTGTTTCCCAGCCTTTCCAGCAACTTATGCAGCAATTCGTTAAGTGTACATAAATGTGTGCCACTTCAAAGTCATTATCTTAAACTACCGCTGCAACAAGGCTAAGGATTTTCTAAAAATTAACCATTACAGATCATTAAATGTTGATTGAAAACCTATGCAAAAAGGGAAGTTGTGTTTCTTATTCAGCAATGATATTCTTCCTTAGATCATTAAAATCATTGCTAAGTAAAACTTACTGCCAGCAATAAAACTTTAATGCCGCAGCAAAAAGTCGGTGTGGGGTGGGAGAAATGAGTGTGGCAGTAGTAAGTCAAAATATATTGTGAGGATGGAGGGGAGAAAAAGAAGGACACATAGCTGACAATTCTCCACAGACTGCCTAATCTTCAACTAATTTGCTTGCTTGTGCAATGATATGGCTGAATGAGAGCAGATGTGAGTATATTATCTATGCTCTTCCACTGATTCTGCATCTCTCCAAGAGTTAGCCAGCACCATGGATGAAGCACTGGGCCTTCTGGGACAGCTAACTTAAATTGGACTGCAACAGTATACACGGAGACAATAGCTACAAAAAAGCACTCCTTGTAAGTGTTTACACCATAATTAGCGTTTGGCATATAGAGTAATGGAAGCTGTTATTTGCATATCAGAGAGACACTGCCTAGCCCACAGTAAACTAAACCAAATTTGACTTTATTCACGTTTGCAGGCTGCCATTTCTCCCTCTTTTCTGCACAGGCTCCCATTCCCTCCCTCATCATTTTCTGGCAACCATAGATTCCCAAATGAGCAATAAATTTGGTTTCTTTACCTTTGAAATCAGATGGAAATCACAGGTGGAATGCATTTCCTGTTCTGGTATATACACAGGCACAAACCATAGTTTTATCATGGATCGTTTGCCCACAAATAACTAATAATAAAAATTTTATTTGTATACCATTTTTCCATAGTCCAAAACGGTTACAGACTATTAAAACTGTTACACATCTAAACTAGATAAAAACAATAATACAATTATACCGAACACATTCATTCAGGGTAAGGCAGAGAATTGATGGAATCAAGAACACTCAACTTCATTTCTGGGGGGGGGGGGGAGGCTTGAACAAAGAGGAAGGTTTGAACCTCTTTTTAATGTTTCGGGGGGGGGGGGGTCATAGATGGCGCTCCTCGGGAAGACTTTTCCAGATCCGTGGGTCGCCACTGAAAAGGCCATCTTGGCTGGGGAGGGACATATTTGGAAGATGGAGTTTCCACAGTTCTTCCGGATGTTCTGAGTGTGGCAGGCGGATTATATGGGGAGATGCAGTCCCTCACGTAACTGGGGCCCAAGCCATGTAGGGCTCATAGTTAATACCAACACCTTGTTGCACTTGGAAGCGAATGGGCGCCATTGAAGATTTTCAGAATAGGGTGTTATATGGTCAAACCTGGATGCGCCGGGTGACCAGTCTGGCTGCCATTTTTGTACTAACTGACGCTCTGAGTTTGGTACACAGTAGCCCCATGTAGAGCTTACAGAAATCTAAGCGAGAGGTTGCCCAGAGCATGTACACGTTTCAAGGTCCCTGTGGCCCAGGTAGGTCGCAGTTGGCGTTCAACCGAAGTTGATAGCAAGCATTCTGACCGTCACATCTACTTGAGACTGTCAATTGCGGGCTGAGTCCAGACATACTCCTAACTGCAACTTCGTCCTTCGGGAAGTTGTGACCCCATTTAGGACAGGTGGACAATTTCTTCTCCCGGGCCTGGGGAACCTATCACCGTACTTCCGTTTCTCTGGATTCAGGCTGAGTTTGTTTTCCCTCATCCAGCCCATTACTGACTTCAGGCCGGCATTCAGAGGAGAGATGCCATCCTTAGACATTGCCCGCAGTCGAGGGCACAGAGAAACATATTTGGGTGTCGGTCGCATACTGATAACACCGTGCCCCATGTTCTGGATATCTTTCCCAGCGGTCTATGTAACTGTTAAACAAAGTGGGGACAAATAGCTCCTGAGGGCCACCAGATGTTAATTCCCTTTAGCGGAGCAAGTGTTCCCCAACTGCACCACTGCATCTGCCCAGAGGTAGGAACGGGAACCACTGGTGTGCATGCCCTCGATGCCCAGCTCCTCAAGCGCTCCAGAAGAATACCTGCTCAATGGGTATCGAAAGCCTGCTGAGACGTCCAAAAGCTCAACAAGGTCACACTTCCCCTGTCGATGCCCAGACGGAGATCATCGACTAAGTCGACCACGGCAGTCTCAACTCCCATATCCCACTCTGAAGCCAGTTTGAATGTGGTCCAGATAATCGGTTTCATCCAAAACTGCCTTGGAGTTGGAAGGCGACCGCTCTCTCGAACACCTACCTAAAAATGGCAAAGAGCGCCGGTCTGTAGTTGTTCCTTACCAGGGGGTCCAGGGCGGGTTTTTGAGCAACGGTTTGCCCGTTGCTAGTTTTAACCTAGATGGAATTTTCCCTCCCGAAGGATGCATTGATGTGCGTTTGTAATAATAAAATTATGGCATCACCACCCTGGGCGGTCAGCCAAGAAGGACAGGATCGCGAGAGCCTGTCGTCTTCCTAACGCTTCCAGAAAACTGTCCACTTCATCGGTATATTAACAAACTCAAATGATCCAGTTTATAGAGTCCACTCTGGACACCTCTGCTGTTGTTCCTGTTGAAATGCCCCGTTGAGATCAGTCCTATCCAAGAGATTTTGTCTGCAAAGAGTTGTTAAAATCATCACAGCAGCCTTAGTTGGTCTCAAAATAGGGTTCAGGTGGGTGGAAGCTGAGTCAACTCCCTGACCACCCTGAACGCTCTGCTGGACGTGACTCTGCAGACCCATACGAGCAGCATAGGATGAATTCTTTGCTCGCCATTTGCCACTCCTAGGACTTCAAAAGAGCCTGATGGAGTGTCTTGTCGGACAAGTGCTGGTTCTCTGCCAGCTGCGCTTAGTCGTTGCGCGGCCCGCTTTATTTCCGGAGATCTTCTGTTACCAGGGTTTTTTTTATTAGAAGCGGGCCAGGAAAGGATGCTTGGCAGCGATACTGTGTATAGCCCTGAAAGTTGTTATCCCAGATTTAGTCAGGGTATCAACAGGTCACTGTCCAGATCTACCCCTAAACCCCTCTAGGGTCTTGGAACCTTTTTGGGTTCCATCAGCCTTCGGGTGGACCATCCTAATCAAAAAACAGAACCTGTGGGACGAGGATGGAAACTCAGATACAATTTTAAACAAGGAGGAGCGGAGGAAGAGGCAATAACACCAACTCCTCCAAGTGCTACCAATGCCTATGTCTAGAAGTAAGAGCATCAGTGCTACATTAACAGCACTTTTCTGAACTCCCACAAACACAAGCACTGATACTAAACAAGTTGGCCACAGCTACTTGTATGAGCAATGACATTGATTACTTCTAAATGTCACCTTTCAGTTTGTGATCCAAACCATGGCTGTTGATAGAAGAGCTCGTAGAACATCCCACCATTCTCTAAGATTACAGAAAAATTTCTCTGGCAAAGAGGGGTGATCTGGTTCTGCTGAGTTTTGGCACAAAAGACTCATGAGACACCTGCCAAGTGATGTTGCTTCACTTTGTCTATCGGAACTTATTTTGCTCTTCAAAATGCTCAATAGCAGATAAAACAACTCCATTTGTGCTTACGGATCAAAACATCTGTTCAGTTCATTTTCTTCCATATCTGATTTTTTCAATTCCCAAAATCTGTGTACCCCATTTTAATAGAAATTTGCTAACTTTGCTCTGTTTTATGAAGCAAATGAAATTTCCGCTATCTGCACTGGCCAAATTCAATAGGTAGAGCCATGTCAGTATGGAGAGAATCACACTTTACCTATCATGATCTGGTTCTTTACTTTTGCCATATTAAAAGCCCCCCAACACTCCCTCCCCCACCGCCGTCTGAAACTCTTTCTGACAGAGGTTTGATGAAATTTTAAAAAATCTGGGCAATTTTATCAAACGTGACCCAAATTCAATATTTCTGACTTCCCTGTTCAAAAGCTACAATGAAATATTTTTTTATTCAACAATCTGTAATTAATAACCCGAACTGACTTACTCTTAGATGCAGATTCTGTATTAGGTGAGAGTCTCTGATAAATCTGTGGAACTACGCTTCAAAGGGATTGAAGTTGAAGTTTTGCTGAACTATTTCTGCTTGGCTTTCAAGTCAATCTTCTCCACATGGTCAAAGACCAGCTCTTTTGTCTGTTCAGCGACTAAATTATTATACCTGACAGGGCACTTAAGAGTTCTTGCCAGATTACTTTTGAGAGAACACAAAATTAATTATCATCAACAAATGGCAAAACAACAGTTCAAACAGGCTTGGAAAATGGTATGAAAAACTTGGAATGTATTGGCCATGTTGGCTGTGGTATTCTGGGAATTCTGGTAAAAAAAGCAGCATTTTCAAAGCTCTGATACTTACCCCACCACTTTTCCCTTCTCATTTGTGTGTGTCTTTTTAGATGTAAGCCTGAGGGCAGGGAACCATCTTAACTAAAATATTGATGTACGCACTGTGTAAATTCACATCGCTATATAAATAAAGCATAATAATAATAATAATAACTAATAATAATAATTAATACTAATAAGCAATTGTGCAATTGTGCAATTGGGGGGGGGCAGAAAAAAATTCAACATGCAAAAAATGACAATTAAAAATTACCAGTCCGTGTTAGATATCTTTTTGGGTGTGTGCATGTGAATTCTTACACTCTTACCTCCTACTGAATACAAATGCTTGCTTTCCTCAGCCAAAGGATTTGTACCTATGGCATGCATACCTAGCACACAGACCAAAATACTATTTCTTCTGTCTTCCTCGAAGTTCTAAAATGCTCTAAAAGCTTTTGCTTACAAATCTAAATGTCAACCACTCCACCTCACATAGAGAAACAGGTAAGGTTAGGCAAAATCCAAGATTTTCAATGTCCAAAACAAGAAAAGGCAGTGGTGGGGACCACAATGAAGGGAAAGCCTCAAAAGAGCCGAATGATAGTGTTTGCTCTACAGTATAGTGGTCACAGACTGCTAAGTTTAAGCAGGCAGTCTAAAACAGTAAAAGTATCACCACGTATCTCACACTCGTAAAAGTATCACCAACAGTCAATATAGAATAGCCTCCTGACAAATATTGAGATGTGATCTGAAATTCCAGGAAGGATACTTCATCCCACAGTGGATATTGCAGCTGGCCCACCATATCCATGGATTATGCATCCAAGATTCAACCATCCCCCGCTTGAATACCGCTGCCCCCCATAAATTTCCAAACTGCAAAACTTGATTTTGCCAGTTTATATAGGGACACAACTTTACATTATCTAATATATAATGGGACTTGAGCATCCATGGATTTTGGATCCATGGGGGTCGTTGAACTAAACCCTAGTGGATACCAATGGCTCCCTGTATCTCCTTGTCCTGATGCTTCCCTTTGCCGGACAAGGATTTATCTAAAGAAATTCCAACATCCGTGTTTGGCTTCTGTGTCTTGATGTTGAACAAAGTAACACTTGGCTGAAATTCCAAAAGGCCCAAACATCTTTTGAATGCCTGGGAGTAGGAAGCTGGGATGTCTCCTGTCACCTCTCTTTCTTCTCTCTATTTTTCAGTGAGGCAGATGCCCCTAAAATTTGGATTTTACACTGCAAATGATGAGGACTTCTAAATGCCAGTCCACTAGGTTGGAAGATGATGTGTACTGATGCAGAGGAATGGATTCGTGCCATTCAATTAACTCAATTAGTATCCTTCATGGATAGTTCACGCACTCTTTTCCCTCTCTATGCCACTTCATTATTTTATTTTATTTTTACTTTTGTGGTTAATGTTCACAATGTGCTCTAAGCTTTACAGTCGCTGACTTATAGTTTCACTGCATAGTTCACTGCAAAATTTCACGCATCAGTAGCTTTATTAATAACACCTTATTTAGATTATCTTTAATTATTCATAAGCTTGGCTAATAAATACAATATGATATGCAGGGCGGATTTGCTTTTAAAAAACAGTACGCCGGGCCAAATTTACTAAACTGGAATTGCAGGATTTCAACAAAGATTGAACAAATCTGAAGGCATCCGTTGAGCTGGAATATTTTCCTGTCTTCTCAACGAAACTACCTTTTACAAATTGTTTTCATCTTGGGGACCAGTCCTAAAGGTTAAAGAAATGACCAGCTCATGCAAGATTAGAAAAATTAGAGAGTTAAAGTATTCTTATGCCCGAAGATTAGGTGCAGAAAATATGACAACCCCGGCTGTACCACACTGTAGAATGATCCAGTCTGAAACCACTTTAGCTGCCATGACTCAGTGCTATGGAATTCTAGGAACTATAGTTTTGTGAACCCTTCAACCTTCTCTGTCAGAGAACTCTGGTGCCACAACAAAACTACGTCCCCGAATTCCATTGTACTGCAACCATGACAGTTAAAGGTGACGTCAACCTGTTTGGATTATTTTGAGTGCATGCGGCCATATTAACTGAGATTAAATCTGCAATTCCTGACACGCTTCAGAGATGTAGGCCTACAAGGAAGGGCAAGACTCTGCCCCTCTTCTCCTCTCCTCTTTGCTATTATTTCAAATGCTTGCACTTTGATTCTGTTGCAACTGGAGCAAACTGAGAACACTGAGGAAATGGGAGGAGGAGGAGGGGAGAAACTAGGGCATTTTAAAAGTAGCTGGAAAAGTGGGATGACAGACAATTAAGTAGGACTGTCCTGGCCAAATCAAGACAGTTTTTGAGTATGTGGTTAGCTCAAGTCTCAGTGCTTTCATGGAATTTCATCTATCTGACTTTTTGGATTGGGGCCAAGTTTCTAATAAATCAGAGGGCATCCACACTGCACAATTCCAGCCGTCTGATACTATTTTAACCATCATGGGCGCATCCCACCAAATTCTGTGATTTCTAGTTGTGTTAACGTGTTCCCTGCAACTCGCGCAATAAAATTAAATAAAATACTGGAAAGCATACACAGGCTGGTTTCACTTGTTCCAATAACCAGTGTTTGCTGAGCCTTTATAGTTATAACATCTATCAAGGGATGCCCATCTTGTTTGTCTTCTGCTTGCTACCAGCCTCATGGGCGATGCTGCTCACTGATAAGGCTCTCTAATAGACCCCTCATGACCTCACATTTCGTGATACATTCAGAGGCCTATGTCTCTTCTTCAGGAAGAGAGAAATTTTAGGGAACTCACGTGGCAGCTCACTGTCAAAATAGGACGATTCATTACAACACCCCCATCTCTGTCACTGTATAGAGCATTTACAACCTGAAACCAAAAAACATACTTGCACACCCGCTCTGTGCTGCTGTATGTACACCACTATAGCGGTGGTGGGGAAGTTTGGCTGGTTGGATGTTTTAGAATGAAACATTGCATCCCCTAACATTGATCATCTGGGTGGGGTTGCTCAGTTGTGATCAAAAACCATTTGGAAAGTTATGCTAGAAAGTCTGATATATATGCTTAGCAAAAGCAGTGGGCTAATGTGGTGAGTACTATGTAAGATCAGTACTACGTAAGTAAGATCAATTACTCCAAATGCATGTGGCTAAGTAAAAAAGAAGAAAATATCTATTCCTGCATACCTTCCACATTCACAGATAAAACCTGGGACACATGATGTCAACCAGCATCAGAGTGTAATCAAAATCGCAAAAGTTATTAATGAGGAAGAAAACACAAGGTAGGAGGGGCTTGTAGCAATTTGCTTTGTGTGAGCTTAATAGGAAGGGCAAGATTGCCCCTCCCCTCCCTCCCCCATAGTTAAGTTAATGTGTGTGGGGGGGGGACCCTGCCATTTGCACTTTGAACTCAGTTTGGCGCAACTGGAGTAACTGAAGACAAAGGGGGAAATGGGAGGAGGAAAGAGAAACTGGGACATTTTAGAAGGAGCTGGAAAAATAGAACACAGAGAATTAATTGGGACCATCCCTGCCCAAATTGGAACAATTATTGCTTCTGAAATCTATCAAAGATAGGACAAGAGAAAATCAAACAACTAGCTGTCACTAAGCAACCCTCACAACTTGTGTAGAGTCCTATTCAGACAGCACATGCAGAGATCTCATCTGCTGCCTGCCTCTCTTCAGCTGGAAAGAGGAAGGAGGTATTATAGAAAAGGAAAAAACTAATGTCTCACCACACCCGTCAATAGTGATGTAGACTCAAGCTGTGACTTGACTCAGGTCAGACTCAGCTCCTTTCAATGACTCAACTCCTTGACTTGACTTGTTTTATTTTTAGTTTTGTTGATGTTCCGGGTTTTGGAGCAGCATTAAGTCTACTCAGTAGCCTGTCTTCACTGCAAATAGAACGATGGATCTCCTGGATACTTCTAAAGTTCTTTTTCCCCCAGAAGCAGCAGCAAAGCCTTGCCACCAGAGCTCAGGGTGCTGTTGTTTCTCAGAGAGGAAAGGAAACGGACAACAAATGTATTGACATGACCTGCTTGAGGCAGAGAAGGATGATCCTCTATAGCTAGTTTTCCAGGCCATCCGATATGCAGCAGTGACAGGCTGCCGAGTAGACCTCAAGCAGCCATTTGCCTAACATATTGGCTGTTGCATTTCCCTCAGAGAAATAAATGCATCCTGAGCTCTGGGTGAATGCTGTCTGTCTGCTGCTTAAGGAAAAAAAAAAAAAACAATATGGAAGGACCCAGCCTATCCTCCTGCTCCATCCTCCAACTTTGTGCACACCTTCTTGGTTGTCTAATTATTCAAACACTCCACCCTCCACATACCACCACCTTCCCCCCCCCCCTTAGTCCCCGGCTGTGCCTCAACTTGAAACTTGACTTGAAGCATCTTGACAAAACTTGAGCACTTGAAGGTAAAACTTAGAGTAAAAACTTAAATACATACCTGCCATCAATATAAAAAATACCATGGAGTAAATGTTTATTCTCTCACACTACCCCAAATGCACATAAACACATGGCTAGTTACCTGCTACCCACATGCTTTAATTTTGAACAATCAACAAGTACACCCACCTGAGCCAAAATGATGGTGGTTAGAACTGCAGTAGCCATTGTGAGAGGCTGCAACGCATTTTGGCTTTGTGGCAAACAAGCAAATGTAATCATTTTAATGATGAATATCAGCCAAAACTAAGGACTGAACTGTATGGCCTGAAAGTTAATATATTTGACATGTCCGCACTAGTTAAACTTTATAAGGCACTGAGATCTTATCTCAGCCAACTGGATGTAGATTTGTGATATATGCTCTCACAACATAACATTTACATTTCAAACAAAAGTTCATGCCATCTTGTTTCCACATCAGTTTACAATTCTTTTTAAAAATGTACACACTTCTGATAATGCAATGTTCTATAATGTACACATTTCCAAGTACCCTAATTGTGTGCTTCTACTTTACTAATGTACATATCTTATCACAATGTTTTCTACCTTTTTGCAGGAATATGCATTTTTCTACATACATTTCAATGATAGTGACTTGCATTGCCAAACTGGTGAAGTCTGATAACTGAAATGTTCAGTCACCGGTTTTTGTGTATTCCCATTCCTAATGCCTGATTTATCAGACATCCTAAGTGATCAGGAATGGGAATACACTAAAAATGGTGGCAGTAACTTTCAATCTCCTGGTCTTTCCATCTCAGACCTCAGAATGTTGGAGTATTAGCATCAATGCTTGTTTTGTGATCTATGTTTTCTTTCGTTGAGAAGGGGGTTTTCTTCTAGCAGGGACATTGATGTATATCTCTGTGGTCATTGGTCATTGTTGGTTGTGAAGGGTCACTTCCCATATCCCTCCCTTTTCTAGGGGTCATAAAGATTATTGCCCTTTTCTTGTCCTCTTCCTCTCTTCTCCCACTAAACATGGATACAGAAACCAGGTTATGCTACTAAGATGTTTTTCTTCTTATTTAAACATAGGGACTCTTCTACCAAGTATAGTTTTCTCTACTGATTAGTTATTTGTGTAAACTAGATGTAGCATAAAGTAAGTTACTTTTTTACCTACCATTTGTCCTGTTTTTTACTAGAAGTTCAAATCTAGTTATTTTAACCAAATACCTGTGGTGTACATACTGTTGCTGTGTTGCTGCTGCTGCTGCTAAACCATTTAACAGAATAATTCTAACAAGAACATGTTCCTTGCCACAAAAGAACTACAAAGTAGATTAGAAATAGAGACAGCAGAATTGGAGTTCATCTACCGCAGGGGTAGGCAACGTACGGCCCGGGCTGAATCCGGACGGCGAGGCCTTGGGACCGGCCCCCAGCCCAGTCCTGCTGCCGATTGCCGCCGGGCCTTTGGCCTCTCGCGCAAGGGGGACAATTGTCTATAGAAGCCTCAGAAACATGCATTTATATTAACATTTTTTAAAAATCAACAAATTTTTTCGCGTGTCCTCCATTTTTTAAAAAAGTATCCTCCATTGAAAATTTTGTCCTACATTCCCGGTTTATTTATTTAAAAATTATTAATTATTTATTTTTTGCCTCCGGCCCCCCAGTTGTCGAGGACATCAACCCGCGCCCCTGGCTCAAAAGGTTGCCTACCCCTGATCTACAGACTACAGTCATCAGCAATGGATAGAACAAAGTACAGTGGACCCTTGTTATACACTGGGTTTGGTTCCAAGTCCCCGTGTTAAACAAAATCCGTGGATGCTCAAGTCCCTTAAATATAACGGCATCCAAAATGGTGTCCCTATAAAAAATGGAAAAATCAGGTTTGATATTTGAAATTTATTATTTTTTGAACATTTTCAACTATGTATGCTTGAATCTGTGTATAAAAATCCTTGTATAAGAAGGGCCGACTG
Source organism: Sceloporus undulatus (assembly GCF_019175285.1). Lineage (NCBI taxonomy): Eukaryota > Metazoa > Chordata > Lepidosauria > Squamata > Phrynosomatidae > Sceloporus > Sceloporus undulatus. The sequence goes on from NC_056523.1 coordinate 49,247,051, forward strand.
TAATGGCTTCCGGCACACTACACACATTTCAACATTTCTGACCCCATCCTCATGGGGGCATCCCTACACTCATCTATTCTCTTCACCTACCGGCTAGTTTTCAATGCCAAACTGGACTTGCCACTTCATTTCCACTCACAAAGGATGTCCCCAATGCGTTTGTTCACAAAACAATACATAGTTTAAACTGGACTGTCATTTCATTTCCATAATGAAGGATTTTGATTTTAATTCACATTCTCACACACACCAATGGCATATATAGGTCTGGCCCTGGCTTTCCATGCCCACCAATGCCTCTGAGGAAGTGGACTTAACTCTGAAAGCCCTGCTGCCAACTTCTTTCTTTCAGTTACAGTTGTCTCAAAGATGCTACCAGATCTCTCTCCATCAACTTTGAAAATGTAAGCAAGCAACAACTCACCAAATCCTAATGTTTCACAGATTATATGAAATCTCTCCCTCATGGTTAATCCTTGCCTTGGGTCCCACATAAGGGGAAAGCAGAATATAAAACAAACACAACAATAATAATAAATGTTCTCTTTAAAAGGAGGAATGAGGCAAATTTCCTGGTTTTGTTCATGATGGTCCTTTTCTTGGTATCTCTTCCAGCTTTTACATTGCAATATGCAGAACTACCTTCCTCAGAGAGCAGAGGCAAAGCATGTAAACTTAGAAGAACAGCCGTGTTTTGTACTACAGGCACTCAAAGAAGAACAGGCTAACTGGGTCTCATTGACCAAGCTCAGAAGTATAAGACACCATTCCCAGTGTTGGCTGGTAGCTTCCATGTTGCTAGGGTTGTGCATCTGTTCTGGATTTAGTCTAACATTTGAATTAGCTATACACAGTCCCTAAAACAGGCTCACACATTGTGGAAAGCTAATTTCACGTTCACACTAGATTCCAGACAGGATTCACCACCCCCTGACATGCAAACTGCTGGCATTTCCCCATCTGAGGGATAGGGACCAGTGAAGTCATGAGTGACCCACGTGGGCTGGTTTTACCACCCAATATTCTCCCACATTGAGGAAGATGTGGGACTTGCAAAAACAACTCTCAATCAGCCCCACCATCTGGTAAATATTATCCTGCAGCTCTCCAGTTGGGGGAAGCAATGAGTGGGTGAGGCCAGCCCCTTTTTTCGACACAGCTGAAAAAAATTCAGATGCCCTTCAAACAAACCAGGAGATGTGGCTCCATGCCTTGATGTCTTTGCCCTACAGAGAGCTCCGGGTGCAACCCTCCCAAATTACAGGTTCCCCAGTAGTATTTAGCACCATGTTTAAGATCACACGTCTAGAAATCTAGCAATCTAACAAGATCTCACATTTCTAAACAGTTAGCAGAGGCTTATGGCAATGCACAGGAGGTTATGGAATACAGAGTTGCTTTGAAGTGGCGCTTAGTGTTTCCCCACCCATCACTTCTCTGCTCTAAATCCCATGGTATGCACTGGGGACTGGTTCCAGGACCCCCCAGGGATACCAAAATCTGTAGCTGCCCAAGTTCCTTATATGCAATGGCATAGTAAAATGGTTGTGTGTCACTTAAATACAACAGCAAAATCAAGGTTGCCTCTTTGGATTTTCTTTTCTTTTCTTTTTTCTCTTCTTTCTTTCTTTCTTTCTTTCTTTTTTTTTTTTTTGATGTGTGAATTCTAGAATCATGGTTGGTTGTATCTGTCAATGCAGAATCCATGGATTGGAGGGCTGGTCATACTGTCTCAAAGTTCATTCCAAACCTATCTTTCTGGAGCATAACGCAAATATTTTGATGACTAAGAACAAGAAGAAAACATTTGGTGTTTGTGTGTGTTTTTAAAAAATATTAAGTAAAGGTTTGAAAAACATCCCCAATGATTCTGTTCCGGGAACTTCAGCAATCTGCTCACAGCTCAATCAAACATTTAACGAGTTTTCAACCATCACCACCCTGTAGGAATGCTGGCTTTGTTGGCCCCTGTCATGCATTTTCTGTAAACAGGGAACACTTCCTCCCTAGAGAAGACTGGCATGACCAGCAATGGATGAAGCTAGGATGCACCACCACCCAGAATGTTGCTGCACTGGAGGTACAATTGGTGGCTATAATATATTATTAGTTTATTAAAAGTCTGTGAAGTTGGAGGCTTTCATGGCCGGCATCTTCTCTGAAGATGCCAGCCACAGATCCTGGCGAAATGTCAGGAAGAAAATCTCCTAGAACATGGCCACACAGCCCAAAAAACCCACAAAAAACTATTAAAAGTCTACTGTGCCCTTTATAGTTTTCATATTGACAATGCACGATAGCAAACACGGCTGACTTTGGAAACACTTGTGTAAGCTGTAAATGTTACTTTTGGTCCAAAGTTTGGAGAAATTACCCTTTTTATACTGAAACTCCTAGAATCCCCAGCCGGCATCATGTAACCATGGTTAAAACACAAGTTATTTTGCAGGCCTGCAACTTTTAGCACAAGCTTTCCTAGCCTTGCAAACTCCCTCCCCAGGGAAATATGTATGGCTTCACCATTACTAAAACTAATTACTCTTAAAAGTCATTCCCCAAGCAATAGTAGATACTACCTTTGCAGAAGTCTGTGAGGGATGTAAGAACATGTCTGCAAGTATTACAGCAATTTTTAAAAACCTCTCTTGGTTCTCCCTTTCCCCATGCCTTTAGTTTTTGCACTCAAGACTTCTTCCAAAGAGCCATTTGTCCTGATGGCTTCTGTTCAAATATATACACTAGACAAGGGCAGCAACCTTGGAAGATTTATCTAGTACCACTTCCCACCGAATTTCAACTGGGATGTGGGGGGAGGGACATGGAGAAGCATCTCACTGAATACTAGAAACACATATGATCTTGAGAAAGTGTCACAAGGCTACAAAACCAGACAGAGTGGAGTAGTATTAATGGCATGTACTTGCATTTCTTTTTATTTCATATGCCTTATAAGGGGAAGCCAGCCATGGACTCAATAAGCTACTGTCTTTCTGCAAGCCTACAAAACACACATAAAGATACTGCATGTACAGAATTTCAACAAGAGTCCCTCCTCTCCTTCCAAACAGGGTGCCCTCTAGATATTTTGTACTACAACTCCCATCACTCATGCTGGATAGGATTGGTGGGAGATGTAGCACAAATTATCTGGAAGGCACCAGGCAAAGGGAGGTTGCAATGAAGTGGTCCCCAAACTGTGCCCTTTAAAAAAATTTGGACTTCAGCTCCCAGAAGCCTCAGCAATGTTGGCCAATAGTCTGGGATTCTGGGAGCTGAAGTCCAAAATCCCTTAAAGAGCACAGTTTGGGGACCACTGCATTGTAACCTCCCTTTGCCTGGCGCCACTGTAATAGGGAGTTACATGAAAGGCTTGCTAATACACACACACACACAGAGACACACACATTTATGCACAGGAAATGCTGTGTTTAAAAACAGCCTGATTATGTATGAAATAACTGTCGTTTAAGAACATTTTAAAAAAGTAACAGTAAGCATAAAAGTAAAGATTTATCCATCCAAGGCTTGAAAATATCTTCCCTCCCCCAAAAATAAAAAAATAAATCCACAAAACAAACTTTAATTTTGCCATTTTCTATAAGGGACACCATTTCACTATGCCATTGTATATAATGGGACTTGAGCACCCATGGCTTTTGGTATCCATGGAGGATCTTGGAACCAAATCCCTGAAGATACCAAGGGCCCAAGGAACTGCATGTACACCCCTCACTGAAAGCCCCATCACCCCTCCCTCATGGGATCTTCCTTCAAGCCCAGCCAAAGTGGTTTCCACAAGACCATGGAAAGATGGGGACCAAACACCACATCACTTTCTCTGCCTTATCTCCCTACTTGCATGTAGAGAAGGTTAGGAGATCCACCTCTGCCTCTCTCCTTGACACTTCTGACTGGAAGAGGAATGGGTGCAACAAGAGCTATCTGTCAGAGAGGCAGAGGTGGATCTCCTAACCTGCTCTATATGCAACTTAGTCCTTGCTTAGCTTCTCCCCCTTGAACAGTCACTATTCTCAAACTTTGAGGAGAGAAAGTGTAGTCCATGGACTGTGTATGGTCCCAAACCCCTTTCTGTGCCATCAAAGCCACTCAGGAGACCACCAAATCCCTCCATCCCCATCATTTTTAAATATTTTAACTGCCAAACTATCCCAAAATGTACCAGTTTGGATAGATTTACATACCATCTCCCTAAACAGCCAATTTAGGGATGAAAGGGGAAGTGAAGTAACATCACACATGCTCTGCTAGAGGCCCAAAAAGTGGCCCCAATCCTCAACACACTTGTCAACCCTGGGAAGTCTCCAATGTTTGGCCCTTGTGCTCTGCTCCTGGATATCAAAGCACATATTTGACTTGCTCACTGCTGTCATGGCTGGCCTACTGGAGGAAAGGATGGGGATCTTGGAATTTGTAATGCTTTTTTCTTTTAATTGTATCTCGTTTTACTGCTGTAATCCACTTGGATTCCTCGAGATAAGTGGAATATAAATAATAATAATAATAACAATAATAATAATAATAATAATAATAATAATAATTACTGTTCCCTCTGCGTTTGGCCCCAAGATGGCCACTTTGCTTTATTATTTGGTATGTACGCCCACTCTCCTGTTTTGTGATCTTGGTATGAACTTCTACTCTGTAAATCACCTATACAATGTCTAGTAATTTTTTTAAAAAGATTTTTATTTCAATTTTTATTGATTTATCAGTTGTTTGAAGTCATTAGACCTTTTTTTTTAAGTGCATGATTCTTCTGGGAAAAAACATGGACATTCTCTTTTATGACACCTGTCCCTTAGTTTTTGAGCTCCAAATGTAACAAGAGAAGATACTTTCAACAATTTGTAAACTACTGGGTAGTATTTATGGCTTGTCTGCTACCCCTTTTCTGCAAAGTTAATGTCCAGTTAGTACAAATGTTTTGTTTTAGTGCCAGTGTAAACTTTTTTCCTGGCAACAGATCCCTGGCAACATTTGCATTACTATGTAGCTCACAATATGAGGTGAAACAAGCAAGCTGAATATATGGAACTCCTTTCCAAGGGAGTTCCAGCTGGCCTCCTCCCTGCAGTCTGGCAGGTGACACCGTTTTTTATTTAAGAATGCATTTGGTGACAACAGAGTTTTTAATGAGGAGGTTTTTTATTTTATTATGTTTTCAATATCTTTTAAATGCTGTTTTGTCTTGTGTTTTAAACTTGTGTTTTAAAATTGTTAAGTTTAATTGTATTTAAACTTTTGTATTAAGTGCTTTTTAATTGTATTGTGTTTTTAAAGTGTTGTACGCCACCTGGGTACCATACTGGGAGAAAGGTGGGATCTAAATTAATTATATAGAAATAAATGAGAAAGAAAGAAAGAAAGAAAGAAAGAAAGAAAGAATTAGTTCTGTCTTCCAGAACTGTCAGCATCTTCATGCAGATCACTCAGGGCATGTCTACACAGGCCAAATGAACCAGCTTACCTTTGCCCTCATTGTAACATGTCTTAATGATACAGGGTTAAAGCCCTAATTTGACTGTGGACTGTCTTTACAATGTGAGACGAATTCTGCATCAAATCTGGGCCATCCCTGCCTGCATTTAAAGAACTGACATTTTTCTAAGAGCACTCTGGAACAATGCTGGGTAGCTGTTTACACACATGTCCCACTATGCTGTCCAGCACTACTGCCGCTGGTGTGAGTTGTTCCTTCTGAAGTCACAAAAAGTTACCCAACCATGTGATTGATGCTGGGCCCCTCATTTTGGGGGGAAATTCAGGGCAGCTCCAGGGCTAGAATATTGTGGAAGAAACCCTGAGTATTCTGACTGGTGTAGACCCACCCTCAAAACTAGGCTATGACCATGTGTATATACAACATTAAGCTGGGATTCTGTGCAAAAGGACTGTGCAGACATACTGATCTTTTTTTAATGGATGGATGCATATGAGGCAGGGCAGTGGTGTCACTGGAGGTGGGTGCAGTGGTGGGGCCATTAGTGGGTGATACCCCAGAAGAGGGATTACATCTGGTTGGGCCCTCCACCTTGCATGCTGTTACTTTGTTTTTAAAGGAACTGGAAGATGTTCCTTAGGAGGCAATTCCACAAGGTGAGAAAGCCATTACTGAAAATGCTACAGTTCTATTCTTTGTCTCCATTGGGGTCTGTAGCATGGTGAGGGTGGAAGTATAATCTGACATATAATCAAGAAGATACAAAGCCATGAAATCACCCTAGCGGAGGCTGTGTCATTTCACAACGTATATTTCACAGAACAAAGGAACAAATAACACTGATTACTATAGGAAGAGTTGATGAGAGCCTTCACTTTATTATCAGGAGAATAAGAGAAAAGATGCCAGCTTGGAAAGCAATCACCTTACACAAGTCTCAAACAGCACTTTGGTGTAGTCAGTTTTCAATGGTCTTCTTATTAAGAGACATCCCTGCAATCTTCTCAACACATCCTAGAAGCTTCAAGCAATGTCTTACTAGTTGGCAGAAGATGGAACAACAATTTTATAGAAAGAGATTTTTTTTAAAAAAAATCTGCAGCTGCTGGGAAACATTCCAGCAAAGGCAAAGCTGCAAAGATAATTTTCTGAAGACCCTTATAGCACTATTGTCACTAATGGGTTTCAGCTATTTTCAATTTTGTTTATGCTTGGGGAATTATAACTTGAACTAAAGGAAGACATATTTTGACAGTCAATCAGTCAGAGGCCACTGGTTGATTGAATGATATATAGATTATGTGAATCAGAGCAATTTCACATTAGATTAGTGTCTGGTACATCACACCTTCCAGTCATCCCAGTTTGACAGAGACAGGCCCGGTTAACCCACTAATCCTTTGTTGTCCCACTTTTTCAGTTACTTTTACAATGCCAGTTCCTCTCTCTTCTTTCCACCTTTGTGCTTTGCTTACATCAACTGTAGCAAAATGAGTTCAATGTACGAAAATAGTCTGTACTGAATTAACTGAGTGGGGGTGGGAGAAAAGGGGGAATTACTGTCTTTCCCAGTAGGTTCAGGCAAAAGCAAACTATTGCAGCATCTCCTAGCTTGTGTGTTGTTCCTCATTAATAAGTTTTGCCATCTTGACCACACTTTTATGTCACCTGGCCACATGTATTCCAGTTTGCATCTCTGAAATGTTGGAGGATATGGAACATATTAAAGATTTAGCATGTTCTTCCCTTTCTTTTTGTACCAGACCTCTTACCAATAAGCAGCCACTGGGATCAAAAGAGGCCTTGTTAATCAAGAAGCAATTGGTAAGATTTTCACCCCACCTCACGAGCAATCTCTGGAACAACAGGCACGAAAAAGATCCCTGTTGCAAATCTCCCTCACATCAGATTGCTCACACAAGGGGTGGGAGGGGAGATTAGGCAGCTGCTTCCAAATCAACAGGGGAATAAACCCCCAGCCATCTCAGCAGCTGCTTAGTGGCAAGTAGGGTTTAGGGGACTTTCACTGTCCCTACATAGTCCCTAACTAAACTAGGAACTGTGTAGGGATTGTAAATACATAGCAATTGTGAATATGCAACTGTAGGTTAAAGTTATGTATTTGCAACTACTCAACAGGATTCCAGTTTTGCCATGTGTCTTTGCTATCTTTGATGCCTTCTCTTCTCATTTCTCTTTTAAAGACAAATGATTATTCTGACCTTATTTGTTTCACAAAACCCAATTATTAAACTTGTGTCAAGAATCTCTACAGTTTATACAGTTTATGATTGTAATTGAATGTTTTAACTGTTTTTATACTGTATTATGATGTTTGTCATAGTTTTACTTGATGTGAACTGCTTTGATCTCGAGGAAAAGCGGTATATAAATAAACAGTTTATTATTATTTATTTTATTATTATACTAAATGCATTTCCACTTTCTTAAGCCAAATCTGATTCAGCTCCTGGCCTTTCCAAAAACAGTGGGCCCTTCTCACCTGCAGAGGTTCAGTTTCCACACTGCCCACAGATGGGAAAAACACAGACAATGAAGCCACATATTATTCAGTGGACAGTGATGTGCACATATCCATGTCAGTGCATCCATATGCATGTGCTTCCTGTCAATAATATTGGGCATGGGAATATGCAGGTAGTCAAATCTGCAGATTCCTAGCCAGCTGTTATGGCAAGCCTACTGTATGTATAGCTCACAGATTATAGAACAGTGAAAGACCTCTCTTTGGAACAGCAGAGAGTGTTCTAATTACATACCCTCCAATTGTTCACAGCTGAAAACCAGGACGTGTGTGCCCAAGTGACATTAGACTGTGGTCAAGATGGGAAAAACGAGGAAGAATACACAAGCTAGGAGAAACTGCAGCAGTTTGTTTTTGCCTAAGCCTACTGGAAAGTCAAGATTCCACCCTCCTCTTCACCTTGGTAAATTAACTCAGTGAAAAGTACTTTTGCACCCTTTTAAAACTGCACTGCCTACAAGTGGATACAATCCTCTAAATGAGGTCGATTCTTCTCATTATTTGAAAACCAGCTGTAGAAAGGTAGAGGGGGTTGAAGAGAGAGTTGGAGAGGGAGGGAGCGATCAGGTGGAAAGAATTGAGGAATTGGCTCCAAGTGCAGGTCTGGAAGAAGAAGAGGCGGGGCCAGCAAGAGAGATAAAGGGAGAGCTTCAGCGGTGCGCGGGGAGAGGTTGGAGACGCGGAAGAGGGGGACGCGGTGAGGCGGCCGAGCTAGGGAGAGAAAGGATTGTTCACAGCCCCATGAGGGTGGGACGGCCGGTGTCCTTACAAAGCCGCAACAGTCCTCGACGCCCAGGACCTCATGAGACTCTGCGTTTGAGAGACCCAAGGGAAGAAGGAGACTTCCCATATTCCGAAGAAGAAGGATGGGAACGAAGACCTTCCTCTAATTTAGAAGAGGAATGGTGGGATAGTAAAGGGGACCGGTGGGAGCAGGGTCTGGAGCCAAAGGAATGGGAAAAGGCTGATCGGGAGCCACTGGAGAAACATTCCGGAGGGGGCTCCTAAGTGAAATTGTGCCGCTGGGAACGTAGTCTGGACTTCGATAAGTAAAGCGGCTTGATAGACTGTTGTTTGGAGACAAGTATTTGGAGGTTACTGTTGGTGGAGGGAAGAAATGTTGTTACTCACCTGTTGATATTAAAAGACACGGTTGTTGCAGCAAAATCTCCGACTCAAGTAAGTTTGTTGCGCTCGGGAAGGTGGAGAGAGACGGACTACACTTCCCATCATGCAACCCGGTACGCCGACCCCGCCCACACTGGTGGAGAATGCGGGCACCGCCCCTAAGGCGGGGCCTCGGTCGTCACAGGAGCAACTTTTTGTTTGGTTTGCTGAACAGCAACAACTTATGTTGCAACACGTGTCCGCTCAACAGACCCGAGTCCTCGAGCAAGTTTGTGCAGCACAACAGGCGGCCCAGAATCAGCTAGTTGCCCAAATGACGAGCTTATGGAGGACTCCACAGGCTACTGGGCGAGAGGACCGCGGGCTGACCTGGTCGGTGGGGCTTAATCCGCTCAAGTTAATGAAGATGGGGCCCCAGGACGATGTTGAGGCTTTTCTCAACACCTTTGAAAGGGTGGCGGCGGCAGCCCAATGGCCGCAGGAGCAGTGGGCTTTAATTCTAACCCCCTGTCTCACGGGTCCCGCACAGGAGGCAGTGGACACTTTGTCGCCGGAGGAGGCTCGAGACTACGGGAAAGTTAAGCAAACTATTTTGCAGACTTTAAATATTTCCGAGGATACTTATAGGATAAGGTTGAGGGAGCTTCGTTGGAAACCGGGAATGCACCCTCGGACATTAGGCCAGAAAATTAGGGCCAGTGGGTTAAGGTGGTTAAAACCCACAGAACGCACGGCTGGGGAGGTGGCTGAGCTTGTCCTGGTCGAGCAATTCGTGGGGGCGTTGCCTGCTCAAGCGAGGAATTGGGTACGGTGTCATAGGCCCCAGAATTTGGAAAAAGCCATAAGCTTGATGGAGGCCTTCACGTCGGCAGAGGAAAGCGAAAGCGGAAGACTGCGACGGGGAATGGAAGGGGTGCCTGTGCGCGGGGGTAAAAGTTTGGCGGGAAACTGGAGACCCCAAGGAAGAGGGACCCCTCTGACACAGCCAGCCAGAGAGGAAACCCAAGCATCGAAGGTGGGGGAAGCCACACGGAATGCAGCGGAAACCGGGACCAAGGAAGGGCCGCGAAAGCCCTTAGTTTGTTTCACATGTGGAATGGAGGGGCACATAAGAAGGGAATGCCCCGTGATGGAGTGTTCGTGGGGAGATACCTGGGATGCGGCTCAGGTGAGTACTGATGAACTGAGGGGGAAAATTCTCAATATTAAAGTAAATGGACGCGAGATACAAGCCCTAGTAGATTCGGGATGTAGTCAGACCTTGGTAAGGGAAGTCCCGGGAGGTCAGCCCATTCATAAGGTTAATGTAAGGTGTATACACGGGGACTTGAAGGCCTATAATGTAGTGTGGGCCCTGGTGGAGGTAGAAGGCCTACAAAGGAGGATTAAGGTAGGGGTGGTTCCCACTTTAAGGAGAGAAGCCTTGCTAGGGAGAGATTGGCCCGGCTGGCGCCGTCTGTTAAGGGAACCAGAAGGGCTAGCCGCAGACGCGACCGGGGTAGTAGAATTGGATCTGGGAGGAGTGAAGCGAGCGCAAGTGGTTGCGTGGCAACAGGATGACTCTTGCCTGCAAGAAGCCTTAAGACAGGCTCAGGCGGAAAAGGGAAACCAGAGACCCTGCTTTGTGATGAAGGGGGATTTGTTATATCGCATTCCCCCGGAGGGAGGTCCTGGGACTCCAGAAGAGCAATTAGTAGTTCCCCGGGCTCTTAGGAATGGGGTATTGAGGCTAGCCCATGAAATTCCGATGGCTGGGCATTTAGGAGTGGATAAAACAGTACAAAGGGTGGTCCAGAGGTTCTATTGGCCTGGAGTGTTCGCGGATGTGAAGGCTTTTTGTCAGTCTTGTCCACAGTGTCAACTGGTACAGGGAAGAGGGGCTCCCGCTGGAAAGTTGATACCTTTACCCATTGTGGAATTTGCCGAATACCAGGGACAAATCGTCGGCCCTTTGGAGACGCGGCTGGACGGGATCGATATTTACTGGTGGTGGTAGATTGCGCTACTAGGTATCTGAGCTATCCCGTTGAGAACGATCCATGCTACGCGGATAGCTCAAGAACTATTAAGCTCTTCAGAGTAGGGTTCCCAGGGAAATTTTAACGGATCAAGGCCCATTTATGAGTCAGACCCTAGCCAAGATGTGGCAGATGTGAAAGGTTAAACCTTTTAAGACCTCGTTTACCACCCACAATCCAAGGGGATGGGTGAGAGATTTAATAGAACCCTTAAGACCAGGTTAAAAAAAATTTGTGACGGACATCCCAAACAGTGGCCCCAGTGGTGGAACCCTTACTTTTGCCTTTAGGGAGTTGTCCACAGTCATCTGAGGGTTTTCCTCCTTTGAATTGATTATGGAAGGAAACCCAGAGGAGTATAGATATCCAAAAGAGGGTTGGGAAAGAGGATCTAATCCTCATCGGAGTTACAATCGTCGTTACAAATGAGGCAGAAACTAGAGAAATGGGCAAGTAGCCAGGAAAACTTAAAGAAAGCTCAAAAGAGCAGAAAAATGGTATGATCGGCAAGTGAAGGAACGTGAGCTGCAGGTAGGGCAAAGGGCCCGGTATTATTACCTACTCAGAAGTCTAAGTTGTTTCACAGGGCAGGGTCCTTTTGAGGTAGTCAGAAAAGTAGGACCTGTGACTAGAGGGTCAGATGGGGGAAGATCCTCCCAGGAGAAAGATTTTTCATATTAATCTTTTAAAGGCTTGGAAGGTTCGAGAAGCCCTAGCACCGAAGTGGTTAGTGAACCCGAGGAAGAAGAGTGGATGATAGGGCCCAAACCAAGGATTTTTGGAGACAGGGGAAGTACCGATCATGTTCTCTATACCAAACAACAGGAACACAGGTAAGGGAGTACAAAAACAGTTTGAGGACGTGTTTAAGAGGAAGCCGGGTTGTACAGGGTGATCAGCAGCTATACTCACAGACCACCAAGGTAGTGGTACGGTTACCCATTAGGCCCTGGCCTGGAGAGTTCAGGAGGCAAAAATAAAGAGGAACCATGTGTCTCTAGGGGGAATGAGCCTTCCAGGAGCCCTGGAGGAGCCTACGGTAATGGTACCAAGCCTGCACGGAACCGTGAGATCTCATAGATTTTAGACAGGTAAACAAGTACGAAATTTGACGCTTATCCTATGCCCGGACCATTAACTTTAGAGAAGTTAGGACAAGCTAAGTATTTGTCTTCCATCGACCTCACCAAGGGCTATTGGCAAATAAATTGAGACAAGAAGATAAGGAGAAAACAGCATTTGCAACCCCGAAAGGCTTGTTCCAATTCACGCGCATGCCCTTCGGGTTGCGGGCAGCGGCTACTTTCAGAGAGCTATGGATTTGATCTGAAGGACTTTCAGACTTGCGGCAGCTACATAGACGACATAATCATATACAGTGACTCTTGGGAGGAAACATGGGACATTTAGCCAGAGTCCTGTTAGCCTAAGAAGGCTGGCTTAACTGTTAATCCCAAGAAGTGTGCTATCGCTTGTAAGCAGGTAAAGTATCTAGGAACTTAGTAAGGCAAGGCTTAATAAAGCCTCTAGCTGACAAGGTGGTGAAAATACAGGATTGGGGCATTCCACAACCAAAACAGGTGAGACAGTTTCTGGGTTGATAGGACTACTATCGTAGGTTCCATCCTCATTCGCTCACATAGCTTGTCCATTAACGAACCTGACGAAAAAAGGACAACCAAGAAGAGTAAGATGGGGTCGGGAAAGGCAAAAAGCTTTAGACACACTGAAAAGCACACTATACAGTTATCCGTAGTAAGAGCCCAGAACTTCTCAAAACCGTTTATATCGGCAGACAGATGCCTCAGAAGTAGGGTTTGGGGGCTGTCTGTCGCAGGAGTTGGGAGGATGGTGAACACCCGGTGTTGTTTCCAGTAAAAGGTTAAAGGAGGCGAAAAACGCTATGCGGCCATTGAAAGAGAACCTTGGCAATTAAATGGGCCATCACTGAACTGAATATTATTTGTGGGGAGCACCCTTCCAGTTGGTCACGGACCACGCACCCCTGACGTGGTTGGCCTCGAGAAAGATAACAACCCGCGCATAACTAGGTGGTATATGGCGTACAACCATATGCATTTACAGTGCAGCATAGGACAAGGTCTCTACATGCTAACGCTGATTTTTTTCTCTCGAACAGGCCACCGGACCGCTCCACCATCCACCAACCTCTTGGCTCCGACTCAAGTAAGTTTGTTGCGCTCGCGGAAGGTGGAGAGAGACGGACTACACATTCCCATCATGCAACCCGGTACGCCGACCCCCCCCACACCAGCCCTAATGCTTAGCTGCTATAGCACACTAATAGATATTGCCACTCATTCAACTGCAGTTTTGAGAATCTTATGCCCATAACCTTGAAATAAGGCTCATGTGACTATAGTATCACTACTCCCCAAAGCAGGGCACTTTTAATGGAATTGCACTGGGTGTCCATTTTCTCATTCAAAAAGATTCATGAGTTGAAGCGGGAAGCTACTGCATTACAATGCTGACACCAGATTGTGCCACCAAGTTTTTTTTTTAAAAAAAAAGAAAAACTGAATAGAGTGCAAATGCATCTGCAACATTAAGGTCCATCAAGTTTTATTAAACTGTCCATCATCAGAATCTATGTGCATTAGAAAGAAGAAAAACCTTAAAACCTTATTATGCTTAGAAAATGGTCACAAAAGACAGCTTGCAAAATGTAACTTGCTGAAAGGATTAGAGGTGAGTATCATTCAGTTCTCCAATGTTGGGTTGCTTATTCCAGCAGACACTAACTACCATAACCATTTGTAAGGAATGCTGGGAGTTGCAGTTCAGCAACACCCACCACGCAGACAAAACCTACATATTACATAAAAATTAAACCGGAAGTCTTAAATTTTTAAAATGAACTATTAGAATCCTGTTTCAGACCAGAATTTCTGACTTCAGAACCTGTGCTAGCAGTGGCAGCACCAAGCAGCACAGCAGGACCTGTGGGTAGACAGCTGTTTGGTGTAGCTGCACAGAACAGAGGTAACAAGAGATCCAGGGGCAACCTGGAGTCAATACTCCAGGAGCAGCCCAACTATTCTGGTGGTGTAGATGAGCCCCCGTTCCTTTGCCTGAAATTGCACAGGTCCATTGTCCACTGAGCATCTAAAAGCCCAGATTGGGTGTGGGTTAGGACACAAAAGTATTACTTCTAAAATGCCTCGGTTGAAGAACAAAAAAGGGACAATGTTTTATCAAGAAATAGGAGACTGCACACTGATAAACAGGAGAGGTCGAGCATATGAAATGATATAACACACGAATGTAAAAGGGTGATCAAAAAAGCTAGCAAAGTACTCTTTGGATCAAAACACACCCCTACATCTGACAATCCCTTGAAGCAAGGATACATAAATGGTAAGAGAAGAACTATCTCGACGTGGTACTCTACTTGGTTGATGCTCCATTATAGAGAAAAAGAGAAGATGCCCCGGGTGACTGTCTTGGTCAAAACTGATAAAGTTTTCCTGTGGGCTGACAGATCACTGAAAGGTGTTTGGTGGTGATAGGTCAACTGTGCTACTTAGGCCTTTCAAGATATACCATCTAATAATCCAACCAATACCCAAGTGGAAGGGTCCTTTATTAGCTCTTTAAGAGGGGGTCCTGGCAAAACAGACTGTGCCCTTAAACATTCCTCCATCCATTAACTCTAATTGGTCCATTAACGATAAATTAATTGTTGCATGCCAGTGAAAAGCCAAATTAAAGGGCTTAACATAAGCCCCCATGGGTCCCATGAAAGCACAGATCTTGCTGGATAATTAAAAGTGTACTGTATGCTATAAAAAATGGTGTCCGTATGGAAAACAGACCCATAAACTATTGAATTAATTTGTAACAACTGCAACTACAACAACCAAAAGCAATTGCATTTTATGCTATGGGATAGGCACTATGTATCATAAGTAGCAAAAAAGAAGATCACGGGCTGACTCCAAATGGTAATGCTCCATGCCTCCATCCATAAATATCTGCAATACAAATCAACAGCATATCTAGAAGTTAGCACATTCTAACAGAATAGAACAGGAGTTGGTGAATTGGAATGTGCATCTTCCTATTGTCTTCTCATTATGGGCAATAAAGGCTAATTCTGCAGGCTGATGAACACCTTCTGTCACTCAGGTACACATATAATCAAGGGGATAATAATCAAACCAGACATCTTGTAGGAGTACAGTTGTATACAAAAAGTTCTCTGATCAAAGGTGCTCAATGTCAGTGGTGACGATAAGAAACAGCTATGCTATTCCTGTTGCACCTTCAAATCAGGGCAAACCTATCACAGAGACTCTCTTGGCAAGATTGAATAGCTAAAACAACCAACAGACAGATATCCAGCTTCTTTTTGAAACACACAGAGAAGGAGGCAGTGTTGGTTCCCACACACATTGAAAGGAATAAAATGAATTGAATCTGTAATGAGGAAGTGTTTAATTAAAAATGCAAAAGCCCTTAAAAGTTTCAGAAATGCATGTTCAATCAACACTAGACAGCTGGTACTGCAATATGTTTCACTATCATTTCCAACTACTACTGCGCTACCTTTCATGGGATGAATGCTTCTGCAAGGCAAGAGGCTATGCTGACAATAGCAAGGCTGTTGGAGGGTCCGCTCGCGTCAGATATGCTTTTTGCTGAAGAGAAAATGAAATGTTGCCAAACAGCTAACGGGCAGCAGCCAGGAGGTGTGACAAGGGTGGAAGATTTCTCAGATACAATGGGCAGTGGCACCATAGCTAACTATTGTTGAAGCTCTATTCTTTCATTTGCTTCATTTCAATTCTACCACATGACTCAGTTGAACTCTCACTTATAAAAATAAACAAGTAATAAAAGACAATACAACAAACAACAGAAACACCAAATAATTATACAAAGATAACAGCGAGACAGATCTGCAGACAGAACTGGACAATACCAACATCTGGAATACAAAGGAAAGGCAAGAGTAAAAGAGGAGAGAGAGGTGAATTAACATTTTCACAAAAGCTTAAAATCACACCTATAATATGTGGCTGGCACAAACATCTTGTTGTATTAGAAGGAAGTAGAGAGGTTATATGGAGTTTCCTGCAATTCATCTGCAACAAACTAATTGTCTACAACTCTGGATGAGTAAAAAAGATTTACGCTAAAAATTGGGAGGAGAAACACCATGAAGTTGGTTTTGCTTTTCACAGGGGAGGTGTTCCATATTTGTACATTGTGTGATTGCAGAGCCTTTCATACTGAATGAAATTGGTGCCT
Organism: Sceloporus undulatus; assembly: GCF_019175285.1. Taxonomy (NCBI): domain Eukaryota; kingdom Metazoa; phylum Chordata; class Lepidosauria; order Squamata; family Phrynosomatidae; genus Sceloporus; species Sceloporus undulatus. Next base: position 49,263,480 of record NC_056523.1, read on the forward strand.
GCTTTATACTTCTTTAACTCGTGCTTCAGTTAACTTTTAAGCACAATTATTGAGTATTAATGTGGACATTGTGAAGTCGAAAGCTTTCACAGCCAACATCCATAGTTTTAGTGGTTTTTTTGGGCTATGTGGCTGTGGTTGAAGGTGGTTGGGTGGGATTCCTGAAAAGATGTATATAATCAAGCCGCGTACGATGAAAGCACATGCACACGGAAGTCGGGGAGTAGTGGGGAAACAAAATTAAACTGGGGCGTAAGTAAAAGGGGGTCGCAGATCGGAAAAAGGGAAAAAGAGAAAAAGGGAGGTTCTCTCACATATCCCAAAAACCCACAAAAACATGGACAATGTTCCTTGGAATAATTACAGAACCTCACTTTCTCTATTATTTTTTTCCCCTTGCTCAGAGACCAATTGTGCTGACAACTGTATAGTAAAAGCCACCAACTCTATTGGCTGTTTGAGAAATCATAAGCTGTGTATGTTGTGCCTTGTAAAAACTACCCAAGGCTCTCCTCTGCCCAACAGCAGAATCCCCATTATTCAGGCTGTGAATGTTTTTGCCACTATAGACAAACATGGTATCACTGGAACAGGGGAAAGAGGCTCCATCTAGGTTACCCCCAGGTTTACAGGAAAACAGTAGTTAAAGTGGGGATCATAAAGGAGAGAAGAACAGCCTAATAAAAACCGATCAGTGGCACAGAGCACTGACTGATTTTTAAAGGGGGAATGGACAAGCAGGTTTAAGGATGGTGTTGCTGTCCTTCCTTACTACAAGGACCAATGATAGATAATGCTACAAACAAGGAAGTGTGGTTTCCAAGGGCAATGGACAAGGCCTAACTGCTGCTGCGAAAATGTCCTGTTCCACAAGTCACACTTCAGAATTATAGCAATATGCTTCTACTTTAATTGACACATCTGCATCCTATAGAATCCTGAGATTTGTTGTTTGGAAAGGTAGAATTCTCAGATGGAGAGATCAAGTATTTCAGGATACTACAAATCCCAAGAATCAGTGGGACGTTTTCATGGTAATTAAAAGGGAATCATAGTGCTATAACTGTGTTGCATGAAAGGACCCAAGGACTCAGACAGATCTGGTACTACCTGTGTGTGATTTCTGGACACCACACATGGGAAGGATATGACACCTAAATTGACATAGGATGGTCCTCTGAAGAGCCATCTGAGAACATTCATCTATTTTAAACAATTCTCTAAGCTGTGTCCAATCCAAGATACAGAAGTGTGGGAACCGGGGCTCTGAAACAACAGGGGCTTTGAAAGAGCCCACCAGTAGTTAGTGCTAGGACACCAGATTGATCAGGCATGTGCAATCTGGTCCCAGTCTTTCCCATTAAGTGATATGTATAACATTCCCACTGATACTATAGCCATTATTTCTGAATTTGCATTACTTGATATAAATCAGCACACATACGTTTTATGTCAGTCTTGTCCTCCTTTTTTGCTATTTCATTTCCTCTTTTCTTTTTTTTTTTAGTGATTGGTAAATGGACTCTACAAGGCATCACTGAATGGCTGTTGGAACAGCCCTATCAACAGCAATGTCTAAGACCTAGAAACACAGCTGATCACCACCATTTTGGTTATGTCAGTTACTCACTGTCATGTACTGGCTCATTTCACTTCAGGAACACAAGCTTCAGCAAAGTCAGAAAGCTTTATTCAGAAAACCAAAGTATTCCTACTGAATTGATCATGACAGTTCAAAGCACATTTTTCCTTTCCTCACACCTGATCATTAGCCAGCATCATGAAAGATAAACAATCTCTTCACCCAGCATCACCACGTGTACAGTATAACCCATCATCCAATATTACAAAGCATGAACACAGTATGTGGTTAGCAAACATGGGAGGACTTATGATCCAGGCACTCACTCTCTTAATCAACAAAAGATTCTTCTTTTTTATGTGTTAATTTTCACTCACTGTTAACTCACTTGGACTTCTCTGGCAGAAAGGAGGCATATAAATATTTAAACAAACTCAGATATACATACGTATTTTCAATGCCTACCTCTGGTGGGATCTATTAAAGATTTACAAAGCTCATCCATAAGAGACAGCAGATGTGACAAAACTATAATCTACCCAGCTGTTACAACTATCTCTTTAGATAGTTCTAGTCCACAGCAGAATGTGAAAGGCATCATTTGACAAGAAGGTGATTCAATTTTTCTAAGACCTCTGAGCCGCAGAGTCAAAATACTTTCTTCTTTCTGTAATGCAAATAAGCTATGATGAAAGTGAATCCACACTAATGCACTAAACACGATCATACTGCAGCACTTTAAAGGGCATAATTATTAATGCAAAGCTGAAAGGTAGGTGAAATATCATCTCATTAAAATGTTTGTGTCATTCTGCAAAACTACCACAAACCCCTGGGGCAATTTTTTAAAAGTGTGGAGGCTCCACACTGAAGGAAGAACTAGATTTTTAATGATGATGATGATTTTGATATAGTTAATAAAATGGTTATTATTATATTATGTGAAATTGCAAGTTTAGTTTAAAAACAATTAAATTTAAAGGTCACTCATAATCTGAGGCCTGAAATTTCATCTGGAGCTACATGTAAATCCAGCAGCAAGTGCTGTCTGTAAATAAGTTTCCATTCTTGGCATGTGTTAAGAAGAATGAACGCAATGATTCAAGTTCTCTCCCTGAACAGCTTTTGTAATATTGCCATGATATTGTTCCTGTAAGCAAATCTGAATAATAACAACAATAACATCATTGATTTTTTACCCACCTCTCCTCATGGATCAAAGTGGGGAACAACAAAGCAATACACAACATCAGTTTAAAACAAAACATCAGTTATAAAATACAACATCAGTTTAAACGACACATCATCAATTTAAAAGCAATACATATTAAAATAATTCACATTTAAATTCATATTTAAAATTTACAATTTAAAAATAATCTGTATAGGACTGGTGGAGGAGACCCGTTTTAATGCTGTTTTAAATTCAAACAGTGTATTCAGTTGTTGAATCTCTTCCGGAAGATCGTTCCACAGTTTAGGGGAAACTGAAGAAAACGTCCTCTGGCTGACAATTGCCAACCTAGTCCTGGCTCACTGGAGAAAATGACCCCCTCAGGACCTGAATGTATGGGGAGGTTTATACAGGAGTAGGCAAGCCTGTAAGTAACCTGGACCCAAACATGTAGGGCTTTAAAGGTAACCACAAACACTTTGTACCTTTCCTGGAAATTAATTGGCAGCCAGTGGAATGAATTTAATATTAGTGTAATATGATCACTGCTTGATGTCCCAGCAACTAATCTACCTGCCGTGTTTTGAAATAATTGAAGTTTCCAAACTTGGTACAGAGGTAGCCCAATGTGCTGAGCATTGTAGAACATCAGTTAAAAAACACAACACCAGTTGAAAAGACACATCATGCGAACACAGTCTTTCAGGGGGAGTGTAACCCCATCCAGGACTGGTTGATACACCTCCAAAGCCAGTAAGCACTTCTGTCTTGTCTGGATTCAGCCCAGTTTATTTTTCCTCATCCAGTCCATTACCTCCTCCAGGCATTCATTCAGAAGAGACACACTATCCTTAGCTGAGGCTGAGGTATCTGAATACCAGTATGGTTACAAATTGTATCCTGTTCGGTATGAAGTTAGGAGGACTGCTCTCCTTCTGAATTGGTCTAATCTGATTAGCTAATTGAGTACTATGTACTGATTATTGTATTAAGACTTTGATCCAGCATGGTATAGTGGTTTTAGTATTGGAGAGCATGGTTTGAATCCCTACTTGGCCATGGAAGTTGGGTGAGTCACACACTCTTAGCCTCAGAGGGAGGCAAAGGCAAACCCTCTCTGAACAAATCTTGCCAAGAAATCACCTTAAAGTTGCCTTAAATTGGAAATGATTTGAAGGCACACAACAATAAATTTGAGGAATCCTTGTGTTCTAAAAGTGAACTGCAGATGTCTGGGACTACAATCAAAGGCCTAATAAAAGGCAATAAAAGGAAGAACTGTTAAACCTCGAAAACTATTTTTGATTATAATCCTTATGCTGGCTGGGGGCTTTGGGTGTTGTAGTCCAAAAAACTTTCTAAACTTTCAGAAAAAAGCACTGAATAACAGGAATGGATGAAAACTTTAATTTCAGTGAACACACACACACGAACATTGTCAGCTCGTAAAAAACATTTGATTTTAAGCCCCTGAAACTCCTATTTTGCCTGCCCTCCAAATTAAAACAAATGTTCAGTATAGCACTAATAAATACTTATTAAGATGTTCTGAATGGGTTGATTTAGAAAGTTTCACAATTAATAACTGAGGCATGCCACAGCCCTGATCTGTCCTTTGCAGGGCGAGAAAAGGAGACGCAAAAAGCAGCTCTTTTTTGCACCCTGTAAAGGTGTGATAACTGCAATGCTGAGGCTATACGGCATTTCTTTGGTGGTGCGTTGTGTGAATGCAGCACCGGAGGAGCATCATGATGCCACATGCTGTATGGAGTGGTGCGCAGTCGGGGCATGCATCATGTGGACACTATGCCCCAACCGCCCCCAGGATGACCTTAATGGCCGGTCTGACGAGCCCCTGAGTTACATACAAAAGACATAGCCCCAAAAATGGAGGACCATATGAAGCAGGGCAGGGAATCATGTGGATTTCCAGATATTGTTGGATTGCAACTCCCAATATTCCTCCCCATTTAATGGTTGTGTAAAAGAGGGAGTTTTAGCAGGTGTTGCATAAAAAGCAACAGCCACAAAACGGACAACAGGATTCTCTAGTTTTCAGCCCAGCAACCCTAAGTGGCTTCCTTCCTTCCATTGGCATTTCCTGTTTCTGGTTATGGGGGTGCCCTCAAAGCAATATGAAGGCTACAGGTATACCCCAAAACAAAAAAGAAATTGAAATATCATATGGTCCGTAATTCAGTACCACAGATAACTCTTTTTTTTCCTTCAAAGGACATGATTGACTACATTTCAATGAATGAACAATTTAACAGCATTTCTATGTTGCATTACCAAATTGTACTATTACTTATTAATGTTACTCAGCTAAATTGGTAGGGGAGAATAGTAACTGTCCTTCAGGGGGCAATGTTCTGGTAACTATGCCACACAACAGTAATTGTAAGGTAATATTAGATCTAACGTATTTTCTTTATTGGGTTCATTCTCTATAAATTTGACTGAAACTCATTAAAATATACTGCAGAAAATATAGCACATATAGACATGCATATCAAATTAGAGAAGTGAGGGAAAAACAGAATTTTCACTCTGGCCAGTCTTACTGTAATAAGCCTGTGCAGATACAGAGTATCAAGATTTAAAAGTCTCTAAATGTTATTACAATTGGATAGCATTTTCCAAATTTTGTTCATTGAAATCTAATACAGAGGATTTGTCATAATGAGGATGACAACTGGTGTAGCACAGTAGTGGCTAAGAACAGCAAATTAGGAAGCACTTAGGGCAGAAAAATGAAACGCACAGATATAGGATGGAGGACACATGGCTGAATGAGACTACATGTAAAAGGGATCTTGGAGTCCAAGTAGACCACAAGTTGAACATGATTCAATAGTGCAATGCGACAGCTAAAAAGGCCAATGCAATTTTAGATTGCATCAATAAAAGTATTGTGTCTAGATCAAGAGAAGTAATAGTGTCACTGTATTCTGCTTTGGTCAGGCCCCACCTGGAACATTGTGTCCTGTTCTGGGCACCACAATTCAAAAAGGACACTGAGAAACTGGAGCATGTCCAAAGGAGGGCAACTAAAATGGTGAAGGGTCTGGAAACCATGACCTATGAGGAACGACTTAGGGAGCTGGGGATGTTTAGCCTGGAGAAGAGAAGGTTAAGAGGTGATATGATAGCTCTGTTGAAATATTTGAAGGGATGTCATACTGAGGAGGGGGCAAGCTTGTTTTCTGCTGCTTCAGAGACCTGGAACAATGGATGCAAACTGCAGGAAAAGAGATTCCACCTCAACCTTAGGAGGAACTTCCTGACAGTAAGGGCTGTTCAACAGTGGAACACACTCCCTCAGAGTGCAGTGGAGTCTCCCTCCTTGGAAGTCTTTAAGCAGAGGCTGGATGGCCATCTGTTGGGGATGCTTTGATTGTGATTTCCTGCATGGCAGGGGGTTGGACTGGATGGCCCTTGTGGTCTCTTCAATTCTATGATTCCATGATTCTAAGCCTCTAGTTCAAACATTTCCTATGATTTCGTTGCCATGCCAGTGGTGGACAACCTCAATCTCCCACCCCAACCACCTACAAATTAGGGGAAAATAATACTTAACTAAAGTCCAAAATACACTGGAAAAATAATCCAGTTCAAGATTGCTTTAACTGCCCTGGCTCAATGGTAGGGAATCCTGGGAATTACAGTTTATTGTAGCACCAGACCGCTCTGACAGAAGACTAAATATCTCACAAACTACAGTTCTCAGAATTGCCTAGCTTTAAGCCAAGCAGTTGAAGTGGTCTCAAACTGGATTATTTCTGCTGTGTGTTTTGGACCTGAGTTACAAAGCAATTTGGAGATGAGACTATGGCAGTTGTTTTAAAAATATTAATATTTATATATAAATTCTCATGGGAAGGAAAAGATGGGTGCACTACATTTTACAGAACATCCTTGTTTCTTTCCTCCTCCAAAATCAATTTTGGGATGCAACCGTTTTTAATTTCACAAGATCTTGAGCCTTCTCTTTTGCCATTTTATATAAGGGACACCATTTTACTACCCCGTTGTGTATAATGGGACTTGAGCACCATGGATTTTGGTATCCACAGGGTGGGGTGGGAGGCTTGGACCAAACCCCAGCAGATACCAAGGGCTGACTGTCTATTCAACAGCCATAACAATAGCCTCAGCAATTCCAATGCGTATAGACCAGCAACCATCACTCCCCCTTTCCCACAAAGTAACCAGTGCAAGATATTCCTTGATGATATATCATTGCCAGGTAATATCTGGATGAAAAAGACCCTTCTTTAACATACACACAAGTTTCGACCGTACACATGTGTCTAGCTCCACATGCAAAGTTCCAGGTACTGCCACTGCCTGGAAGTTATCACGCCTTGGAGAGGCCTCTCCTGGTGTCACTTTCCAGTGGGGGGAGATGATTGAGACCACAAAGAAGCAACTGGTCTCCGCTTGGTTGGAGGGGAAAGGAACTGAGGATGCTCTGTCAAATGTAGTGACCCATCTTTTCCTTCTCCTGAGAGCCTAGGGCAGTCAGATCTGCATACTGCCCTGCTCCCCATCCCTCTGGTAAGAACCAGCAGGAGTATCTCCTGTGGCTTGAAAGCTGTACAAGGACAGAGAATTTTGGGTAAAGCACAAGGACTGGAGACTAGCTTTCTGTATCCTATCAAAAGGGAGATTTATGTGCATGCTAGCTGCATTTATGCAAATTTAAGGAACAAAGAATACAATAAATAAAAATAAAACTTTTATTTATATCCCGCTTTTTGTTAAAACAATCAAAGTGGCGTACAACATTAACATTGTATATACAGCAATATATACAATCTCCCCCCTTAAAAAAGGATTAAACAGTTTTAACAATTAAAATGACAAACAATAAAATCTAAAAACAATAATACAGTAATACAATAATGGTGGGCAGAATCATCACATATATATGTATATGGGGGAATCTTTATGTCACCAGGTGCTATTCTGGGAAGGCCTGGCCATGCTGACTATGATATCTTACAGTTAGTAGGCTTTTTTCTGAACTGTATAGTAAATCTGCTTCTTGTCTTTTCTTACTACAAAGCTGAATTTTTTCCATGTGCATTTTAAAAGTTTAAAAACAGGCTGTTTCCCTCCCCCACCAATAGCCTAGAGTTGGCATCCAGAGTAGGCAACCTTGAATATCATGCTGAAACTTCCTGAAGCAGTTTTGATTGGCTTTCCCCTGGCAGCCCCACACTTCCACGGGAAGTTAATAAATGTGTCTAAGTCACAGCAATGTGCGTAGTTTTAATATTTTTAGCTTTTATCCATGAAGAACATCTTGACGTGAGATTTATTTCACTTGCTTTTGACAACAACAAATAACCAATCACTATACTGAGAAACCTCATTTTTTCTCAGTAAAGGTACAACCACTGAAAAAAGAGGGCTTACATAAAAATACTTTTATGTTTTAAAACATGTCCTTACGGATCTGTATAAGTCTATGACTTTATACTGCTATCTACTGGCTTGCCATATAGCTTGGAAAAATTAATTCTAGTTCCAGTAGTCACCAAATCCTCCATCCAATATACAGAGTTGCTTTCTGGGAGATTATGGAATTTCTGGTCCAAAAATAAGTTTTCCAAGCTCTGATTTCCCTAAATGGAACACATAACACGAGTTTTAAAAACAGAACAACGAATTAGCTAACAACAGTATCTAACTAGTGTAATTTCTACTAATATTTCTGTGATTTTAAAAAAAACCCAATACATCAAATGTATGCCAAAATTCTGGGTCTACATTTAGCTCCTGAACCAGTGTGGGCCCAGATTCAAGCATTACAGGTATACCTGAATTAATGAAGTAGATGAGTTCCTAGGCCTTACTTCTTTAGTACAAAGTACAGAAATAACATGAAAAGACTAGGAATCTACATCACAAAAATGAAGAGCAGTTCAACACGTTGCAGGAAAACTGTACTGAAAACTAACATGCACAAATGAAATAAAATATCCATGTCATGTAAACTTTGCATAAGTAAACCAAAACATTTTGAACTTCTAAAGACTATGGCTACTTCCAAAATGCATCAGGAATTACTATTTTTTTCATCAGACTCCATTTTTCTTGGAATTTCTGTTTTGATGGTCCAAGTTCTACATCTATGCTTTTAAAACATGCTGTGGGGAGCTGATGAGGCAGGTCTATCTGCTCTCACCTTTGCTTTGCTTTATTTTTCACACATACTCAATGAAGGCTTCTGGTGTTCACCTTGCATGTTGCAGGCAGGCAGAAACAGCTATAGTAAAATTGGCTAGAAAATCCCATTCTTTCTCCGCTCAAGCTTTTTTGCATCATTTACTGTAGACACACTGCTGCAATACCACACCAAAATTCTGTATTTCTGCAGACTTTCACCATCCTCCTGGTGCCAATGCTGCTTAAAAAAATCTCTCAGCTAGACAAGAAAAAGAAAAGCCACAAAGGACTTTCTAAAGAAAAGCTCCACTGTCAAGCTTTGTTAACAGAGGCATGCACATACTCTAATATACTTTGTGTAATTACAAGTTCTTTATATCTTCCTTTATTGTTTCTGTGTCCTGAAGCATTTCAGTTCAGCTGCAAACAACAATATTCTGCTAACTAAAGTGTCAAATGAGAAATAAACAATGTACAAGCAGGGATTGGGGTGAAAATTCAATTCAAAATGTTTTAAAGGTGTGTGTGGTTGTCTAGCTATATAATTAATTAAATAGTATAAAGACAACAGTGAATTTGGATAGTCCATAATAGGTACACAATTTTTTCAGCTACATAGGCAAAGACATGTTTTGAAGTTGCTAGTGTTCTCCGCACCCCCCGTTACAAACTTTTAATCAGAGAATTGCTAAAAAGGAATGTCATGGCAAAACAAAGTATTAATTGAATTGAATGGCATTGCTGTAATTAAATGTTAGATCCAGGTGTGCTTCTCTCGCTTGCTTCTCAAATTATCAAAAAGAACACAACTGTATTAGTGTCCCAAAGCACAGAACTTCTAACACATTTTGCCATTCATTCAGAAGCTCTCTTAAAGATTGATTATTAGGGCTTTGATACCAGTAATGAACTTTTTACACAGTTCATAATGGCTACATTTGGGGGAAAGTCTATACTATGGATTTATTATTTTACTTGCGGGCAAAGAAAACTGCCCATGACCCCTAGAGAAACAGACAAGAACAAGGGCATAAAAGCAGGAAGTATTGTATGCAAGGTGGCAACTAAGAGGCTGATCCTGCCCTGGAGAGCTTTCATTCATTTCATTGCAGCATGCATGAAAGAGCTATGAAGCCCACTGAAATGACAGCTTCTAAACAAATAAAAACACAGTAGTTGTGTGCCAAGATATAAATAAGCAAGCATGGTCCATGCATGTTTTAATTAATACACATATGATTAAAAGAGAAGTGGACAACTGGGGATAGGGAGGGGGCTGCAATAGCTCCCAAAGAGATCTTAGAGGGTCATACCATCTGGTCGTGCCCACAATTTTTTAATAAAATGCCGCCACATGACTCCAGGGGACAAGAGGCATTTTCACAATGTTTAGGGGCCTTCCTGATATATTTTAGGCACAGGAGAGGCCATTTTTAAAAAACGAACAAGAAGTGAAGAAATGTCACTTCCTCGTCATTACCCTGTTTTTAAAAAAACATTCTCTTGGGCCAAAATTGCCCCACAGTGGACCCAAGATGTGGTGGAAATGCCCCCCCAACACTCCCTAGAGGGCAGTTTGGGACAAAAACATTTTTGAACAATGTTGCAAAAACGTAAATATTTTCTTTGACCGGGGGGAGGGGATCCAAAAGTCGTGTAAATACCCTCCACACTCGCTATAGCACCTCTGAAGGCATTTTGGAACAAAACAAAACAAAAAAAGATTTCTGGAAAAAAATGGAAGGGATTTCAACCCAATGGGCTGCCGAGAGGAGTTACAAAAGTGACCCTGGAGACACATGCAGTGCATAGGTCAGACCTTACTTACCCTGGATTAAAATATATTTAAATTTGTCTATGGTGTAGTGGTTTGAGTGTTTGTCTAGGAGTCTGAAGACCAGGATTTGAATCCTCACTCAGCCATGGAAAGCCACTAGATGGCCACACACTCTCAACCTCAGAGCAAGGCAACGACAAACCTCCTCTGAACACATCTTGCCAAGATAATCTCATGATAGATTTGTCTTAGAGTTGCAGTAAGTTGGAAATGACTTGAAGCACAGAACAGTCTTTTCTCCCACTGTCTCTGCCCTGCCTCCACATACTCCTTTTAAAAATCTTGTCCCCTTCCAAACACTTTGTAGAAAGAATTTCCTGAAAAAGTGAGCTAAGCAAAGCAAAGTTGAGCATATGCCTACAAGACCTAACAGACAGGATGTCTAGCTTCTCCGGTCAAGGCTAACAGGCCTTACATAAATAAGTGTTACAATACCTTTCTGTTTCCTGGTTGGTAGGTTGTTGTTTATTGTTTTCAAAGGCTGTAAAACTGCTCATATCCACATAACCATCATTCTCATTTGCTGCAGATAATGCCCTGCTAGGATCTTCAAAAAATTCAGTAAAGGTTCCTGCCCTGGTGGGCCTTCGTGGGGGAATTTGTATATTTTCATAATCGGAGTTCATTGCTGGGATATTTTCATAGTCCGAAGTATCAGCATTAGGAAATGAAATAGACCTAGGCTTAGTTAAAGGAAGAGGCATGAAAGGGGGCCTTGAACGGTCCTCAAAAGATTCCACCCTTGACACACTTCTACTAAAGGTTTTGGGTGTTCCTTTTCTTTTGCCATCCTTGTAGAAGAGAACAGTTGGCGACTCAGAAGCCCTCAGCTTTCCAGTACGTGATATTGGCTGAGGAGAACTACTCAGACTCCTTCTATCCAGTTCCATGACTCTAGAAGGTCCATGATAACTAGACTCTGAGGAGGACCTTGAAGAAGAAATATGAACATCCACATGGACTTTATTTTCTGTCTTCTTCTTGAACTTTAAGGTGAGAAACTTTTTAAAAGAAGACTTCTTTTTCTTGTAGTGCTTATCTGGACATTCAGTCTCTATCAAAAGTGAAGGTGAACTTTTTGTGATGGGCTTTTTGGTGATACAAGCCAATTCAAAAGGAGGTGGAATATCAACAACAGAGGATGGGGTGGAGACCCCACTGGATGGAAGGTGATTTCTCTGGGAAAAGCTACCTGAAGAACCAATCACACATGGCAAAGAGAGGTCTTCCGTCCTGTTTATTTTGTTGTAATCCAATATAGAATTATCAGTTTCTCCATATACAGAGACAGAGATATCTCTTCCTTCTACTGAATAAGATCGAGGATATAAAATAAAATGCCTTGGTTTTGCAGGTAATGCCCTGTTCAATTCCATGGATTTTCCTTCTGGCAAACAGAAACTGTGCCCTGCATTTTCAGTTATGATGGTGGTTGTGGCTGTAGGTTCATTATCTGGGCCTGTTTCTTCTGGAACTGTCTCTGGTACATAGCCAGGCACTTTTCCAGAAAGAGACCTTGTTCTAGTAACGCTCTTCCGATCAAGAGAGAGCAAGTGATTTTCAATGTCAGTACCTGATCCCTCTCTGAAATCACTTGAATTGTCTTGGACACCAACCTCCTGCCCTTGTTTTCCCACACAAAAGGTTTCATTTGCTGAAGGCAAACTGTCTCCTAACACATATGGGTCATCTAAGGAATCACCGGATATTTCTTCATCATTTTCAGGAACAATAACTACTTTAGGAACCACTGGCACTTCCTCAATCACATATTCACTACATGTATTCATTTCAGTTTTGCTGTGATAGCACTGGTTTATCTTTCCTGTGGAATACCAGGTATCTTCAGCTGATATTTCAACAAGTCTATTTGGGGAAGTTTCTTCATGATTACTTTGATCAGCTTTAAGAATGTGGTTATCTGGCTGTGTGTCTTCCAAAGTATATTTGTTTATGCTGTCATCTCCGGGGAAAACATCTGTCTTAGATGCTCCTGCCTGATCTGAGTAACAGTCAAGCCCATTACAATCCTGAACATTAAAGGGCTGGTTATGGTTAGATACACTGTTTTCTTCAGATGGCAACTCTTCACCTAACTGGGCTTCAGGAGAGTTGGGAACATCCTCGCTGCATTCTTTTTCAAAGGGAATGATTTGACAGTTATCATCAACGGTCTCTGTGTCTATCACTTCCTTTTGTCCTTCATTTTCTTCCTTTGCACCACATACAGTCCCAGATGCATCCTCTGTATCCTTTGTCTCAGTGGTTTGGTAGTCACCATATGCATTTTCGTCTTGTTTTATGCTTGTTTCACATTCAGCATCTGAGCCTATTTCCTCCTCTGTTCTGGCACTCACTTCATTTGTGGTCTCTCCCAAAATTTCATCAGGATCAGATCCATTTGATTCCAATCCAGTATGTGCCTCTTCAGAATCATGAGCAGGATTATCATCAGATGTACAAACATCCTCTACAAGCTCCTCCTCAGTAGGGAGTGTTGATTGCTCATTGTTACCTATAGGGCCCATGTTTGCATCAGCATTGGGCTGCTCCTCTTCTAGCATCTGAGGTGGATTTTCCTCTTCTTGATCTTCACCAATTAAGGTCAGATCTTCTGAGGTTGACCCCGGGTCCTCTACATGCCTTAAAATAATATCTTCACATATAGTGTCCTTCAAAGCCTCATCTCCATTCAAAATCATATTGTCCATATTATAGCCATTATTGCCCTTTATGAGATCCAGTTCTCTGAGTGTTTCATCACCCTCATCTGCACAATTCATTGTGGCTTCTTTGGGATCACTCTCGCTGTCCACATTTTCACACTCATCCTTTGATGCATCTTCCTTTTCCTCTTCAGAAGCTTCAGAGATGCCAAAAGCTTGGATTTTGGTTGGTTTGGGTGAGTTATCTCCCACTAGTTCATTTTCATTGTTGTCTGATATATTTATTTCAATCTCACAGATCTCACTGTTGTCAATGCAGTTATCTTCTTCTTCACCTGCTGATTCAGGAGTGGGTAAGATCTCATTCTCTGCTGTCTCTTCCTGCTCATGTCCAAAGTCATTATAATCTTTATCAGCCAATTTAGCTTCAGGAATTACAATATATTCATTATTGACTTCTGATTTAGGATATTCTGTACTGTCACACTGATTTCCTTCATAGAAATTTCCTTCTAGTTTTCCATTGGTATATTTGTTAAGCGTATTGTTGGCATAAACACTGGATCTCTGTATAATTGCAGGATCAATGTCAGCAGAGATTTTTGGCTTGGGAGCAATGGGTGGTTTTGGACCCCTAGACATAGAGTTTGAATTGTGAAGTGTGCCAGTCTTTGACAGTGATGGAGGAAGTTTGGAGACAGCTATGGAAGCAAGATGACTGAGGATCTTTGGTTTTGGTGCTAGTGGTGGCTTTGTATGATCTAAAGAAAGAAAGAACAGAAAATGTTATATTAGCAAGTTTCTTCACTGTTTGAAGAAATTTTATGTTCTTAATATGCCACTTAAATCCAGAGTAATTGGTTAGAATTAAGGCGCCAAACTGGCAATGGCATACTGCCCTCTGAAGAAACTTGACAAGAAAACCCCGTGATATGTTCACCTTTGGGTTACCATAAGTTTGAAATAACTTGAAGGCACACAACAACAACAAACAAGACATCAAATACAGTTAGTTACCAAATCTAGTACTGTACTGTCATTTTTCATTTTCATTATTTGAAAGTCACTAAGTGGTTACACTTTGTCACTTTTAAAAAAAATCAGATTGCAACAAGCCACTGAACTGTGATACAAAACACACCTATAATGAGGTCATAGAGCCTTATGACTCTAGTCTAATCTGCAATGCTAGGGAATTCTTGGATTTGTAGTTTTGTGAGCTATTTAGCCTTCTCTGTCAGAGAATTGTGGTCAACAATGAACTTCAAACACTAGGATTCCATATCATTGAGAAATGGCCCTTAATGTGGTGTCAAACTGCATTATTTCTGCAATGCAGATTAGCTATAGAACTGTAATCAAAACCAGGTGAAGTAGAATCATAAAAGAAATCATGAATCTTACTTAGGGCCAAAACAGATAGCACTAAAGGGGCGGCATGACACCGCCCCTTTGAGAGAAAGCAAAAGGCAAAATAGCCCTGATTCGGCTATTTGCCGGCTCAAAAAGGAGCAGCAAAATGCTGCTCTTTTTTGCGTTGGCAAAAGGGTGCCCTTTCCGCTGCCACTGCAGCTTTGTGGGACTCCTGCGATGTGCAGCATCTAAATGCCACCCCACTGGAGCACCGCCATTCTCCCCGCCATCATCTAAATGCCATGTCCCTACGCTGCCTCCAAGCAGGCTGCGTCTGTTCTGGCCCATAGTTGTGCTTTCCTTATGCAGGCAGGCAGGCAGGAGGAATTTCAGGTAGGTCACCATTTGTAAGTAATTACTCCCAAGGTCTGTTTAAAACAGGGAGACACAAGATACATATAGAATCATAGAGTTGGAAGGGGCTGCAAGGGCCATCTAATTCAACACCCTGCCCTGCAGAAATACACATCTAAAACACTCCTGAAAAATGGCCATCCAACCTCCAAAGGAGGAGAGTCCACCACCCTCCAAGGCAGTCCATACAGCCATTAAGCAGCTTTTCCTTTTTAGGTGGGATTTCGTTTCTTCTAATTTGCATTATGAAATTATATCTTTAACTGCATCAATTTAGATTAATGTAGAGCTAAAGTGGAAGAGGGGTCTTGCCCCATTGTTCTGCTTGTGGGCTTTCCACACTAAACCCATTTTGTTGACTGTTGTGGGAAGCAAGATGCTGGACCAGATAGACCTGTGATCTGATGCAGTATGAACATTCTTATGACCTTTACTTGTGATCCCACTGAAGTTGAATACAATTCCCCAGCCATTTATTTTGATGCACCAAGCCTTTCACACACCCTTTATCTGCCTATATTTTTGCAAACCCAAGGAAGCAAAACAAGCAAAACAAGAGAAATATGCCAGTGATAACAGCCTCAATAGACTAGATATATATGATAGCTGCATAGTTTATATTGGTGAGTTACAATCAGTGTGGAAAAGCTGAAACAGGAAGTGAAGTGGAGGTCACTTCCATTTAGTTCCTTTTGCTAAAAAGGCCTCTCCCAGGCCTAAAATGGCCAATGGGAGCAAAAAAAATTGCACAGCACCCCCCTCCCATGCTTCCTAGAGGCAGGCAAAATATAAATGGATTTCTTGTTGGGTGGCCCTCCAAAATCTTCTGGGTGGCTAATGTGACCTCCTAGCCTTGTACAGTTGCCCATCCCTGCTATATAAGATTAGGAGGCTGCACAAGTTACAGTGCAGCAGGTTTGTGGGCTGAGATAGGAGTGGAGTGCCAACAGGCATTCCTGGCATGGCAGTTCATTGGCTCCTTCTTGCTAGGGGCCTGTGCATTTGGTGTAGCCCTGTGGGGAACCAAAAACTGCCAGGAAGTGAGCTTAAACAAATGTTTGCCTTCATTGACTCATGGGCCCAGCTAGAATGACCCAAATGTCAGTGTAACTCCACTCGAGTGTGGGAAGGTATATGTTGGTCTGCTCTCACATATGCTAAGCAGTTTCCTTCTGAGTGCCATTCCACCCATCCACCCTCTATTATGCTGCTTTCTTGTTTACTTATATAGCTTATAGGCATGTTGCCAAGTACATTTCTGTCATTTGTTATTTTGTCACACCTTTGTGAGGGGCAGCTAGCATGGGTTCTGAATCTGAGACATCTTTTCTCAGTGTCTGTGTCTGTGGAGTGGAATGGGTCTTGCCCAGCTCTTGGGTGGATTCCTTTCCTGCACCCTCTGGTGGGGGACCACATTGGTCATCTGCCCATGTGGGTCCTTTTCTGTCATCCCCATGGTTTTGGCATCTGTTCAACGGGTCAGGATTATCGATCAACAGGTTGGCTGGCTGATTTCTGGATCTGGACCCATGACTGTGCCAACCCTACCAACAGCTGTAACCAATAAAACATGTGACCTACTTCTTCCATTTAATTAATGTGTGGTCATGTGTTATTTTATGTGGAGTAAGACTTACCCCTCAACATGCAAAATAATTCTGAGAGACCCTGTTTGTATTGTTAGACAAAAAAACAAACAAACTATGAGATGTACTCTGTTGACAGTACTCTTTTTTTCAAAAAGTCACCTTTAGTCAACAAATGTTTTATGCTGTACAAATCTCTTTAGTTCAAGTTGGAAGGTGCCTTGGAAGTTATCTAATCCAATCCCCTTCTCAGTGCCAGATCTGCAATGCAGGACCCAAATACACGGTCCCTAACAGATGGATATCCAGACTTCACCACTTCCCCGGGCAATTTGTTCCACTACTGAATAGCTCTTAATGTTAGCATGTTGCTTCCAATAGGCTCTTTCAGATGGAGAAAATATGGCTGTTGGTCTGTGGATTTGTTGCTGTCATTCTCAGGATGTTTTTTTTAAATAGCCTGATGATGTTTTTGTTGTCCTTTACTATTCAGTGGTTATCCCCAACACCAACATTTTATTCCCACTCAGAAGGTGGTTAAAAAGAACCAAAAACAAAATAGATCCTGGATATATCACAACAAATCTCAAAGGGATTGTATGGTTCTACACTTTTGGTTCATACTAGGGTCCTTGGCCACTTCTCCTTCTGAGTGCCTATGGGTGAGTGGAAAACATATTACTTATAGTTTAAGATTTTTATAACACTGTTTCTTTCTTTTTAAACTAGGCATGTCCAAACTGGGGCTCAACATCCACAGTCAAGAGTGAGCAAAGACACAGAAGAGTTGCCTATAGCGCTATAAAAGCTGAATGATTGCTTCCCTGCTATTTCCTCCCATTGCTGTGAGTTTTGACTGCTGAAGTAACTCTACACCATCAACTATGTAATAGCCTTCAAGATACCTGGAGACAATTGTTGCTTCTTGAATAGATTATAGGAGTGAATTTATCCCAAAATATTCTGTCATCCAGATCAATTCAATGTGGGCACGGTCAAGTCTAGCTTGCAATTATATTCATTTCAGCAAGAGGAGTTCAGTAGAGATCTTTCACTGAGGTGAATGAGACTTAAAACTGCTTGACTTCAGCTAGATCATGCTTCTTCCAATGGCCATGAAGCAGCAAGATTGTATTCAAGGCAGAGGAAAAAGGGCTACAATTGGTGTCAACATAAGTTCACTCTCCCCAAATAATTCCTTCAGTGGTTTAGCTTTTTCCAAGAGCAATGCTATAAAGGGCAAGTCTCCTTGGCAAGCAGCTTTCTTTTGTTTTAAAATCACTGCTAGGGCTCACAAAAAACTTTATGATTGATGCTCTTGACAGCTATTGGCTCTGTTTTAGTTACAGAAGAAGAAGGCAGAGCAATTTTCTTTACCACACCCCACTTCAGGATATCACAACAAGTTTACTTTCTTCTGGTATGAGATATACAGAGGACTTTCCCCTGCCTCTCAGTCCAAATCACAACTTGGTGTGCCTATTCCAGTTCCAATTTATTTTGAGCAAGTTGGATTAAATCACTTAATCTCAGACACTCCATTACATGAAATACAATTTCACTTGTCTGATAGCAACTTCACAATTTTTTAAAAACTTTGAAAAGTACACCTTAAAGAGTTAAATGGAGAATGAAGACCCATGGCCCTGCACAGCTTTTGAATGATAACTTCCAACAACACTGGCCATGCTTACTTGGAGCTAATGTAGTGCATCTTGGAGTGCAGCTGTAATTTATAAAAATTACTTTTCTAGTTCTAGAGGTACATTATTACTAAATAGTAAAGAAACAATATTGTACAGTTCAGCAGGTGGGTCTATATGGACTCTTGCCCTGGCATGAGTGCAGAGGTGATAGCAAAGTGAACCAAAAGACATATTTTGCATCTCATGACAGAGGCTAATTGCAAGCAGATTTTTTTAAAGTAACAATTTCAGTTTCTTTTGAGAAATGGGGAAGGAAAAACAATTTTTTTTCTAATTAAATTTTTACTCAGTTTTTACAATAAAACACAAAATCTGTAGAACAGAGGCCCGTTCCGGACAGGCATAAAGTACGTGCTGAGCACGTACTAGGTTTATAATCATAGAATCATAGAATCATGGAGTTGGAAGAGACCACAAGGGCCATCCAGTCCAACCCCCTGCCATGCAGGAAATCCAAATCAAAGCATCCCCAACAGATGACCATCCAGCCTCCGTTTGAAGACCTCCAAGGAGGGAGACTCCACTACACTCCGAGGGAGTGTGTTCCACTGTCGAACAGCCCTTACTGTCAGGAAGTTCCTCCTAATGTTGAGGTGGAATCTCTTTTCCTGGAGCTTGCATCCATTGCTCCGGGTCCTAGTCTCTGGAGCAGCAGAAAACAGGCTGGCTCCCTCCTCAATATGACACCCCTTCAAATATTTAAACAGAGCTATCATATCACCCCTTAACCTTCTTTTCTCCAGGTTAAACATCCCCAGCTCCCTAAGTCATTCCTCGTAGGGCATGGTTTCCAGACCTTTCACCATTTTAGTCGCCCTCCTTTGGACACTCTTCAGTTTCTCAATGTCCTTTTTGAATTGTGGCACCCAGAACTGGACACAATATTCCAGGTGAATATAGTGGCACTATTACTTCCCTTGATCTAGACACTATACTTCTATTGATGCAGCCTAAAAACGCATTGGCCTTGTTAGCTGCCACATCGCACTGTTGACTCATGTTCAACTTGTGGTCTACTTGGACTCCTAGATCCCTTTTCACATGTTGTCTCCTTAAGCCAGGTGTCCCCCATCCTATATCTGTGCATTTCATTTTTTTCACCCTAAGTGCAGTACCTTACATTTCTCCCTGTTGAAGGGGCGTCCTATCCGGATGCCCCTAACCCTAGTACGCACTCGACGCGTATAAAATGGCAGCGCCCGTTCTACACGGGCACCGCCATCTTGACATCATGGATGCATAGCGTCCACATGTCCCGCAACAGAAGTGAAGTCGCGAGTGCATCATTGGCCACTTGTGGCACCACTTCCGGGGCGCAAAAAGAAGTTGCGTCCAGGAACCGTGCAGTTTGACCGCTGTGGTTCCCGGACACATCAACCTGCGGTGCCGGCAGACCACCATTTTCAGGCAGTCTGTAACGTACCAATGACAACAACAACTAACTACAAAGGCCAAGGGTATGTATCTGATGAATAATTATTCTGCAGCAGAATAAAAAAATTAGTTCTCAGCAAGAGTCTGGCTTGTCCATCTGTGAAGCAGGAGGTTGGATCTGGTGGGAGTGATGATTAACATAGTCAATAAAGATCATCCACTCTTCTTGAAATGTGTCAATATTTTTGTGGCCAAAGCAAAACCTCATCATAGCAGACAGTTTCTCCATCAACCACATACCCTAAATTCTAGACCACCAGTTCTCAATGGAGAGATCACCTGACTTCCAACATTTGGCTACCTCTAATCTGGCAGCAGTAGTAAGAAAAATATCAGTTTTCTATGTTTCTAGTTAGAATTACAGTGCACCTGCGTCATATGCAGGTGCCTTTTATGCGTCTTCCAATTTATGCTGGAAGCCCTGCGCCATTTCCTGAATGGCATGTGCGTCGCGGTGCCACGTGCACAAGCCCCATTATCCTCAATGGGAACTTGCCTTACATGGCAGGGTCCAGAACATATCCCCTGCGTAAGGCAAGGGACCACTGTACTTTTAACAAATACAGAAAGCCAAAGAAAAATTGGACAGAAATTTATAGTTTTATCAGTGATACATGGAATTTGATAAAGAACTGCATCCCAAAATGTTCTCACTTTAGGACATTCAATCCACAAATGCATATAAGATCATCTAGTTTTACAACCCCTCCAGCAATCCGGAGAGAGTGTTTAAACCATTTTAGATAATGTTATAGATGTGAGATACCATGTATGGATGGTTGTCAAAGTATTCTCCCTCACAGATGCTGAATGGGATTTGTATGGGGGTGAAGACCAAATTTGAGCCCATGCTGTGTCTGAAATTGTGGTTTTCAATTCTCCTTGCCAAAATGAGTGCATATATTGGCCTTTCCCATACGTGTGTTCTGGAGAACACACCATCCCTTTAGTATGAGATGCAGAGTTCAAATAAAAATTTTCAAAAAAGGAGAGCAGACATGGAGATTCACCTGCCAAGGCTAGGTGTGATGCAAAGGAAGCAATTTGGTGTACTTGAAGCCAGGTAATGTTAGTTTGGTCTAGGGAAGTTTTTATGGTGGTGGTGGGCTTTGGTAATCTACCAAAAATCAAGTCTAAGGTGCAGTAGAGTCCAATAACTTTATTAGTGGGAACTGATCATCTAAGTGAGAAAGAGGATGCAAAAAAGGGGCTTAATGAGAGAAGGCCCCGGAGCTAGTATGTGTATCCATTTATGCCAGATGAGTAGGGAGCTAGATAAAAACGAATTAGACAACCTACCAAGTTTATGTTTTGAAGTTTTGGTGTAGAGGCAAGTAAATTCAGTGGACTTTATATTACAGTGCGCCCGTGCCATAGGTGGGTGCCCCATATGTGGCTTCCTGCTTACGCGGAAGCCATGTGATGGAAGAATGAATGGCACGTGTGCCCATGGCGCATGCTCTCTCCTGCGCCGTGAGCATGAGCCCCATTCAATTGAATGGGACTTCAGCTTATGCGTTTTTCAGCTTACATGGGGGGGGGGGTCTGGAAAGGAACCCCCACGTAAGCCAAGGGACCACTGTATAAACTTCTAGATGTACCCATCTGGTAGAACTGTTGTCCTTAATTAATTGAATAGTTTGGCTGAGTTGGAAAGTCTGGAAATATAGTGCAATATCTGGGACTACCAGACCACTGGTTGGTAGCGATGTGTCTAGCAGATCTGGGAAATCTAGGTCTCTTTTTATTGAAAATAAGTTGATCAATTAATTTTTGCTATATCTTGAATCTAGATGGGGGAGAAGTCAGTGGGGTTGTTTGAAACTGGGAAAAGAGTTGAGGGATCTTGACTAATGCAATCCTGCCAAGAATGGAAAGATTTAAAGCCTTCCATTCTTTAGATTTACGTAGCATCCATATGTCTACCGGGTTATAATTTCAGTGTATGAACTGCTGGGTGTCTTTGTTATGAAGTGTTTGGTCAAATAACAATTTGTAAAATTCACCTGTGAAGCCATCTGGGCTGGAACTCCTGTTCTGTTTCAGCTTAGAGATTGTCTTTTTGAGTTCATCTGGGTGAATAGGTTTGGTTAACTGTGATTTATGAGAATTTTTGAGCTGCTTCTGATTTAGAGATTGTATAAATAGGTCCATGTCCAAATTTTGTTGCAGCTCAGAGGTACAGAGTATTGAATAAAAGTTTTGAAATTCTTTCATAATTTTGTCATGAGCTTTCACTTTCAGGGGAAGTGAGAGTGGATATGGTTTTCCTCCCTACCTTACATTTGACAACTCTAGCAAGGAGTCAAGAATTTTTGTTGTAAATTCATAACAGTAAGATTTAGTGTAATGTAAGGCAGTTTGAATCTTTCTATTGTCAAGAGCTGCCAGCTCCACTTTTTTCCTCTGGAGTTGAATGAATACTTGTGAAGTGAGTGATTTTTTAAATGAACTAATGATAGCTTTTCTATCTCTTAGAAGGGGCTTTCCATCTTAGCTCCCTTAAATCTCTTTTGTGTAGCCGCTTCCTTAATAAGCCTCTGAGGACCACCTTCAGGGTATCCCATAACAAGGCCTCTGATGTCTCACATGATCTGTTTTCAAGGTAAAATTGTAAGTTCATCTTGAATCTGTTTTTTAAAATATTCATTTATGAAGAGATATGGATTGAATCTCCAGATATACGTTTTTGGTAGATCAGGTCCAAGCTGCTAGGTTAATATTGTGGCAGTATGGTCTGAATAAATGGTAGACTCTACCTGTACATCAGCAATGTTAGGTAGGGATAATGTTAGAATGATGAAGTAGTCTATTCTAGAATAGGTGTGGTGTGTGTTTGAATAAAAAGTGTAGTCTCTACAAGATGGATGTAGAGCTCTCCAAGGGTCTATAAATCCATGTCTAGTTAAGAGATCAGATACTGGTGATGTTTTCTTTTTCATCTTTATGGATAGGGGGTGGGGGATGTGATTTGTCTAGTGTGTGATCTAGGACTACGTTTGCATCACCTCAATAGTGATATTGCCCTCTGCAATCTTCCCTAAGGCTTGTAGGGAAGAAGCCAGAAAGCCAAACAGGCCAAAATAAAGCTGCTTGGATGTATGCTGTTTAAATGACATACTGTATGCATCTTAAGAGGCCAGAAGCTGCACCAAAGCTGTGCTCCAGTCCTTGAGACTGGAGCATGGCTTTGGTGCAGCTTCTGGCTTCTTAGGTTGCATGCATCATTTAAAAAGCATACCTCCAAAGTGACCCAAGGCAGCTTTATTTCAGCCTGTCTCTTCAGGCCCAAAGTCATTGTTTGGGGAGCAAAATGTGTCCCATGTGAAGTTTTCATTGGCTAGGATAACTTTCAATATTAAGGGACAAGCCAAAGGGTCCTAGATTACATTGTCAACCTGAAAAGGACATGTTTTAGCAAACAATATCGCAACCCCTCTGGATTTGTTAGAATTTCCATTTGTATATTGTGAGTCAAAGGGAGATTGTGATAGAATGTTTTCTGTGTCTTTTCTATGTGTTTCTTGGGGGAAAAAACAATGCTTGGTTTAAGTTTTTTCAAGTAAATATTAACCTGCCTATGTTTGAAGGCCGGGGGGGGGGGGGGGGATCTAAGTCCTTTTACACTGGGAGAGACAATCTTAATTTTGTCCATGTTTTAAATACTTAAATTAAGAAATGCTTAGAAGATACTTCACAGTTTGTCACGTGCATAGTATTCAGTGCCCTTCAAACCCAGGACTTTTTAAGAATGAGGGTGGAGGAAGGGGACTCATAAGGCTCCAGTTTAAGAAATATAAATCCCATTGCCCAAAAACACAAACAATTAACTATAACACAATACAAACAACAATTAACAGAAGCAACCCAAGAGGTGTAGTACGAGGGGTGAGTCTCACGTCTTGATCAAGCTATTGAATGGCAATTCCCTTCTAGGGTGTGTGTGTGGGGGGGTGAGCATTATTGACATATATTATGGGGGAAAGATCTCAGTAATCAAAGACAGAGAGAGGAGAGAAAAAACTAATTTTAAAGTGTAATCATAACAACAATTACATGTATTGGGGAGCTTGGAATTGTAATTGATTACTTTTTATATGTTCCATACATACCCTAATTTAGGGACCAGATCCTGTCTAATCTTAGATGCTTAATAAATGCCTGAGAGACTGTTGACAAATACCAGGAGCTGTCACCTATATTTCAAAGCAAGGAACTGGTAAAACCACCTCTGAGTGAGTAATCTTTGCCTAAGAAAACCCTATGAAATTCATGGGGTTGCCATAAGTTGACCAGTGATTTGAAGGTACATCCACATATACACTTTTAAAACATACCTCCCCATGTTCTGAATAAATATGGCCATCATAAATTTGTCAGGGACATTTGTGGCCTCATTCAAAAACAGCATCTGTATCCAGTGCTGTCCAGACCCAAAGTGAATGAGGAAAAAACAGGTACTGATCAAACAGGGTAGGATAGAAGGAGGTCACCAGTAAAAGGGGAGGGGGCTAAAGTCTCAAACTAAGGTGAATGCTTTTGATTCCTCTTTATGACACAAAAGGGAATGCACTGTTTGCTACAAGGACTTTGTTGGAAGTCTGAGCCAGATGGTATGAAACAGGGAAGTCTTAAGGGAACCATATACAGGCAACTTCATGCTGCTTCTTACTGGCATTATTTGACATTTCTATGCCTCTCATCTGAACCCTGTTAGAAGGTGTTTTACTGCTGTATCTTGCAATGGACCACACTTTCAGAAATCACCTCCTCATATTTTTCCAGTGCAGATGGCTTGATATGTGCGTATACAAGAGAACAATTTATTTATTTTAATTAAGCCAAATCTTCCCTAGGATAAAGAATCTCAATATCACTGTGGAGACAACTGGACTTTTAGTACATATCTGCATCTGCACAGAGGTTTGAATCCCACCTTGGGAGAAGGATGGAATATAAATTCACTAAAATAAAATAAATTCACAAACAAACAAACAAACAAATAAATAAAAGGTTCCACAAAGTTTGGAAAGTTACTTTTTAAAAGTATTTGTTTAGGAGAAATTTCCCAGGAAGTTTAGCCCTTTTCCCCCAGGATGTAGACTGGATTTGTTAAGAGCCAGGTTCCTTCCACCAAAGTTTGTGCAGAGAAATGGGTTGAATCTTTACAAAGTCCCACTAAGACCAGCTTTAAAAAAGAAAGAAAGAAAGAAAGAAAGAAAGAAAGAAAGAAAGATGAGCAAACAGAATTAAAGTTATGTATGAAAAATGTACTATTTTTTTCTAAATATACATCTAGGTTTCCTAAATAACTAAAGATAATTTCAATGTGATGTTCTCTCTTTCACAGTTTAGTGAAGCCACAACTCTGTAACTTCAAAAGTAACTAAAAGTTACAGTTACTCCACAAATGGAATGAAGTTATTCTTTGTTATGTTACTATCACAGTATGACTTAGTTATATTTCTTTGTATTGGACAAAGGAATGAATTACATGTAACATCCAAGCTCCAATTTTTCACCCTAGATTTGTGAAGAGCAAAAGAAATCATGAAAAGTGTGCAGGATTCTCAAGCTGTAAACAACCCTGTTGATTTCAAGACCTGTGTCAGTAAACCACAGGGGGAGAGGAGACTGCAGAAAGACACCCTGTGCCTGAGGAAAACTGTGATCAGACAAATCCATGTGTTTCTCCTCCCCTTATTGTTTGAGGTTTCCTTGTCAGCCTCTGCCTCTTCCTCTGCTTGTCCAGTTCCCTCTGGGTGAGACAGGGTTCCAGCGGGGCAACATCCCTTTTCGGAAAGCCCATTCAGTTGTGATTTCAAAGACTGAAAGCATTTCTCATGCAATGATCTTTCAGGCAAGAGACAAACAATTTTTTTTTAAGAAGAAAAGGAAAGAAAGCTGGAAAATGTGATAAATGCCAGGTGGATGCATGGATGTTCTCCTATTCTGTCTGTTCAGAAAGGCCTTGTATGTTATCAGTGTACTGAAAATATTAACAAGGTTCACATGTAACAGATTAAGCAGGTAAAGGATACACCACAGTGGAGATCATCACGCAGAGGGCAACGATAGGAGCAAAGCACAATGCTCCCATCTTATGGCGCAATAACATAAATATTAGCAGGCAACGTCGTGCTGATCCTGTCATTAATCCCATTAATGAGGTGGAATTGTCCCGTCATTTACCCCCATTTCTCATTAATGGATTATCCAGTTAATACCAAAGTGACAGGACAATGCCACTTCACTGACTGGATAATTACAGGATAAATGCAATGTGTTTGATAATCTTCACGCGATCGCGCCATAAAGACAGGTGCATCATGCTTCACTCCCATCCTTATCCTGTCCTTATCCTCCATCTGATAATGCTATAGTGGGGCAGTAAAATGCAGAATGAGTGATGTCTCATCTCCAGCCCCAGGGACAAAATTCTGTGACAATCCCTTCTTTAAAATAGAAACTGTAAAATACAGTAATTCCCAACACACCATCAGGTACTGAAATGTAATTTAATGCATAAGCAGGCTGCCCTGGTATCCTCCACCATTTTGGATGGCAATTCCCATAAACCAATTGCAAAAAAACAATGGTGAGATCTTTCTAGTACCAATTTGCACATCTCAATTTACCCCTTCTATCTGGGTGAGTAGCTGGAAAGGTGTAGTGCCATGGTGTAGTGGTTTGAGTGTTGGACTAGGGCTCCAGGAGATCAGGATTCAAATCTTCGCTCAGCCATGGAAACCAAGTGGGTGACTTTGCGTAAATCATACTCTCTCAGCCTCAGAGGAATGCAATGACAAACGTCCTCTGAACCAGTCCTGCTAACAAAACCCTAGCATGGAGACATTATAAGCTGGAGGTGATTTGAAGGTACATAACAGCCACAATAGCATCTGGGTGTATAACTTGTAGTGTGTTTAGATTTAGTTGAGACCTACATATCCCTTGGAAGAGGCTCTAACCGCAAAGTGCATGTATATGTAGTAAAAGCACAAGTTAAGTCCCTGTAAATATCTAAATTTTAAGTGTGGGTATGTGTACACACACACACACACACACACACACACACACACACACCCTTCTTTCTACCCTAGCCAACAGCTTTCCCCATATTTGGAGTGGTTTATGCAAATAAACATTCTGGGCATCTATTTGCCAGAATTTCTCTAATTGAAATGTACCACTGGGTTCTCTAGGTAGGAGAAAGAGCTACCAGTGCACATCAGTGGTAACTGCAAAACCTGATGTCTAGAGATTCAAAGTAGAAATTGATAGAATTTTTCTATCTTGTAGCTGATCACAAATGAAAGACGTGTACTGTTGTTTCATGTAATGAGTATTGTTTTTTATATACAGCTCTTACACTCATCTTCACCTTTGCAAAATTAGAAATAATAATCATAATAATAATAATCATAATAATAGTAAAGTTTATTTATATTTCCCGCCTCTCCCAAGGATCGAGGCAGAATTACATCAGTAAAAATGATACAATAATTCAAAATACGATCAATAAAACACTAATACTGAATTAATCGACATTCCTATTAGTTCTCTAAATAACAATTCATCAATTTGTGGATAAGCCCGGAATAAAGCCTATGCTGAAGAAATCTCTGAGAATGCCATCATTTTGTGCTAGGGAGAGTACAGAAAGGCAACAGAGGGAGAGATGGAGAGAAAACAAAAGGGAAAAGCACCAGAACTTGGAAAAATTACTATTTTGGACTATGTCTCCGGCAATTCTGGTGGCTGTGGGATTCTGGAAGCTAATGCGGAAAAAGGTGCTTTCAAGCTCTAATCAGTAATCGTGTGTTTTTAGCTTAATTACTAGCCTTAATATCACCATCAGCTTAATTATGTGGTATATACCTCGTACAATACCATCATATTGCAAATAAATGATGGTGAATGGACTGCACCAAGGAATTCCAGAAGAAAATCAGCATGTACTTTATAGACTATAGCAAAACCTTTAACAGCACAGATCATGAAAGACTGTGAAACACCCTTAAAGACATGTGAGTGCCAACTCATATGATACTCCTGATGAGGAATATGATCTCAGGACAAGAGGCTACTATCAGAACAGAACATGGAGAAAGAGAATGGTTCCCATTTGGCAAAAGGGACAGACATTCCTTTCAACCTATCTGTTCAACTTGTATGCAGAACATATACGAACATATACGAAAAGCAAATTTAGACACAGAACGAGGAGTGAAAATAGGAGGAAGGAATGCTAACAATCTAAAATACGTAGATGACACCATAGCACTAGCAGAAAATCTCACAGACCTGTAAAAATTACTGAGAAAGCACAAGGAAAAAAGTGCAAAGACAGGTTTAGTGTTGAACATAAAGAAAACAAAAATAATGACCAAGGAAAATCTACACAATTTCAACCTAGACAATGAAGAAACAGAAATAGTCAAAGAATTCTCATACCTGGGATCAAACATTGATAGGAACAGGGATTGTAGCCAGGAAATCAGAAGAAGATAAGAATTGGGCAGGTGGCTGTGAAAGAATTAGAAAAGATCCTAAAATGCAAAGATATACAACTGAACACAGAAGGTAGAATCATACAAGCCATTGTATTCCCTATTACCATGTTTGGATGTGGATGTTAAAAAACAAAATAGGAAGAAAATCAATTCATTCAAGATGTGGTGAGGGAGAAGAGTGCTGAGGATTTTGTGGACAGCCAAAAAGACAAACAAATGGGTCCTGGAGAAGATCAAGCCAGAAATCTCCCTGGAAGCCAAAATGATAAAGCTGAGGCTGTTGTATTCTGGACACATCATGAGAAGAAAGGATTCATTAGAAAAAACAATAATGCTGGGAAAGGTGGTGGGAAGTAGAAAGAGAGGAAGACCACATGCTGGAGGGATGTAGGAGAGCATGGGAATCAATTGAAGGAATTAAGCAGAGCGGTGAATGACACAGAGTCTTGGAGATGTCTCATCCAGAGGGCCGCCATGGGTTGAGATCGAATTGAAGGCAGTTAACAACAACAAAGATACCTCAACTAAAGATATAGTACTGGTAGAAAAGCTGTCTTTCAAAGTATAGCATCTTTTCAAAGCACAATTTGAAAATCACCCAGTCCGAAAGAACAACCTCATTCATGAG
This sequence comes from Sceloporus undulatus, assembly GCF_019175285.1. NCBI lineage: Eukaryota > Metazoa > Chordata > Lepidosauria > Squamata > Phrynosomatidae > Sceloporus > Sceloporus undulatus. Next base: position 49,292,553 of record NC_056523.1, read on the forward strand.
GTAACCCTAAGATAAGTTCATTGTAAAGATGACCATGAGAAATGTATTATGCAGACTTAAGTCCAGTGGCTCAACTCCCTAACCTCAAAGCAAAGGTCCAGAAAGAATGGGCTGATCTACTTACATTGTCAGGGTACACCTGTACACATAACTACTCCTGACATTTAAGCAGATGTAGATACCTTTGCTCCTTTGAATGGTAGATATCTGGGTCAAAGGGACTTTGACTCAATCCAAATAAAGCAAAATGTTAACTGAGGCGGGTTACAGACCGCCTATTTGGGGCGGGCTGCACCCGCCCCTTTCCCCGGTGTATCGGGGCCTCAGTGGCCAGAACGGCAGCCACCGAGGCCCCGATCTGCCGCTTTTCAGGCTGCGGGGAAGTGGCAAAACGCCGCTTCCCCGCAGCCTGAAAAGGGGTGTCCTTGGGGCTTCAAGCCCCAAGGACACCCCGCGGCGGCGGGGAGGGGGAGAAAGGGGCCGCTTGGCCCCTTTCTCCCTTGCTTCGCTGGGCGCAGCCATCTGAAGGCTGCGCCCAGCGAAGCAAAGCGGCGCCTCAAACCAGGAAGGAGCTCCAAAAGGAAGCTCCTTCCTGGTTCGCGCAAAGGGCGCCCTAGGCGCCCTGGCGCGGAGCGAGGACGTGACGTTCGTGCCGCCCCATGTAGAGGCGGAGCGGCCGTGACATCCTCATGACGGCGTCTGTCTGGAACGGCCGCCGTCATTTTTTACGCGCAGAGCGCGTATTAGGATTAGGGAGGTGCAGAAGCCTGAGTTTCATTTGACAGGAACAGAACTTCAACTGGGTACTTGCTGTGCCCCAAATATCCTCTGTCTTGATTTGGTAGGGACAATTCCAACTAACCATCTGTCATTCTACTTTTTCAGCTGATTTTAAAATGTCCCAGTTTCTCTCTCCTCCCCCCACATTTCCCCATTTTTTAGCTTATTTCAATGCTCATGTATAAATCTAGAAATTTTAGTCAAAAATTGACACAAAAAACATGGGCCGACTTATCCACGGGTCAAAATAAGTACTGTACTTTAACTCTTATCAAAAAAGGAACCATCCCTTGGTGAAAGGTGAGAGCTAAATCACTTCTCGGAGCACCCAGAAGCATCAGTCCCCTCTACTCATCCATCCAGCCTTTAGGGTAAACACAAACAGTTATGCCTGCAAATTTTAAAAAAGTTTTTAACAATGTTTTCCTTTGCTTCATCCTTTACATTCTTTGTTACATTTTGCTAAGTTTTACCCTCAACATATCCACGGGTCATGTTACAATCCATAATTTTGACCCCAAAACCTGCCCTCGACTTGTACGTGAGGTTGACTTATAGTTGAGTATATACAGTAATGCAAAATGAGTTCAAAATGCAAAAGATGCAAATTTCATTCAATTAACTTGACAGGAGAGGAGACTCAGGCAAAAGTAAACTTCTGCAGATTCTGTGTTATTCCTTATCAACGTTTGCCAACTTGATCACACTCTGATGTTGCTTGACCACATGTGTCCCTGTCTTCACCTTGTGAAATGTATATTATTTATTTACTGAACTTATATCCCACCTTTCTCCCAAAACAGGATTCAAGGTCGTGATGTTGGAGGGTATGGGCCCATACAAATGAACTTATTGTGTGGAGGTACTGATGACCCTTAGAATCTCCTCTTCCTCCTCCTTGCTACTGCTGCTTTTTGGGTCTACTGTAACTTAGGCCCTAAGAATGGGCAGCAGTGGAAGTGGTAAGCAAGATCTCATCCCTTCTCCACCGAGGTTATATTGCCCAAAGACCACCACTGTACAGAACTGTGTACTTCTCACAGAACTGTAAAATGAATGTAATGAATGTTCTTCTATGTCACCGTCTCTTAGCAGCCTCAGTAGAACTGAAAACAACTGTCTGGAGATCAATGGACAATACTGAATATAATAAAGAGGAAGAGAAAAGGGGGAAATATTTTTTTATCATCATTTATTTGAGCTCATTTCAGACATAATCCAATAGGATGAAGTCTACAAATGCTAATTTCTGCTCCTTAGGCTATCTTAACCAGCCAATAAACCACACTTTAATAGGGTTGTGCAGATAAGCCATATTAACATTTTCTAGAATTAAGATAAATCTGGAACATATGCTTTGTGACCTGGTTGCCATATGTTACTGAAAGTGTAAAAACTGATGGGCTGGCATGATTTACAAGGAAATAATTCCTGCCAGAGTAGTTCAGTAGATGTTACAAACCATCAGAGCTGTCATCGAGAGCATCCCAAGATAAAATAGTAAATAATTTCAGGATGTCACTGATTCCACAGTCCTCAGGTTTTACTCTTTTTTCTCTGGGTGTTGAGCACCACATTACAGTTAAGAGGAAAGTATGGCGAATTGCAAGAGATGCAAAACTCACATCTTTCAGAAACATCACTCCCAGCGAAGCGCTTTCTCCTTTACAGGACCATCCAATCATTTCTAGAACAGCCCTCCTGGTGGTGTCACACATTTTTAAGCTGTGCTCCTTAGTCATTTGGAGCTGAACATTTAGCTACAGGAAAAGAGATTCCACCTAAACATGGCCATCCAGTCTCTTTCTTTGGAGGTCTTTAAACAGAGGCTGGATGGCCATGCTTTGATTAAGAGTTCTTGCATGGCAGGGGGTTGGACTGGATGACCCTGTGCTCTGTTCCAACTCTATGAGTTCCAACCCGTCAAGAAAATACACTCACAAAGATTTGGGGAGGGGGGGGAAACTCACCCCGTCAAAATGGCTGCCCAGACACCTCTCTCCCTCTTCTCCCTGGAAAGGACTGAGCTTGTAATCCTTTGGCAAAATTTATAAAAGCTAGGTTGCTAGCTGCATCCCAGTTACTCACAGAATCCACACCCCCTCAGGAAAACACATTCACAAAGGTTTGGAAAAAAACCTTACCCAGTCAAAAGGTCATGTCATCTCAGGTGGAGGTGGTGGCCAGGAGCGCTTGGTACCAACTTCAGTTGTTACACCAACTGCGCCCCTACCTGGCCCAGGGGGACCTTGAAACAGTGGTACTTGCACTGGTAACCTCTCGTTTCGATTTCTGCAGTGCGCTCTACATGGGAACCTTTGTACCAAGTTCAGAAGCTTAAACTGATCCAAAACGCTGCAGCCAAATTGGTCACAGATACATCTAGGTCTGACCATATTACTCCAATATTAAAATCATTACACTGGCTGCCAATCAGCTTCCGGGCCCAATACAAAGTGTTGGTCATTACCTTTAACGCCCTACATGGCTTGGGTCCGAGTTATTTAAGGAAATACCTCTCCCTACACAATCCGTCCTGCACTCTCAGAACATCGGGGAAGTAAATACTGGAATATACAAAGACCAGACTAACCACAACCCCATAAAGTGTTCACAGCTGCGGCCCCCACACTTTAGAGCAACTTACCGGAAGCGATCCATGCTTATCACCACCTTAGATGCCTTTGAGAAAGCACTTAAGATGGATCTCTTCCGGTGGGCCTACCCATCTGATCTTTTATAACTGATCTTAAAGAATCTTCCACACTTGATTCAATAGTACAGAAACAGATGATGATTTGGCTATTTTAATTACTGTGCATGTATTTTTATATGCTTTTATTGACATTTTGTAACTGTATTGTTTGATTTTATCCGTTGTAATCCCGCTTCGATCGGCAGGGAGAGGCGGAAAATATAAATAAATGTTGTTGTTGTTGTTGTTGTTATTATTATTATTATTATTATTATTAACTTCTCCTATCCAGGCTAAACATTCCTAGCTCTCAAAGCCACTCCTTATAGTGTACAGTTTGCAGACCTTTCACCATTTGGGTCACCCTCCTCTGGACATACTCCAACCTTCAACATACTTCTTAAATTGTGATGCCCACAACTGGACACAGTATTCCAGGTGAGGTATGACCAAAACAAAATAGAGTGGTACTATCACTTCCCACAATCTAGACATTATACTCCTATTGCTGCTGTCTAGAATTGCATTACCTTTCTTAGCTGCCGCATCACATTGCTGACTCATGTTCAGCTTCTGATGCACTAAGAATTCTAGATGCTTTTCACATGTACTCCCATCAAGCCAGGTATCATCCATCCTATATCTGCATTTCACTTTTATTGTCCAAGTATAGTTTCCTATATTTCTCCCTGTTGAAATTCATCTTGTTACTTTCGGCCCAGCTTTGTAAAAGTCATTTTGAATTCTGATCCTGTCCTCTGTGGTATTAACTAGCCTTCCCAATTTAGGGTCATCTGCAAATCTGATAAGCATGCCTTCCATTCCTTCCTCCAAGTCATTGATACACACACACACACATATATATATATATACACACACACACACTCACATATATGTACACACACACACACAAATGAAAATACATTCTCATTATAACGTGATTTCGAATCGCCCCATCCGCAGATGCCCCAGATCAGACCCCGTGTGATAAATGCCCTAGGACCTGGAGCAATGGATGCAAGCTACAGGAAAAGAGATTCCACATCAACATTAGGAGGAACTTCCTGACTGTAAGGGCTGTTTGACAGTGGAACACACTCCCTCAGAGTGCAGTGGAGTCTCCTTCCTTGGAGGTCTTTAAATAGGGGTACAGATGGTCATCTATCGGGGATTCTTTGATTTAGATTTCCTGCATGGCAGGGGGTTGGACTGGATGGCCCTTGTGGTCTCTTCCAACTCTATGATTCTATGAAAGAATCCACAAATGCAAAGAGCAATCTTGATCAATATAAACAAGCCACTTCAGGCAGATTTCACCTCCACTGGGAGCAAGTCTTTTGCCAACTTCATGAGTCTTCACTGCCTTTCCAAGGGTCCTTTTCTTTGTATTACGACAGGGATCGCTCACAACAATACATTGTGTGCCTACCCACAGCCACTGTCAGGACTACAGTAACAAATGGTACATCCATGTCACTGAGGTGGTTAATCCACACCAGTCAGTCCAAACCTTAGAGGGGCTGAATCTTGTCCTTAAAACACATCCAGCTTCTACAAGTTGTTCTAAAACCTAGAGCAGACTCAGGGTCCCAATGAAGTCAACCAGTTACCATTAGAAGCTACTGGTGGTGGTTGTGGATGTTAAAATATTCAGGCACAATGATCCCATGAGCCCTGGCACCACTACATCCCACGGCAGTTCTTCAGACGTGATGAAGGAATGTGATGGAAATTGCTGTAAGACTATTTTTGGAATGCATTTTGCAAACAGAAAGAAACAGAGACACTGAGAGAAAGTGTGGTAGTGGTCACATGCAGTACTGTTACCCCCTTTTAAAAAGGGACCTTCTTGGTGTGACTTTGGGAAGCTATATAAAAAGCAAGTCCCTCTTCTGCGCATGCGTGTGTGTGTGTGTGTGTGTGTGTGTGGCTGCAGGTTGCCAGCTGACTTCGGAGAACCCCATGCATTTCCCAAGGCTGAGGCAAGGAATACTAGAGGTGTTTTTGCCAGTTCCCTCCTCGGAAATACTACAGCACTTGGCATTCTCCCATCCAAGTCCTAACGAGGGCTGATCCTGTTTAGCATCCAAGATCAGACCAGGTCCGGTGCCTTCAATGGGAGAAGATCCTTGTTTTTCAATAATAAAAGCTCAAAACATTCATAGAAATATAAATTCTTGCTTCCCTCAGTCATGTGCCAAAATGGAGGACCTTTTGGAGTTCCTGCCGGACAGAAACCTAAAAGCTCAAAGCGCTCACAGAAATGTCAAGGCGTGCTCCTTAGCCCTGCTCGGAATGGAGGGCATGGGGGCACTCTTCCTCCCGGACAGAAGGGGGCCATGTAGGACGGGGCCTGGAAAAGGAGGACGACGCCTGGTGCCCCCCCCCCCAGTCGGGCGAGAAAAAGCTCTTCCTCGGGGACAGGAGGCGGGAGAAGGGGGCAGCCTCCAGCCCCTCTGCCCCCCAGGGCCACCACGAGCCCTAAAAAGCAGAAAAGCCGGCAGGGACCCCCTCCTCGCTCCCAGCCCCACTTCCAGGAAGGGAAGGAAGGGACGGGAGGCGGAAAGGAGGGGATCCAAACGGGACCCCGGAGAAAGAGAGAGGGAGGGAGGGAGGGAGAGAAGGAAGACAATTCTCCTCCTTCATCCCCTCTCAGGAATCCTGCCACGAAAGCCCCTATCACGGGGCAAGAGGTGCTCAGAGGAGGTGCGCCATTCCTTTCTCCTGAGGCCGAGAGAGTGTGACTCCTGGCCGAGGAGCGGGGGATTCGAACCCTGCTCCGCCGCCCTCTCTACCCCGCGGCTGGCTCTAGCCTCGCCCTGGGAAGTCGTCAAGGCCACAAATAATGGGGGGACGAAGCCCTCTCTGCCTCCAGAGAAGGAAGAAAGAATGTGCTCCGGGGGGAAAAGACTCCCCGAAGCTGCAGAAATTGGAGAGACGCGCCTGGAGCCCCCCTGGGGGGCCGCCCTTGGCCGCGAGTCACACTCTCTCAGCCCCTCAGAGGAAGGCGAAGGCAAACGCCCGGCTGTGGGCCAATCTTGCCATGAAACCCCCAGAAAGTCGGGACTCGGGAACGACCTGGAGGCGCCCCCCAGCGCCCCCGAGTCCCCCCCCCGGGCCCCCGCCCCCTCCTCCTCCTCCTCCTTGCCCATGACAGGGGCAAAAGGAACGCTGCTTCGGCTTCTGGCTCCACAAGGCAACGACCCCGACCTCAGGAGAGTCATTCCCCATCCAAACTCCCAAGGCGACCGACGGGGGGGGACTCAAGAAGACATTGACAAGGAGCAGTCAGTAGTTACAAGACAACAGGAAAAGCAGAAGGGAGTCAGGGGAGTCTGTGGTGCGGAGACTCTCCTCCAAGGCCCCGATCCCTCCTCAGAGCAGCAGAGGAAGGCTCTTGCCTGCAGCCCCGGCGGAGAAAAAGAAGGCCCTCCTCGGCACCCCTTCCCCCATCTCCTCCTCCTGCTGCTGCTGGTGCCCTACCTGCGTGGCTCATCTTCCGAAGCCCCGGAAAAACCCCTTCACTCAGAGCATCTTCTCCGGAGGCTAAAGTCCCGGCCGGGGCCTGGAGGTCCCTTTCTGCTCTCCTTCTTCCCTGCCTCCCTCTCAGCTGGCCTCGGGGCCCAGGGGCCGAGCAGGGAGCTGCTGCCTCCTGGGGCGCCCGGCTTCCCGCCTCTTTCTCCTCCCAGGCATTGCCCTCCCTTCCCTTCCCTGCTGCAGAGAGAGGAAGCCCTTTGGCTCGCCGAGGGAGGCAGGAGGGTGGGAAAGCGGAGCGGCGGGGCGGGGGCCCAAACACAGGCACTTAAAGAGCCCTCTCCACTTCGCCTCAGGGGTTTCTGCTGAGGCTGAGAGAGTGCGACTTGCTAAAGGTTAGTCCCCAGGTGGGGGACCGAGCGGAGATTCGGACCCTGCCCCCCCGACTTGTGGCGACCCTCTCCTGGGGCTTTCCTTGAGGCTGAGAGAGTGTGACTACTTGCTCCATACGCCCAGTGGGTTTCCTTGGCCGAGCGGGGATTCAAACCCTGTTCCCCCAGGCTTACGGCGACCCTAAGGCGGCCCTATCTGTCATGGGGTTTTCTTGTCAAGACTGGTTCAGAAGGGCTTTTCCCAGTGCCTTCCCCTCAGGCTGAGAGAGTGTGACTTGCCTAAACCCCGGGGGGGGGGTCTCCAGAGTCTACCACTCAAACCATTACGGGGCCACACTGGCTCTACACACACGAGAGACAAGCCAAAGCTTTGGAGATGGGCTAGAAGAAGAGCCTGGATGACACACATCATGCTCTCCAAGGGAATGCAAAACGTGGCTCTGCGACTGCTCTCCTCCTGTCGCCCTCCTCTGAGGCTGCGAGAGTGTGACTCGCCCGAGGCCACGGAGCGGGCATTCGGTCCCCGGGCCCCAGAGCCGGAGTCAGCCCCCTGCACCGCAGCTGCTGCTTTGTCTTTGGGGGCATCGTCCTTTGCGAGATGGACTGGCCAAGTCCCTGACTCTCAGCCTCCTCAGGGAAGGAGGCCAGGGCAAACCTCCCCCGAAGAAACCTTCTTGCCAAGAAGGCCCCAGGACAGGGACGCCATCAAGCAGGGAGCAGGAGGAGGGGGCGCGGGGGGGGGGGGGGGGAAAATTCAGGGAGGAGGGGGGGGGGGGGGGGGGGGGGGGGGGAGGGAAAATTCAGGGAGTAGTGGGAGTAGGAGTCGCATGGAGCCACGGCAGAAGTAGAGGTGTCGAACCGGGTTATTGCTCCAGTGTGGATGAAGCCACCAGACTGGAAGAATAACCCGGTTTGGCATCGCTTTAATTTATCTCTGGCTCAAGGCTGCTGTGGAATTCTGGGAGTTGCAGTTTGTTGTGGGACCGAGAACGGAGCCTTGAGCCAAGGCAATTTAAAGCGGTGCCAAACCGGGTTATTCCTCCAGCGTGGATGCAGCCAGGGAAGGAAGGGCTGGGTGGCGGATGGTCAGGGGAGCCTCCCAGAAGCATCCACCAGGGAGACCCACCCCTCCATCCCCCACATTTTCGGCTGCCGATATGTTTTGCTTTACCTGAAATCCTGGCACTCCTCCTCCTGGGGATGATGGGACTCCTTCGGGGAGCAGCTGGTCCTGCGGTCCGATCCAACCTCAGCCGGGGAAGAAGGAGGCGGCGAAGCCTTTTAAACCCCCCCCTTTTTTTTAAGGCTCAGTCCCCCTTTCCCCTCCCTTCCCCTTCTTCTCTCCCAATGCCTCTTCTTTTCCTCCTCCCTTCCCCTCTTCTTTCCGCCCTCCTCTTCCTCTCCTCCTCCAGCCTCATCGATCACCTCTGGATGTCCAGAAGGAAGGTGGCCAGGACTGTGGAGTACGGCCATTTTCGAGAAAGGCAAGCTGAGGCTAGGCAAGAGTTGCCCCCTTTTGCTCTATGCCTCTCCAGTTTGGGGAACTACCCTTCAAGGAGGATCTCTCCAGACAGAGCAAGGGTAACCAAAGCAGCAGCATCTGCACTGTGAAGAATGGACTTTAATTGCCCCAGATCATTGCAATGAGATTCTGGGATTTATAGTTTTGTGACATAGTTCGGAGAGACAAGGTGGAATAGTGGTTGGAGCGTTGGACTGTGACTCAAAGAAGACCAAGGTTCAATTCCGAGCTTGGCTATGAAACCCATTAAGTGACCTTGGGCAAGTCACACTCTCTCAGCCTCCTCAGGGGAAGGCAGCAGCAAACCTCCTCTGAACAAATCTTGCCTCCCCAAACTTCCATGATAGGATGGCCTTGGGGTCGCTGTAAGTCAGGAATGACTGGGAGGCATACAACAACAACACAGCTATTTCATGTTCTCTGTCAAAGAGCTCCAGTGCCCCACCAAGCTACAAAGTCCCAGGATTCCACAAGGATTTAGCCATGATAGTTAAAGCGGTGTCAAACTGCATTAATTCTGCAGTGTAGCAGAAGATGGAAACAGACCTGTGAGGGAGCTGGGCTTGTTTTAGCTGCGGAGGAGAGGACTGAGGGGCAACCTGGCAGCCATCTTGAGATATTTGAATGGTTAGCAGCTTGGAAATGGAGTGAGCCTGTCCTCCTTTTCCAGGACATATCCTACATTCCAACCTTCTGTTCAGGAGGAATTCCAGAATGTCCTCCGTTTTGAGCTTGACTAAGAAGCATGTTTTTAGATTTCTTATGAGTGTTTTTATGTAATGTTCTCCATTTTTCTTGAATGTCCTACATTTTACAGTGTCGTGTCCTCCTTTGTAGTTAGGACATCACCCACTCAACTCAGTGGGGTTTACTCTTAGACTGAGAGCCTATATATTGCTTCAGAATAGTATAAATGTCTGTCAGCAGAGTTATGTTTCACAACCCCTGTACTGAATACCAACATAGTGCAAAGTATGTAGATAAGTGGTCGATATGCTTGGCTCGACAAACCATGGTATAACTGAAATATGCAGTGTGCAAAGGCAATTACATACAGTGTACAATCACACACCAGTCTGTGCATGTTAATGGACTACCACAAGCACAATGGTCTGCATGCGCAACTCCACTTACACTCTTATCAGCATGCTCTTACACATTGTCCAACAAGATAACATTTGAGTAGCACAACTTAGGTCCTCAGATGTCACTAACAAATCTCAGGTTTGTGGTGAGACAAAAGCTGTCTGTGGTGTCTGAATTGTATTGCCTGCTGCGTCCCTTATTTTAAATGAAATAATGCATGTCACCATCTAAACCACCCCCCTCCATTAAGCCCACAGTCTAGTCTTACCCAATTGTCTTGCTTGGGGAACTGACTAACTTCCAATTTCAGTTCTCATTCCCCCCAAAATGGATTATTAAGACTAATAATAGCATGATGATAAGCAAGGTCAAAACACTAGAGAGAATGTACTTCGAGGGGATGGTTATCACTGGAGGAGAAAGAGTTTGGGACTAAACCAAACAAGTGCCTTTTCTACTGATGCAGCTGAACATAGCAGTGATCCTGTTCACAGAAAAGGATGTGAGGAGGAGGCACACTTGCTAGCCATTAGTTCTATATGCCATGATTTCTGAAGAAGGAGAGAAACTTTCACATTTTCCAGCTCAGATAATACAAATTCTCCAAACAATCCCTTGTTAAGCTGCATCCACACTGCAGACAAAAACTGATTTGACACCGCTTTAACTGCTCTGGCTCCATGCTATGGAATTCTGGGAATTGAAGTTTGTTGTTGCTCCAGAGCAGAACTTATATTGACCCTGCCTCATGGATTCGGTAGCCTTAAAACCATATAAACAGGTAGTTGTTGCTACACACTCATGATTTAGCCTGGAGAACGAAGTCAGCCAAGTACAAAAAGAATGAAATATTGAGACAGAAGTAATGCATGATGCATATTCACATAAAAGGATTGGCTAAAAATGACACCTTTTAAAATGACTGGCAGACCTGGGTCCCATTCTCACTTACAAATAAATCGGTGTGCGATCCAAATCGATGGATCGATTTCACAGTGGAGCATGGTTCCCACTACATTTGCCCTGATTGCATTTTTTTCCCTCTAAAATAATCCACTTGTGGTTCCCATTCATGAATGAATCAATTCAAAATGATTTGGTTCCAGCTGGTTGAAGGGGAAATTTAAATAGATTCTGATCCACACGTGGTTCTCATTTGTGCAGATTCTATTTATTGAAAAAGAAGAGGAAAAAATCAGTGTCAAAATGACGCGGGTTAAATGGGTCTAGCACATGGACCCCCTCTTGGAATCGCTTCACCGATTTGGATTAAGTGGGAACCAGGGTCATTTGAACCAGGTGAAACCAATTCACAATTCAATTTAAAAGGTAGTGGGAATGAGACCAAGGACCCAAAAGTGATGAAATTATAAATTTTCACCTGAACACCTTTTAAACAAAATTGTTTATTGCAAAGGTGAGACTGTGCCTCAAAGCCCATTTCAAGACAAACATTGACTAGTTTACCTCAGATCAGCTTGGAAGCATTCAAACAGGGGTACTATGCCCTTACTCAAGTGCTTACAAGATCTCTAATCAAATCTAAGACCCAATGAAGCCTACAAGCCACTCTCTAGTAAGAGTGTTTAGAGCTGCAGCCTAAAGTATCAGAGCAAGATGGAATAAAGCCCTTTTGGGAAACAGAGTGACAAATATTTTAGAACTGCAGTTACATATAGAGCATGAGACAGCCTTCCCTAACCTGATACCCTTCAAAAGATTGCAGAACCATGAGCTCACAACTTCCATCATCCTTAGGTACACAGCCATTGTGGGTGATGGACATTGTTGTCCAGTACATCTGGAAGATGCTGATATTCTATTGCATCTACACTGCAGGATTAATGCAGTTTGACACAATTTTAACTGGGATTAATCTCTGCCAGAGAGCTCTGGTCCAACAAATTACAAATCCCAGGATCCCATAGGATGGAGCCATGACAGACAAAGCAGTCTCAAATTGCATTAATTGTGCAGTATGGCAGCTGCCTTAGAGAAGGAACTATTTATCTTGTTTTATGGAGACTGGATTGACTGTGGGTCCAGTTCCAGGTGTCCTCATTGCTAGGCATGAGCCTGGAGTCATCCACAGCTCCAGAATATTCATCCAATTGGCCATTGTGTTTATAAATAGCTCAGAGCAGGATGCTGGGTCCAAGAGTCAGTAGCGCCTTAACTTATTTTACTGAACTGCTGAATATTCAGCAGGCGGATTTGGAGAGAGGAAAAAAGTCCTTGATCACAATATCTGAGAACAACAGAGTTTATGTAGAGCTGTTAGATGTTCAGAGAAATCCTGTAAATATTTTATGTGCCTGGAAATTATTTGTATTTGGCAGATTACGTGCTCCACTATAAGAATCAGTAACAAATAAGATTTCATCAGCAAGGTAAAAATGCACAGCAGCCTTGTTTCTTGCGGCAATATTTCATGTTTATTTCAGTCTAAAACATGGAACAAAGATGCTCATTCCTATCCCATTTACAGTGTGGAGGCAAAAAAGAGACATCACATAAAACTATTCATTACTCTGGTTTCATTATAATCCTGATTAACAGCTTTTTATGGAAAACACACCAAGGGTACAGGAAAAGGTGAAGCAATAAAAAAGAAGACAAGAGATTAAGATAAAACCATTTAGCTGGGGCAAAGATAATTGAACCCCATATGTTATATCTTTAAAGCTTAGATACGGAATCCATCCAAGCTTTACTATTCAAAAATTATGAGTTTTATTCAGTGGTCCTTTGTGGCACCAGTGGGCTGTTATGGCTTGACAGTTCTTCCTAATGCAACTGTCTGATATGATATATATATATATATAACACAACACTATTATTTGTGTGTGTTTCCCCTATTGGTAATTTGAGTGCAAAATCTTAACTGAAATATGGCTTTGACAATGGACTTGCTTTTGTGAAGCCTCAGTTCACAATATTCTGAGATGCCCACAAACGACAAAGAAAAAAATGACTTGGGTACTTTTGATGTCAGGTATGCAACCCCTGAAAACCAGAAATGGACAAGTTTTGGGGGTCCAGGAACCATTTTTCCAGCCTCACAACCTGTGTGATGGGGATGCAACATCCTCCTTCCAAATTAAACCAGAAGTGACCCAAAGTATCTGGTTGTTTCCATTTTTAAAAATCCACTTTAAAAAACAACAAGTAAACACCCTGCTTCTTTCCATTTTATTATTTTTTTAATTGCTAAACAAAAAGCATTATTCTTCCATGGGAGAGATTGTGAAAAAAATTTCCCCTCCAGGGGACTCCATCTGTAGTAAAAACAGCTGCGTGAATCCCTGCTCTGCCCTCAACAAACCACAACACTGTCATCAAGGAAAGGAAGGAAAGAAAGTCAGTCGGAAAAAAATAGCTTAATCCTGAAATGAATTCATTGAATGTATATGTTAAGAGTACTGAAATGCGCTCTGTGTGAGATAGTTTATCCTGTGCTTTAAAATAAATAAATAAAGTGAATAGAAATTAATAGATTTCACATATTTGCAAATATGAGCCCCTTGACTCATATGGGGAGCCACCATCTTCCCCATTTATGATATTTTTCCTTGTTTTCAGAAGGCTAGCCAATTGATGGCCCAGTAAGATGGGACATTGCCCAGATGGACACAAGGTTCCCACTGGTCTGTTTGGAAAGGAAGCCTGCTTTGACAGTCTGCCTCTGGGAAGAAATAGACGCTTCTAAAAGAATAATATAGAGCCAAGTTGGCATTGTGATTTGAGCGTTGGACTACAGAGACCCAGATTTGGTTCCTGCT
>NC_056523.1:49306293-49360106 GCF_019175285.1 Sceloporus undulatus
CAGCCATGAAACTCACTGGGTGACCTTAGGCAAGTCACACTCTATCATAGAATCATAGAATCATAGAGCTGGAAGAGACCACCAGGGCCATCCAGTTCAACTCCCTGCCATGCAGGAAATCCAAATCAAAGCATCCCTGACATGGCCATCCAGCCTCTGTTTAAAGACCTCCAAGGAAGGAGACTCTATCACCCTCCGAGGGAGTGCATTCCATTGTCGAACAGCCCTTACTGTCAGGAAGTTCCTCCTAATGTTCAGGTGGAATCTCTTTTCCTGCAGCTTGCATCCATTGTTCCGGGTCCTGTTCTCTGGAGCAGCAGAAAACAAGCTTGCTCCCTCCTCAATATGACATCCTTTCAAATATTTAAACAGGGCTATCATATCACCTCTTAACCTTCTTTTCTCCAGGCTAAACATCCCCAGCTCCCTAAGTCGTTCCTCATAGGGCATGGTTTCCAGACCCTTCACCATTTTTGTCACCCTCCTTTGGACACGCTCCAGTTTCTCAATGTCCTTTCTGAATTGTGGTGCCCAGAACTGGACACAATATTCTAGGTGGGGCCTGACCAAAGCAGAATACAGTGGCACTATTACTTCTCTTGATCTAGACACTATACTTCTATTGATGCAGCCTATGCTCCCAATTCTGTCATCCAGGTCATTGATAAAAATGTTGAATAACACTGGGCCCAGGACAGAGCCCTGTGGGACCCCACTGGTCACTTCTCTCCAGGATGAAAAGGAGCCATTGTTGAGCACCCTTTGGGTTCGGCCGGTCAACCAATTACAGATCCATGTAACAGTTCCTTTGTCTAGCCCACATTTTACCAGCTTGTTTGCAAGTATGTCATGGGAAACCTTGTCAAAGGCCTTAGTGAAATCAAGATATACTATATCCACAGCATTCCCTTCATCTACCAAGCTGGTAATTTTATCAAAGAAAGAGATTAGGTTTGTCTGGCATGACTTGTTTCTCTGAAACCCATGTTGACTTTTTGTGATTATGGCATTGCCTTCTAGATGTTCACAGACTCTCTGTTTAATGATCTGCTCCAGAATCTTTCCTAGTACTGATGTCAGACTAACTGGACGATAATTGTTGGGATCCTCTTTTTTCCCCTTTTTGAAGATGGGGACAACGTTTGCCCTCCTCCAGTCTGCTGGGATCTCTCCAGTTTTCCAGGAGTTTTCAAAGATTATTGCCAATGGCTCTGATATTACATTTGCCAGTTCTTTTAATACCCTTGGATGGAGTTCATCTGGTCCCGGAGACTTAAATTCATTTAGATTAATAAGGTGTTCCTCTACTATCTCTTTACTTATTCTGTGCTGAAATTCCCCTATTCTGTCCTCTGCTCCATTATCCTCAGGTTGAGCACCCTTTGCCTTTTCTGAGAAGACTGAGGCAAAGAAGGTGTTGAGTAATTCTGCCTTTTCTCTGTCTTCTGTTAGCATTTTGCCATCTTCTCCACGAAGTGGCCCTACTGTTTCCTTCTTTTTCCTCTTGCTGCGGACATATCCAAAAAAGCCCTTTTTATTGTTCTTAACCTCTCTAGCAAGCCTGAGTTCGTTCTGTGCTTTAGCTTTTCTGACTTTACCCCTACACATGCCTGCTATTTCTTTGAATTCCTTTTTTGTGATTTCCCCCTTTTTCCATTTCTTATACATGTTCCGTTTCAAACTTAGCTCGGTTGAAAGTTCCTTAGTCATCCATCCTGGTTTCTTGAGACACCTGCTATTTTTCTTTCTCACTGGAACTGTTTGAAATTGTGCCTTCAGTATCTCTCTTTTGAGAAAGTCCCATCCGTCCTGAACTCCTTTATTTTTTAGTATTTCTGACCATGGAATCGCTCTCAATACTTCTCTAAGTTTACTGAAATCCGCTCTCCTAAAGTCTAGGATGCGTGTCTGACTATGCCTGGCTTCTCCTTTCCACTGTATTACAAACTCCAGGAGAACATGGTCACTTCCACCTAATGATCCCACCACTTGCACCCCATTAACCAAGTCATCCTTGTTGGTTAGGATCAGATCTAAAATAGCTGACCCCCTTGTTGCCTCTTCCACCTTTTGGACCATGAAATTGTCTTCCAGGCAAGTGAGGAATTTGCTAGGCCTTGAGGATTTTGCTGAGTTTGACTTCTAGCAAATATCAGGATAGTTGAAGTCGCCCATCACTACTACATCTCTCTTTTCTGACTGTGTGGTCATCTGTTCTAGAAAGATATCATCCAATTCCTCCATCTGACTTGGGGGTCTGTAGTAGACTCCCACCGTAACATCCTTGTTGTTTCCCTCCCCTTTAATTTTTACCCAGATGCTTTCCACCTGGCTTCCATGATTGATGTCCTGGATCTCTTCACTGGTGTAAATATCTCTGACATATAGTGCTATTCCTCCTCCTTTCTTATTTGGCCTATTTCTCTTAATAAGGTTATACCCCTCTATTTCCACATTCCAATCATGAGACTCATCCCACCAGGTTTCAGTGATGCCTATTATATCATATTTGCTTTGTTGTACTAGGAGTTCGAGTTCATCTTGCTTATTTCCCATGCTCTGTGCATTAGTGTAGAGACATCGCAGACCATGGTTCCCTTTTACTTGCTGCCTGTGCAAGTTTTTTTGCCTCCCACTGTTGGGTCCTTGCACTGTTTGCCTTGTTTCTTCTATGTCAGTTTGACTATTTTCGCCATCCCTTTCGCCTTCTTTAATATTGTCTCCCTTCCCCTCGGAACTCAGTTTAAAGCTCTCCTGATCAAGTTCTTGAGACTGTTGGCAAAAACATTTCTTCCAACTGGCGTGAGATGCAACCCGTCTGTTGCAAGAAGTCCCTCCTCGTGGAACCGCAGCCCATGATCGAAGAATCCAAATCCTTCTCGGCGGCACCATCTGCGAAGCCAGTTGTTCACATCCGCTATTTTCCTCTCCCTTCCTGGACCATGCCCTTCAACTGGCAGAAGAGACGAGATGACAACCTGTACATCCATTCCTTTCAGCTTTCTACCAAGCGCCTCGTAATCCCTTTTGATGTTCTGAATGCTGTGTCTTGCAGTATCATTAGTTCCCACGTGGACCAAAAGGAAGGGGTATTGGTCAGTAGGCTTGACCAGTCTTGTCAGCCTCTCTGTCACATCACGGATCTTTGCACCTGGAAGACAACACACTTCTCGAGACATCTTGTCAGGCCTACAAATCACTGCTTCTGTACCCCTCAGCAAGGAGTCCCCCACTACGACCACACGCCTCCTCCGAGGCTTAGCAGCGACTGTTCTCTCGGGTGGAACTCTCAGGATTCCCTGCTCTGTCCCTGAAGTCTGTCCATGCTGCTCTTCTTCATCCTCCTTGATAAGGGAAAGAGCTTATCAGTCTCAGAGGAGGGCAAAAGCAAACCACTCTGAACAAATCTTTCCAAGAAAACCCCATGATAGGTTTGCCTTACGGTTGCTGTAAGTCAGAAATGACTTTGAAGGCACACAACAATAAATCACAAATAATGTTCATGCCAATAACTATTTATATCACACCTTGTCACCAAAGAGTTCTAGGTGTAACAGAAATAAACAAGCCTGTTGTTAGGTATCAATTTTTCTCCATTTTGTTTAATGAAGAGCTTTATTTAATTTGTACTACCTCTTTCTTTGTAAAGTAATGTAGGCCCAGCAAAAGCAATCACCATTCAGTTCATTAATTCTTCCTCAAAATCTGTACTAGTTAATCAGTGCAGATTTCCCTCAAGACATGGAGCCCTGTCACTGTGCACAGTTATAGCACTATGATTCCACTTTAACTGCTATGGTTCCATCGTATGGAATATGGGGGTATGCAATTTAGTTAGATGCTAGGATTCTCATGCAAAGGATTCTAAATGTATCTTTCTAAATTGTAATTTCAAGTGGAACTAAAGTTCTATAATTGTGTAGCTGAAGGGCTTTTGGGCACTTTGAACTATCAGATATTCTTTCACTCCATGGCAATTGTTTTGAGATTCATTCACCCAGCAATCTGCAGTTTAAATGGAAAGCTCCTACCTCTTTGTATCTCAGTGGCCTTAACCTAAACCCTAGTAAGCCTGCAACTATGCCCATATACCTTTTGTGGTAATCTGAGATTGTTTTAATTAAGAACCTGCACACATTTGTGTGAATGTATCAAAGTGCAGTGTTAATTGAAAAAGGGGGAAAGCCCACCATATGACATTCAGAAGAGAGGCAACATTGCATAGTGGTTTGAGTGTTGGACTACGACTCTGGGGACCAGGGTTCAATTCCCAGCTCTGCCACGAAACACATTGGGTGACCTTGGGCAAGTCACACTCTCTCAGCCTCAGGGGAAGGCAATGGCAAACTTCCTTTGAAAAAAATCTTGTCAAGAAAACCCCATGATAGATTCACGTTAGGGTTGCCGTAAGTCAGAAATGACTTGAAGGCACACAGCAACAACAACATGACATTCAGAAGAATTAGATATCTACTAGCTATGTTTGGATACATTCACCCAAATCCAAGACAAATACTACCAAGGTTTAGACATGCCATGTAGGACTTTGGGCATTTCATCTTTGACAGTGATTCCCCTTGCTCCCAGTGCCAGAGTGAGTTGATCACCTCTGGCAGAAAAAGGTAGAAGTGTGACAGTGTGTTCCATGTGGGTTTGCTGGTACCCCCTAAACTAGTCAGGTGTGGTGGGCGATAGTGTGCCACTCCCAGCCCAGTTGGCTTTTGTATGTGAAATGTTCTTTTTCTCAGTCCAAAATTTATTAGGCTGGCTCTGTCAAAAGTCTTCTTAGGCTGGTGCCACACTGTAGAAATAAAGCAGCATACTTTAAACTTCATGGCTTGATGCTATGGAATTCTGGGATTTGTAATTTGTGGTGGTGCAGAGCTCTCTGCCTGGGGAGACTAAAATATCTCACAAAACTATAAATCCCAGAATTTCATAGCATTAAGACATGACAGTTAAAGTGGTGTCAATCTGTTTTATTTCTGCAGTGTGGATATACCCTAAGTTTCAAAAATGTGTGGCAGCAGCACAGGAATTGTGAGTATCTGTGTGGGAGGGCAGAGCTTTGGGATGTTCTTTTTTGGGCATTACAGGTCCCAGATTCCCAAAGCCAATAAGGCCAAAGATTAGGGATTCTAGGGCTGCATTCACACTAGAGTTTATTGTGCCAATTAGATCTGGGGTGATGCGATGATGCAGTATCAAATCAAAGTACCCACTACATTCACTCCAATAAAATATCTCTGTGGCAATTTAACCCTGTTGAAGTTCATATTACCATTTGTATCCATTTAAAATAGAGTAAAATTGTGATCGTTTTTTGGGTTTTTTTAAACTGTCAATCAAATGATGTGCATTTATGTCACACTGTTTGGGTGACCCCCCCCCCGGTCAGCCTCGGAGGATGACAATAGCAAGCCCCTCAGAACAACCCTGGGCAAGAAACCCTTGGATACGTTAGCCTGGGGGGAGTCACACTCTCTCAGCCAAGAAACCCATGCGAGTTTAAATGTAGGGTATAATTGCAAGATAATATATGTGTGAGAGCTTTGCACCAACTTAGGAGCAGAATCTGTTGTGGTTTTATTTCTTGGAAAAGATGAAAAAACAATACCTAACTCCCAGCCCCACTGATAGGATTTTTGAAAAAATATGCCAATCAAATTATACACACATTTGTCATACCAGTGACACCAGTATTTAAAGGTGCTGTCTACTGTGGCCATGCAATAGTAAAGATGTGCATAAGCTGTTAATTTTTTTTTAAGTACACTGTCTATCTAATGATGTTTCCAGGAGAATCCCCTGGCTATGGCTTTGGATTTGGCTGGCAGAGAGAGAGCAAAGGAGTGGGCATGATTCCCCACCTGCACATTAACCCCTCCCTTCCTGTGCTTTGAATTGAATTGACAGCATTGGTGGATGACAAAAAAAGACCAGTTCTTTTGAAAAGACATGCTAAAATTTCTGGTTCCATAAGAACTGGGTTAAGGGAGATTTGTGCCACACATACACATCCAGAATTTGGGTTGGGGAAAAATGGCACAAGTATGAATGACCCCCTTTTAAACCGATTTGCAAACCAGTTTATAACGTAGTCTGAATGGCTCCTAAGAGATACCATCAAAAAATTAACCTTTCCAAGCTTTGGGCTAAGGGGAAGGAAGCTGAGTAACATACTGTAAGCCCAAAGCATTCTGCATCTTCCATACCAAATCTACTTTCCACTCTTCTCTCCCATGTGGGAGATATTTGCTAAGGATCAAACTAAACAGAAAGAAAGAAAGTGAGCAGCACCAGCAGTGGCAACATGAATGGGCCTTGAATGGAACTGGAGTTATTGCCTGGGGGAGAAAATTAAACCTCTTCCCACCCCAGCATTGTTATTCCAGTCTGGTTTTGAGTAAACTATCTAATTGATTTCATTCGCACTGCATTGTTCCTGGAAATGGAAGCACCTCCATTTGAAACCAAAATGGTGGCAAATGTGAATGGCAACAGGGTTAAAACACCATGGAGAGAATTGGAAACAGAAAATGTAGTAGGAACACCTATCTGGTATTGCATCACAGCAGAGATCCAGATCTTGGTACAAAAAAGTAAGTGTGAATTCTCCCTATATTGCCCTCTTAAATCTGCACTTGGTCCTGCTGTGGGAACCCTGTATTCATGAGGTTTCAAGAAGCAGAATTTTACAAGTGATTACAGTTGATAGATTTCTAAATCTTATCATGAAGCAATTAAAACAAGCAACACTATAAAATTCTGAACTGGTCCACTGGCCCAACTATATTTACTGGGTAACTGTTCATCCATTGCTTAGTCCTGGGCAATTCTGTCACACTGAAATATTTTGCTGATGTTCAAGCACTTCATTAGGCTGGTTATGAGATTTCGTTTGTCCATGCTTTTTAATTAATTTAGGAGCCATATTCTCTTTTATTGTTATTATTTTTTTCAAGTATCCATGCAAAGGGAATTTGTTAATGCTCTGAGCAGAGGGGATTTTATAGGTTGTTACATAGTAATGTGGCTCTTCATATCCCCAGGTTTGTTTTTATAGCAGGTGTCCAATAAAAGAAACTTGGCTGCAGTTAGACTGGGGATAAGAAATCCCATACAGGAAAGATTATCATAACTAGAGCCAGAGGCTGCAAAAATATCATAAGAGCCTTCGTTTGTTTAAAAAAGCCAACACTGTAACATTCATTGCATAAAATACTCCACTGATTTAATTTTATTATCTTTGTCCACAGAAGCAAGTAACTTGCTTTGTATAGTATACACAGAACGGCTATAACTTTCTACTTAACAAAGAGAAACAATTGTAGTACACAACTGGTAGGATGGTGAAGATTTTACCTTTAGTATATGATAGTATATGATTTTACCTTTAGTATATGATAGTGTTTGTTTTGGGGAGCCAGCTGGAGTAGTGGTTTGAATGTTGGACTACAATTCTGGGAGACTAGGATTCGAACTGAGGCTCAGCCATGGAAACCCACTGGGAGACATTAGGCAAGTCACACTTTTTCAGCCTCACAAGCAATGGCAAACCCCCTCTGAAGAAACTTGCCAAGGAAACACCATGGTAGCTTGATCTTAGGGTCACCATAAGTTGGAAACAACCTGAACTCACATAACAAAGTGTTTGTTTTATTGTTTTGTCTTTTATTATATATGCGTGGTGTTCCACCCTTTGGCAAAAAGGGCACAATAAATAATGTAGTTGTTGTTGTTGTTGTTGATGATGATGATGTTATTGCATGGATCTTTCCAAACTGTAGTTTAACATGTCTTTCCTATTGACTGTGAATGTCTGAAATTGATATCACTATACATTACTGCTCTTGTTTTGAACGTTATGCAGAGTTTAAATTCACAGTTCTTAGAGACTATACCTTCCTAGTAGCCCTGTTATTTAAAATATTGCTATCAGTGATAGTTGGTTGGTTCCATGTTAGAGGGGCAATGAATCCATTGTGGGGTTTAGTGTGATCTTTAAAGGTCAGTTTAGCTGTGAGTTTAGGATGGGATGTGTCCTTTTTTAAAAAAGATTTCTAACTGGAGGAGTATCAAGTTAAAATCCATATTAACATAGCCTACAACATTTCACAGGCTGCTGCCACACTGCAGAATATAGTTTGACATTGCTTTAACAGTCATGGCTCCAGCCTATGGAATTCTGGGATTTCTAGTTTGTTGTGGCGCCATAGCTTTGTGGCGAAGGCTAAATAGTTCACCAAACTCCAAGTCTCAGAATTCCATAGCACTGAGCCATGGCTGCTGCTGCATCACTATAAGTATAGTGTCTAGATCAAGGGAAATAGTGCCACTGTATTCTGCTTTGGTCAGGCCCCATGTGGAATACTGTGTCCAGTTCTGGAGCGTGTCTAGAGGAGGGCTACCAAAATGGTGAAGAGACTTAGGGAGCTGGGTATGTTTAGCCTGGAGAAGAGAGGGTTAAGAGGTGATATGATTGACATGTATAATACTTGAAAAGATGTCATACTGCAAATGGAGCAAGTTGGTTTTCTGCAGCTCCAGAGAATAGGGCCCACAGCTATGGATTCAAACTACAAGAAAACAGATTCCACCTTGACATTAGGAAGAACTTCCTGACAGAAAGAACTGTTTGAGAGTGGAATATGCTCCTTCAGAGAGTGGCAGAGTCTCCTTTTTTGGAGGTTTTTAAAAAGAGACTGGATGGCCATCTTTCATCATGGGTGCTTTGACTGTGTAATCCTGCATGGCAGGGGTTTGGATTAGATGGACCTCGATAGTTCTATGATTCTATGGAGCAGGACTGCTGGAATGTATCTGTTAAACATAAAAAGCAGGAAAAAGGAAGAACGGAGGCTTAACAATAGCTCATCCACAGCTAGCATTTGGATAAAGGACTGAACAGACCCACAAGGCTCCCTGTTTACTGGTTTCCCAAGACTGGTGAGATTGTGTTTTTATTACAAATGTACTAATTATTTCTACATTTGCTTCTATACACAGAAATTGGTCTATAAAAAGTATGTACATGTTTACATCCTCATCTGTCTCTCTCTTTTCTGGTGATTCGTTTTCTTTTTACTGGCAGTGCATGAGTGGCCATCCCAAGTAGTAGGCCCATTAACTGGAAACCTACACATCTCTATGGTAGATATGAGTTGTCTGATGTCAGTTCCTTTAAATATTTAAAGGAAAATGTTTTTAATTAAAAAACAAGCACCAGAATACACATTGTTGTTTAAAATCAAAAGTCGCAGTCCAGATAAAACTGAAGCACATTTGATTTACTGATTTCACTGGAAAAGAGCTGACTTTCTATTCCATCCAGTTATTGAGTTCACACTCAGTAAGCAAGACCACAGACCCTTGATCAAGTGTTATCCAGCACTGTGAAGCAGAAACGTCCAAGCAGCAATTTCAGTACACAGACAAAGCTGGTCTGCACTGCATGTTCTTTTATATTACTTATTTCTGGATCCCTGGGATGCCAAATGCTGAATCTAAGACCTTTTGTGTGTAAAATGTGTGGTATTCCACACTGAGGTATGATCTCTCCCATGCAATGAAACATTAGAAGTCTAATGTGGTAAAATGGATTGCATCCAACTGAACTCTTATGTGGCTTCCCAATCCCATCACCAGAATAATTTTCCAGGCCTGTTTAGCTTTGGATTCAATCTACTTCAGAGGTGTTCCACTTCAATTTAGAAATCTGATTCTGTCATACACAGTCTGATTCAGTTCTAGATTTGGGATTTCTTCAAATCCCAAGCACACCTTTAGAATGTCTACATTATTCCTAGATTAATACCTGAATGTTAGCTATGGTGTGGCTTCTACTAAATGAATATATATTTGACTGGGTTTAAACTATGGCTTCAAGATTTAATCAGTGTAATTCACTTTTCAATAAACCACTTAAGAATTAGTGTCAGAGCTGCACAGATACTTTGGCTCCCTTCACCAATCCTGTATTTGATGACAAAGAATTATAAATGTAGCATTTGTCTTCCAGTTTAAACTCGAGTATATCAAATTTCTTTTTGCCAGTTATGGTGAAAACTCCATGGTCCCATCTAGCTGTAGTTGGTAATGAGAAGCATGGTAAGTTTTGTACAAATTAATAGTAAAGGCAGAGATATGTCCTGTTACAGTGGTATAATGGTCATTGTATCCTATACTCACTCAGACTAGAAGGGAAGAAGGAAACCTTTTATTGTCTTCTGTAGTTCACAATCAGATCTTGTAAAAGGCACCTTTTGGGAGTAAAATTCCCAGAATCCCCCAGCTCAGAGAATTCTGAATGAAATCTAAAATGTATCCTTTTCAAGTTCTAGTCATTACACTGTATATAGCATTGGGATGCCCGTGTACCCTATCATCTGAATGTTGGTCTTTCTGTGGATGCATGAGTTATCAAAACTCATGATGATGTGGATGGCCTGGTTGTTGCAGGAGTGCTATTTTAATCCCCCCCTCCATCTGATTTAAATCCAGAAAAGGAACATTCTCTAACCCAGGTTCAGGATCAGTGCAAAGCTGTCCTGTTAGGATGATGCCATGGTCTGAAGCAAGACAGAATATGAGTAAGTGTATTGCACCTCATATTGCCCTTGACTCTGCCTTGCTTTAGGTGTTCTGCCATATATCATCAATGAGAGAACAGTTACAGTGTTGTGGCAGAATATCTGGGAAGTCCATCAGCATAGCTGTTACACTGGTGGTATACCCTATTTTCTGCTAGTCTGGGGGAGCTTTCACCAAATTGTGTAGCCGTCCAACTAGGTAGAAAATGAACATAGGATTGTTTCCTATGCAATGCATTAAGCTGTGAGACAGCCCCATATCTAATTTATTCCATTAGTTTCAATCAGAAGTGAATAAAAACTAAACTGAATTGGGACCTGTAAATCTTCTTTCTTGCAATAAGAATCACACACAATTTAAGATGGAAGTACTCAGTTGAGATTAGCAACAATTACACAGTTTAAATCTGTGTGTTCTGCAATATGGATGGGAACCAGGTTTGCTTATTTTAAAGGTATTCTGCTTCTTTGAAAAGTATTACTGTGAATTGGAACAGACTAGCTTCTAATTTCTTAAATAGATGGATATTAAAGGTGATCATTCCATCTTAAAATTATTTACAAAAATTATGAGTTAAAGATAACTAAATTCTTCATCTATACCTGTAAAAAAGACACATGCCCTTTGGAAAGAATGGTAATACAAATATTTATGTAAACTGTAATAAATGACTACCAGAACTTAAAACTTCTCAAGTAACTTGATATTCAGTCTTAAGCATCTGATTTGTCTTATTGAAAACAGTGACTTTAAAGTGAACACACTTGAGCACAAGTGAACTCAAAATTTCTCAGCTGCCTTGCTGTTTAACATACGTAACTGGCATTTGATTTTCTAATCATTCTCATCTAATCATTTCTACCTGCTTGCCATTTTAGTGAACTTCTGCACTCACCTGTTATCCTCATTTCACTATATCTGATGACGTGGGATGAAGTCCATAATTTATTTTTCAGCATTTGCTGTTTTGCATAACTTATTCAGAAACAGCTGAACATGTGAAGGGCAAGAAGGATGTGGGGCACTGGAGTCTATTCAACTACTAATTTGCCTTTTAAGATTTTAGCACGCTGTTGCCCATACTTTTGCAACTAAAAACTTGCTTTTGTTTAAAAATGAAAGCAGTGTTTCAAACATTTACAGATTTATGGGCCCAGTATTACCACTATTTTCTCTGCACCTCACCATAGTTACAGCATAGTATATACATCCTTAAATTTCTACCTGGAGATAGATTAGCAATGTAAGGATAAGCTCTGGGACATATAGAATGGCTGCAGATATCTCCTCTTCTATTTCTTATGTCTAAATTTTAAACTCTAAAAGGTAATACCATCAGGTCTCTTGGCTTATTATCATGTCATTAAGAAAATGTGGAAGAAGTAATGACAAAAAAGGGATAAATGATTTGAAATCTGGAAATGCTGGGAAGAAAATGGGATGAAAATCAGAACGCAATAATGAAATAATTGGAGAAGCAGTGAAGAGAAAGGGAGAAAGAAAGAGGGAAAAGTAGATACCAGAATGTTGTTTTGAGCTGTAGATCATAAAGTCTATGTGCAAACCTATTATACTGATGATACTGGATGTGATACACTGTGGGTAAGTTACATCTATGGAAGATGCAAGACTCTTGCTTCCTCACTACATTCAGTTTTGTACTGGTCCTATCTACTGTTCTTTCTTGGAGACACCTTCATCCACAAACATCCTTTCCTTAACTCTGCAATCCACGTATAATATAGATCTCAGCTGAGATGTTGTAAACTCTGTGTTTACTTATGACAAAAGTTTTTTTAAACAACAACAACAACAGTCCTACATATGCCCTTGCCAGCTGTGTTCTCCATTTCCGGTTCACGATTCTGATTTCTGATTGGAGAAAAACAGTCCTTAAGTCTTCTTGAAAACAGGAAATGGCTCTCCCCGCTTCCTGAAGTACAGGAACCAGTTTCCTTGGCAACCCCTGAACAAAGAGAGCTCCTGTTAACCACTGGGGTGCCATAAGAGATACAATGGGAGGCGATAAATTGCACGGCATTCCTATCTGGAAAGGCCAAATGAGTCTTTCTGTATACTCCCCATTTGTCATAAATGCTCCATTTGTTTTTCCAGCAGTTAATCTGGATGCTAATAAAAGAAGAAGAAGATAGATTTAGTTTAGTTCATATCCCTCTTCCCATGAAATGAAACAATGACTGCATCCGCACTGCAGAAATATTCTGATGTGACACCACTATAACTCAGTGCAATGGAATTCTGGAAAGTGGAGTTTGTTGTGGCACCAGAGCTTTGCTCTCCAGAGTTGTAGTGCAACACTCAAACCACTACATCATGCCGGCTCTCTTATAATTATACTACATAGCCAATCAAGTATTGGCTATATTTTGAAACCATTGAGGGCAAACTGAATCAGGAGGGAAGGGGAGGAGAGAGACTGAGCAAAATAGGACAAAGTCAGTGAAAAAACTATTCCCAGGCAGTTCAAATAAAAAGTGGCTGAAGAGGGACACAATACTGAAAATGCTGCTGAAAAAGGTTACTTTTGGTTATTGTGCATTGTCTCTTACAAACACACACCCCTGTCTGTCTATCCATCTTGGCTTTGCATGAACTGCGGTAATCTGTAGTTTGCTATAGAAGCTAGCATTCTTTTAATGAATTGTGATGGCATAATTTGGAGTTAGGCACTAACAACTCACTTCATGGGGTGTTGCAGTGGTTAGAATTCTGTTCTAACCACAGAATGATTAAAATCCCCCTTTAAAAAATCACCTTGTAAGCAGTGCTGCCTCCCCAACATGGCCATTTCCATGTCACTAGAGAGCAAAGAGATGAGCAAGAACATTAGACCTGTTAGTCTCTACTTGCCTTCAAGTCATTTCCGTCTTAGGACAACACTAAGGTGAACCCACCACAGGGTTTTCTTGGTGAGATTTGTTCAGAGGAGGTGTGCCTTTATTTCCCTCTGAGGCTGAGATAGTGTGACTTCCTCAAGATAATCCTGTGGGGTTTGATGGCTGATGGAGATTCAAATCCTGATGTCCAGAGACCTGGGCCCTTATCAGATGAGTCTGGAACTGGGGGTCTTCTGCACTGGGCGGTCGAATTCATGTTATTCGGCACATACCCATCATACCTGGGAGTCCCTCCGTATTGGCATGATTCAAATTGCCAATACGCATTCCGCGCGAAGTGCATTCAGTGCAGAATGTTTTGTCACACCGGTGCTCAACATGAGGATTGGCCGATTCGTATCGGCCCCCTCGCACATGCTCAGTGGTGCCCTTGCATGGGTTGCGACCTAAACGCTTCCGGGGTGAAAGGGGAGGTCACGTCATGACAGCCCGGTAAACAGCTGGAGAGCCAGCTCATGCACATTAACAATCGCGTTACAACGTGCCCTCTCTACATTCCTCTCTGTTTCCTCTCTACATTCCTGCTGGTTTTAACGTACCATGACCTTCCCTTGCAACAATTAGCAATGGCCGGTTTCTACGTGTGTGTGTGTGTGTGAGTGTGTGAGTAGTATTCTGGGGGGGGGGGGAGGGCAGTTCCAGCGGCTGTCAAAGAGGCTGGATGGCCATCTAAGTAAATGGGGATGCTTTTTCCTCCTCCTCCTCCGGCTTGGGATCCAGCCCGGGCTGCATCCCAGCAGGGAAGAGGCGCGGGGGCCCGCAGAATCGCAGTGATCGCCGCCTTCCAACGGCCTCCTCCTCCTCCTCCCGGCTGAGAGGCAGCCTGAGGCTGCTCCCAAGCCGGGAGGAGGAGGAGGGGGAGGCTGCTGGGAAGCCGCGATTCAGCGGCCCCCGCGCCTCTTCCCTGCTTGGGATGCAGCCTAGGCTGGCTCCCAAGCCGGGAGGAGGAGGAGGAGGCTGCTGGAACCGCGATTCCAGCGGCCCCCGCGCCTCTTCCCTGCTGGGATGCAGCCAGGGATGCCTCTCAAGCCGGGAGGAGGAGGAGGAGGCTGCTGGAACCACCGGAAGTAAAAATTGGAATCTGGGGGTCTTGCGATGGAATTCAGGACTGGGTAGTCACACCAGAGCCATTCGCACTGAGATCGAACAAGAGCCCCAATCCAGGATATTGCCAACCCCTTATCAGCGCACTGGAACAACAAGCTGCCAAAAGAGAGGAGCCAGTACGCATTCAGTTCGGCAGCTCGCGCATTGACGTGAATGCAGATTGGGCCATTCGAATGCTGGTATGATGGTATTGTGCGAAATAACGTGAATTCGAACCGCCCTGTGCGGAAGACCCCCAGTTCCAGACTCATCTGATAAGGGCCATAGTCCAATGCTCAAACCACAACGCCACACTGACTGCTTCACTTACTTCAGTTCCATTTATTACAGTGGGTCTATTCTATTTGAAATGAGCATTGGATTTAACCCTTTACAGTTAAGTGGAATGTATAATATTAATTGAAGAAATGCCTATTATGATATTAAGTTGGCATGCCAATCTTTAAGCAAAATTCAATTTAAGATACACCAGACATGCTAAAATGGTTACTTGGCTCTTTTGTTTTCCTTGGGGTATAGTTACATTTTGTTTCCATTCTGAGGGGAAAGTATTCTCAGAATATGTTCCTTGTCCTCCAAGTGACCTGTCTAACACCTCAAATAAATTTCCAACAATGCTCAATCTGTTGGTGCTGATGATGTCATTGGTACCAGCACCCATCCCTTTCCTTCCTGTGTTCTGACCAACCAACCAATGGCTTTTCCAACATCTCACATTGCTTCCAAAGTGGCTCTGGTGATGCCATTTGTTCCAGTACATCCATCTTTCTTCCCTCTCCATCTGCTTGCTTAATGTCCCATTTGTACTTCTGACTTTTTATAAGCAGTTGGTGTCCCCTTGGCACGTATGACATCACTGGAACCAGTAATGACATTCCTCCTTTCTGGAAATCTGGTCCCATTTCACAATTTTTGAGGCAGAAACCCCATGCACAAGACACATTTATTTGATGATACATCCTGTTCTTTGGGGTTTATTTCTGAATAAACATTGATAGGATTGGGTTGTAAAGTTTGCTTTGTCCATGTGGACAGACCAAAAGGATTACCTGGTCATGGTTAAAGTTTACTTGGATCATCTGAAGCAATGTTTCTCAACCTTTAATATTTCAAATGTTCTGCAGTCCAACTCCCAGAAGCCTCTGTCAGTATGATCAATTGTCAGGGATTCTGGGAATTGGAGTCCAAAACATTTGGAAGTTCAGATACCCAGTATCTCTCATCTAAATAATAATAAATAAAAGCTTTATTTTTAGCCCGCCTTTCCTGGGATCAAGGCGGGTCACAACAGCCAAAAACACGATACAATCAATATACAAAAAAATTAAAATACAAAAAATACAAAATCTCACAATATCTTACAACAGTTAAAATCCAGTTAATTTTTTTTCCAACTAGCACAAGATTACAAGAACAATGAGGAGAGAGAAGGGGGCAACATGGAATGTTAGGGGTAAGCCTGCTGGAACAAAAAAGTTTTAAGCCCCCTTTTGAAATGTTCCAGGGAGGTGGCTGAGCGGAGCTCCATCGGAAGCGAGTTCCAAAGGATGGGGCCCGAGATAGAAAAGGCCCTCTGAGTGGTGGTAGAATATCTTGCCTCTGGGACACGTAACAATTGCTTCCCAGCAGATCTGAGTGTGCGGGGCGGAATGTATGGGGAGAGGCGGTCCTCCAAGTATCTAGGGAGGTATTGGTGCAAAAGACAACATGGCACACAGATAGGATCAGTGGCTGCATGCTTGAAGCAAGCAACATTCTGTTGGCCTTCTTTTAATAAGGCTGTAACCTACCTTTGGTTCCATATTGGGGGAAGGTGGGAAATAAACAAATGAAATAAATAACAGGGATTTCATATTAGCAGAATCACATGACTCAGATCTTGAGGTTGTCTCTGTATAATCTCCAGCAGGCTTAGCTTCATTTTTTCATCTACCTTTATTAGTGAACCCAAATTCTTGTTCAAAATAGGATACAGCCCACCTACTCCTCAAACCAAACCTTGGGCCAAACATATTTCATGCTGGATACCAACATCTGCCATGAGAATTAGTTTTCTGTCTCTTATGCCACACCAACCTTATCATCTCTCTCATTCTCTCACTCTGAAATGGGTATACAGGCTGAGCATCTCTTATCCCAAATTCCAAGATCCAAAATACTCCAATATTCCAAAATTATCAAATGGGTGGCTGTGATAATGACACCTTTGCTTTCTGATGGTTCAATGAGTTTATGTTTCATGCATAAAATTATTAAAAATCTTATGTATAAAATTACCTTCAGGCTATGTATATAAGCTATACAGTATATGAAACATAAATGCATTTCATGTCATTTTATAAGTCATACAGTACTTGATTGTTCTTTCAAAATAAGGCTTTTACAACATCATACGGTTATGTGTCATCATGTACTCAAATTACTGTTTTTGATATCTTTCAACTTGAATACTGAGTATAGTTTTCACTAGAATCTGATATCACTATCACTGATAACATACTAATGCTGTCATATCATTCAGCCAAATTTTGTTATGGTTCAGCTAGCCCTTCAAAACTGTTGGCCTTCACTGGGCTAATCATTAGCTTAAATCACATTATATATGCATGGGAGAAAGGGTGTGAAGTATTCCAAGAATATCAGCTAATTTCTAATTGCTCTTGACGGTAGTGGGAGTGTAGGGCATTTAATTAATTAAATTACCCAGTCATTGATAAGCAGTTGCAAGGGTAAACAGATTAATAAATTTTGTGTGGGATGAAGGGCAACTCTGTCTGATAAACACTGGCACCACATCAGAGCGTTTTAAAGCTCTACGGTTTTTAGAAGAGGATCTTTTCTCTTTTTCACTATCTTCTCAGATCATTTGATGGGGACAAAGGGAGGTGTGTGTGTGTCTTCTCGGTGTCTCTTCCCAGACTTTGAAACTTCTTACCTAGGAGATTATCACATGGGCTTTATCCTGTCGTTTTCCCAATAGGATAAACACATATTTAACTTCAAAGACGTGTCTTATTGCATTCTCCCATCTGCAGCCTGTATGTAACCCAGGCTTATCCCATGGTTTTTCCTGTGCTTGAAAAGCCTGGGTTGCAGACGGGCTGTAGATGGGCTGCAGAAGGGAGAATGTGGT
This sequence comes from Sceloporus undulatus, assembly GCF_019175285.1. NCBI lineage: Eukaryota > Metazoa > Chordata > Lepidosauria > Squamata > Phrynosomatidae > Sceloporus > Sceloporus undulatus. The sequence goes on from NC_056523.1 coordinate 49,324,045, forward strand.
AAGACCCATCTTTGAAATTACCATATATATTTGACTATAAGTTGACCTCATGTATAAACTGAGGGCAAGTTTTGGGGGCAAAATTATGGATTTTGCCATGACCAGTGGATAGGTCAAGGGTAAAACTTGGACGCTCCTTCAGTGTGTGTATGTGTGCATGTGGCAAGACAGACTCTAACTGAGGTTTTTTGCTTCAATGTTTCAGCTTTCATTTCATCCTTCACTCCTCAGACAGTGGGTGGGAGAGGGATTCTGTTTGTTTAAAAGCATCCAATCACTCAGGACTCTTTCTGCTTGGTAAATGAGAGAAATAAACTGCTCTGCCAACTGCATGGGGAAATCTGAAAGAGCTGCTATCACATTACCATACCTACCTGTAAATAAATTGACCTGGGATTTTGGGGTCAGTTTTTGGGCATAATGTTTTTGACTTACAGATGAGCATATATGGTAAACACATGTTTATCCCATTAGGAAAACAATGGGATAAAAGCCCATGTGATAACCTCCCTAGTGAGGTTAGGATGGCCCTATTCCTGCTCTCCTTCTACCAGCAAGTAAAAACATTCTTATTCTATCGGGCTTTTACAGATTGACTCTGATGGGCTGTCCTGTTTTGTTCATTTTTATATATATTTTAAACTGCATTAACCATGTTAATGGTTTTGATTGTACAAATTAATTATTTTAAAATAACTTCTATATTTATGTTTTTTTACTTAAGTGTTTTTTTTAGTTCTGAATCTGTACTGTTTTTAATAAATTGTAAGCCACTTTGAAACTGATTACAGGGGAGGGGGAACTAGGATATAAATTAACATCAACAACAACAACAACAAATGTTCTCTTTTTGCATATCAACTTAATTCGAGTTGTTCTTATTCTCTAAACTTGTCATGTGATATCTCAGTCAACTGTTTTATAGGTCAGAATACATATCCCTTTGCACAAAGGAAGAAACTTACTGGCTGAATTGAAGCAGTTTTTCAGTTTAGGACAACCTCTGCTGGTCACCTCTACCTTGGAACAGAAGTAAGAAATTCACCATCTCCACTAGCCTAGCTCTGGTTTGACTCCCCTGCTCTATTGCTTTTCTTTTCCATCTTGCCTAAACTTTTATGCTAACTGAATGGACTCCTCAGATATAAACCTCTTGCCTATCTAAACAGTTTGCTTCACAATCAGGCTCACTATAAGAACTACAGTTGAAACAGATATTGAAGTTACCCACTAACAGTTGGCACCAGGATAGCAGACCAAGCAGATACCAGGGGCACCAGGACATCATTTTTCTCACTGTGAAACAAGATATATTGCACTGTCATTTAAATTACACTAATTATTTCTTAAATGTGCTTCTATAACTGCAGATTAAGAGATACAAATTTTATTCATGTTTATACTTTTTCTTCTTTTCTATAGTGATGTATTTGCCTTCAGGGACTGAGTTGTTCATAAGTGGCCTATGAGTAACTGAAAATGGAAATATCTGTATATTGAAGCCAGTGGGACAGCATGAAGTTTTCCCATTTCAGAATGTCCTAGTTTCATAATGTTAGATCAGCTGTGTCTTCAGTCAGGATAGATATTCTGGAGCCCTCTAGATGCTGTTGGACTGCAAGTCCCAGCAAGTCTGACTGCTAGCAAAGAGAAAGGAATGCTGAGAGTCAGAGTTCAACATTTGAAGGGCTCCAGGGTTCCAACTTCAGAAAGAAAATTACAGGTGATGCAGCACTAGAATTTGGTGACAAAGTTGTACTCTTGAGGGTTTGAATAATGGCTAAGAAAGTTACAGGACTTGAACAAAGGATAGGAAATGCCCTTCCCATCTGTGGGGGTTCAGTTCTGGCCCCCACAGGTGAGAAAAAACTTGCATGCTCAAGCCCCATTATTGTCAATGGGTGGCAATTTGTGTGCAGCCCCCTTGGCATGGCTGTGCACACATGGTACCATTGACAATAATGTGGGCAAGGTGATAAGCAGATGCTTGAGTCTGTGGATGGCTACCCTGCTGATATGGTAGGCCCATTGTACATGTATTTCAAAATGTTGAATAGTTTTTAGTATGTGTATGTGCTAAGACTTCCATGTAGATAAAGGAAGAAATAAAGGAATTGAGTTGTTATGGTTGCACCAATGGCACTACCTTTCTGCAGTGGTGGGACTGTGTGTTCCTGTGAGGCAAAATGCTATGCTGATGGCAGCAGTGCTACTGGTAGGGTCTCCTATGTCAGATAGGCTTTTGCTGATGATCTGATTATTTCATATGTAACGGAGAATTAGACTCAGAGGAAGGAGGTATGAAAACTGGAGAAAAGACCATCAACAATTGAAGATATGCAGATGACACCATATTATTTTCTATTTGTATGTATGTCTGTGAAAGCAGGACAAGGAAGAAAGTGGATAGGAACAGAATCAACTCATTAAAGATGTGGTCATAGAGAAGAGAACTATGGATAGCATGGACTGTCAAAGAAGATGTACACCATCCAGATAATAATAATAATAATAATAATAATAATAATAATAATAATAATAATAATATAGTGAGATTACATCAATAAATGGATAGACTCTGTCAAGGAAGCCATGACCCTGAGTCTGCAAGACCTGAGCAGGGCTGTTGATAGCAGGGCTTGGATGTCTCTCAATCATAGAATCACCATAAGTCAACTTGACTGCAGTTAACAGCAATAAACCATTAATAAAAGAGGCAAAAATCAGATCTTTATCTACACTACAGAGGCACAAATCCCAGCTTCATATCAGATCTCGCAAATGTTCCTTTATTAGGTTACAGTTCCCAGGCTGCATCCGCACTGCAGAAATAAGCGAGCTTAACACCACTTTAACTGCCATGGCTCAATGCTACTCAATTCTGGGGTTTGTAGTTTGGTGAACTATTTAGCCTTCTCTGTTAGAGAGCTCTGGTGCCACAACTAACTACAGTTCCCAGAATTCCATAGCATTGACCATGGCAGTTAAACTGGTGTCAGACTGGATTATTTATGCACCGTAGATGCAACCCCAGAATCCTCCAACCAACATGATTGGCCATGGTAGCCGGGTTTTGGGGAAAACTGTAGTTAAAAAAAAAACTTTTCCAAGATCTGATTCAGGAACTTTAATGGGTGTAACCCACTAGGAAAGACAAAGTAGCATTGTGATACAATGGAAATGTCAACACAGTATGTCAGACAAGAAAGAAAATACTATGCTAAGGATGATTAGGCAAAGGACAGAATAGCCAGGAGCATTAAGAGGTTACCTAAAATGTCTTATGCCAACTGATACTGGAATGCTGCATCCTAGTGTGGTCAATGTATCTCAAAAAGAATACTATTGATCTCCAACAAAGTGCAGAAAAAGGGAGGAAGAATCAATCATGTCAAGAAAATGCACAAAGACGATGTTATCTCACTCATAAAACGTGAAGATTTCCCTCTTCCAATGACTGACTATCCATTCAAGACAGATGAAAGATACTGCTGTAAGTCAAATCAGTGGACGAATGGTCCTCTGTTTCCTTAGTGGTATTTCTGTGTTCAGGAAAAGTGAAAACTAGTTTGGGGGAAGGGGAGTAGGCAAGGCCTGTAGCCTTCAGCCCTTGTTTGTAGTTTCCTGGAAATGCTCAAAAACAGGATGCTGGGTAAGACAAACCCTTGGACTGATCCAGCAGATCTCATCTTTAGCCTCAGGCTTTTAAGTTCTGATAGCAGAATCATAGCCTTATAGAGTTGGAAGAGACCCCAAAGGCCATCCAGCCCAATCCCCCTGCCATACAGGAACTCAAAATCAAAGCATTCCCAACAGATGACCATCCAGCTTCTTTTTAAAAACCTCCAAAGAAGGAGACTCCACCACACTCCAAGAGAGCGTGTTCCACTGTCTAGCAGCTCTCACTGTCAGAAAATTCCTCCTAATGTTAAGGTGGAATCTCTTCTTCTGTAGCTTGCAACCATTGCTCTGGGTCCTATTCTCAGGAGCAGCAGAAACAAGCTTGCTCCATCCTAAATATGACACCAAATACTTAAACAGGACTATCATATCACCTCTTAACTATCTCTTCTCCAGGCTATACATACCCAGCTCCTTAAGTCTTTCCTCATATGGCATGCTTTCCAGACCCTTCATCATTTTTGTCGCCCTCCTTTGGACATGCTCCAGCTTGTCAACATCCTTTTTGAATTGGGATGCCCAGAACTGGGCACAGTATTCCAGGAGGGGCCTGACCAAAGCAGAGTAGAGTGGCACTATTACTTTCATTGATCATTCTAGACACTATACTTCCATTGATGCAGCCTAGAATCCTATTGGCCTTTTTAGTTGCCACATCACACTGTTGACTCATGTTCAACTTGTGATCTACTAGGACTCCTAGATCTCTTTCACACATAGTCTCCTTAAGCCAGGTGTCCCCCATAATATATCTATGTTGTTGTTGTTTTTTTTTGTCTTAAATGCAGTACCTTACATTTCTCCATGTTGAAATTCATTTTGTTAGCCTTGGCCAGCTTTCTAATATATCAAGGTAATTTTGAATTTTGATCCTGTCCTCTGGGATATTAGCTATTCCTCCTACTTTGGGGTCAACTGCAACTTTGATAAGCATGCCCTTTATTCTTTCATCCAAGTCATTGGTAAAGATGTTGAATAGCCCTGGGCCCAGGACAGAACCCTGTGGCACTCCACTGGTCACTTTTCTCCAGGATAAAGAGGGCCCATTGCTGAGCACACTTTGGGTTTGGTCAGTCAGCCAATTACTAATCCACTTAACAGTTATATTGTCTAGCCCACATTTTACTATCTTGTTTGCAAGAATACCATGGGGGTCAAAAGCCTCACTGAAATCAAGATATGGTATATCTACTGCATCACCTTCATCTACCAAGATGGTATATATATATATATATATGAGAGAGATCAGATTAGTCTGACTTTTAATGATTGTGACATTGCCTTCTAAATGTTCACAAACTCTCTGTTTAATGAGCTGCTCTAGAATCTTTCCTAGTACTGATGTCAGACTAACTGAATGACAGTGGTTGGGATCCTCTTTTCCCCCCTTTTTGAAGATGGGGATAATGTTTGCCCTTCTCCAGTCTGATGGAACTTCTCCTGTTCTCCAGGAGTTCTCAAACATTATTGTGAGTGGCTCTGAGATTACATTTGCCTCCTGAACATTGCATGAACCCCATTTGTATGGCTGCACCTGTTCTTTGTCCCATTATTTTGAAAACCTCTGATGTTCTTATTGAAAGCCAGAGGTACTGTGGACACTAGAAGGAGAAGCAATTTAATCAAGCTGTGTTGAGAAAGGCCATTTAATTTTTTTGAGTGTTCACATTTCCCAGAAGACGAAATGACAAATCTAATTACTGGTGGCTTGAAGGAGTGAAAGACTTAGAGTGCCCTCACCAACTTCTTTTTCATGTACCAATTTATATAATTAATTGAATCTAATAAATTATGGTCATTTATACTTAGTGAGGTTAACTTGCATCTCAGTATCCATAGAATCATAGAGTTGGAAGAGACCACAAAGGCCATCCAGTCCAACCTTTGCCACACATGATTATATTATTATTATGCTCTACACCATGTGGCACACTTTCATCCCCACCACTTGGTGAGAAAAGTTGGCAAAATAGTTCTCATTAGGATAGGCTGTGGCAAAGTGGTGGGTTAGGTTGGGTGAAAGAGTGGAAGGAAGTCTGTACAATGCAGGGATCTCACTTGCATGGCAGGGGCTTGGCTGAGAACTCTTTCTAAAACATGGAACAGTCTTCATGTTGGACTACAATTTCCACCATTAGAGCACAATGGCAGGGGATGGGAAGCATTGAAGACCAACACTTCTATAGAGTATTTTGTTGGGGAAAATGCATTGGAACATGTGCAATCATTATAAAATAAATAAATCTTCTCCACTCCCTTTTCTGTTTTTTACATTTATGTCATAATCATTGCTTCTTAAACTATCTGATGTGGTTGTTCAGCAAACCCTTCTTCCACATGAGTCAGGGACCAGCACAATGGTTAGTATCACACTGGTGAATCACAATGATGTACAGTAAGTTGGACTTATGCCATTGAAACTCACTTCTTTGGTCACTGCAGAGTTTGGAATTCTCTGTTGAATTTGGAATGACCAAAATCCGCCTTCCGCAACTCACATGCTCTCAGCAGCTCCCCATGAAAACAGCCATTTCCTGGTCAATGGAGATCAGGGGGAAAAGCAGACCAGCATCCAACTATTTTCCTATAGTTGGGTGCAGTGCAACAACATCTTCTGTAAGGACCTCTGGAGGGTGGTTGGAAGTCCCTGCAGATGCCTGTTGCTGTGCATCCAGGAAAACAGCTAAACAGTTGAAGGCTGAATTCACCCTCATTCACCCACACTGAAGGAATTATCATTTTTCAACAACATGGAATACAAGTCTGTTGTATTTCATGTTGTTGAAGAAGGATAATTCATCTGTATACATCCAGAGTTAGAAGTAAAACATCTTGGTCAAAGTAAGTGGCTTCCAGGAACTGCTAGAAGTTTGAAGAAGCCAAGCATCATGTCTAACTATGTCTTGCACCACACTGGTGTCAGTTTGCTGGAAAAGATGTTTTTTAAAAAATTATATTTTAAAATATTAATTTCAGTTTAGACTCATAGAATCCTAGAATTGTAGAGTTGGAAGAGACCACAGGGCCATCCAGTCCAACCCCCTGCCATGCAGGAACCCTCCATCAAAGCATCTCCAACAGATGGCCATCCAGCCTTTGCTTAAAGACCTCCAAAGTGGGAGATTCCACTACACTCCGAGGGAGTGTGTTCCACTGTTGAACAGCCCTTACTGTCAGGAAGTTCCCCCTAATGTTGAGGTAGAATCTCTTTTCCTGTAGCTTGCATCCATTGTTCCGGGTCCTAGTCTCTGGAGCAGCAGAAAACAAGCTTGCTCCCTCCTCAATATGACATACCTTCAAGTATTTAAGGAGGGCTATCATATCACCTCTTAACCTTCAAATCAAATCAAATCAAAACTTTATTGCTTTGGACCAAAGGTCATTGCACATCTTAACCTTCTCTTCTCCAGGCTAAACATCCCCAGCTCCCTAAGTCGTTCCTCACAGGACATGGTGTCCAGCCCCTTCACCATTTTAATCGCCCTCCTTTGGACATGCTCCCGTTCCTCAATGTCCTTTTGGAATTCTGGTGCCCAGAATTGGACACAATATTCCAGGTGGGGTCTGACCAAAACAGTAACATTATTACTTCTCTTGATTGAGACACTATACTTCTATTAATGCAGCCTAAAATTGCATTGGCTTTTTTCAGCTGCCGCATCACACTGTTGACTCATGTTCAACTTGTGGTCTACTTGGACTCCTACATCCCTTTCACATGTAGTTTCATTCAGCCAGGTGTCCCCCATCCTATATCTGTGCATTTCATTTTTCCGCCCTAAGTGCAATACCTTACATTTCTCCGTGTTGAATTTCATTTTGTTAGCTTTAGCCCAGCTTTCTAGTCTATTCAGGTAATTTTGAATTTTGATCCTGTCCTCAGGGGTATTAGCTACTCCTCCTAATTTCGTGTCATCTGCAAATTTGATAAATATGCTCCCAATTCTGTCATCCAAGTCATTGATAAAGATATTGAACAGCACTAGGCCCAGGACAGAGCCCTGTGGGACCCCACTGGTCACTTCTCTCCAGGATGAAAAGGAGCCATTGTTGAGCACCCTTTGGGTTTGACCAGTCAACCAATTACAAATCCATGTAACAATTACCTTGTCTAGTCCATATTTTACAAGCTTGTTTGCAAGAATGTCATGGGAAACCTTGTCAAAGGCCTTACTGAAATCAAGATATACTATATCCACAGCATTACCTTCATCTACCAAGCTGGTAATTTTATCAAAGAAAGAGATCAGGTTTGTCTGGCATGACTTCTTTCTCTGAAACCCATGTTGACTTTTTGTGATTATGGAATTGCCATCTAGATGTTCACAGACTCTCTTTTTAATGATCTGCTCTAGAATCTTTCCTGGTATAGATGTCAGACTAACTGGGCGATAATTGTCGGGATCCTCCTTTTTCCCCTTTTTGAAGATGTGGACAACGTTTGCCCTCCTCCAGTCTCCTGGGACTTCTCCTGTTCTCCAGGAGTTCTCAAGGATTATTGCCACTGGCACCGATATTACATTTGTCAGATCTTTTAATACCCTTGGATGTAGTTCATCTGGTCCTGGAGACTTATATTCATTTAGATTAACAAAGTATCCCTGTACTATCCCTTTGCTTATTCTGTTCTGAAATTCCCCTGTTCTGTCCTCTGCTCCATTATCCTCAGGTTGAGCACCCTTTTCCTTTTCTGAGAACACAGAGGCAAAGAAGGTGTTGAGTAATTCTGCCTTTTCTAACTGTTAGCAGTTTGCCATCCTCTCCATGCAGTGGCCCTACCATTTCTTTCTTCTTCCTTTTGCTATGGACATATCCAAAAAAGCCCTTTTTATTGTTCTTAACTTCTCTAGCAATCCTGAGTTCATTCTGTGATTTAGCTTTTCTGACTTTACCTCTACACAGGCTAGCTGTTTGTTTGAATTCCCCTTTGGTGATTTCCCCATTTTCCCATTTCTTGTACATGTTCCATTTAAAACTTAGCTCAGTTGAAAGTTCATTACTTATCCATCCTGGTTTCTTGAGACACCTGCCATTTTTCTCTCTCACTGGAACTGTTTGAAATTGTGCCTTCAGTATTTTCCTTTTGAGAAATTCCCATCCATCCTGAACTCTCTTCTCTTTTAGTATTGCTGACCATGGGATCACCCCCAGTATTTCTTTAAGTTTACTAAAATCGGCTTTCCTCAAGTCTAGAATGCATGTCTGACTATGCCTGGCTTCTCCTTTCCACTGTATAATAAAATCCAGGAGAACATGGTCACTTCCACCTAATGATCCCACCACTTGCACCCCATTAACCAAGTCATCCTTGTTGGTTGGGATCAGATCTAAAATAGCTGATCCCCTTGTTGCGTCTTCCACCTTTTGGACAATGAAATTATCTTCGAGGCAAGTGAGGAATTTGCTAGACCTTGAGGATTTGGCTTGAGTTTGACTTCCAACAAATATCAGGATAGTTGAAGTCACCCATCACTACTAGATCTCTCCTTTCTGAGTGTGTAGTCATCTCTCCTAGAAAGGCGTCATCAAATTCCTCCATCTGACTGGGGGGGGGTCTGTAGTAGACTCCCACCATAACATTCTTGTTGTTACCCTCCCCTTTAATTTTTATCCAGATGCACTCCCCCTGGCTGCCAGTATTGATGTCCTGGATCTCTTCACTGGTGTAAATATCTCTAACATATAGTGCTATTCCTCCTCCTTTCCAGTTTGACCTATTTGTCTTAAAAAGGTTATACCCCTCTATTTCTACATTCCAGTTATGAGACTCATCCCACCAGGTTTCAGTGATCCCTATTATATGATATTTGCTTTGTTGTACTAGGAGTTCGAGTTCATCTTGCTAGTTTGGGGGAATTGTGAATGATTAAATAGTTCAAGAGTGAATAGAGCCACTGTTGTTGTTATTGTGTGCCTTCAAGTCCAACTTGACCCTAAGGCAAATCTATCACAGGGCTTTCTTGGCAAGATTTGTTCAGAAGGAGTTTGCCTTAGCTTCTTCTGAGGCTGAGAGACAGTGACTTGCCCAAGGCCAGCCAGTGACTTTCCATGGCTGAGCAGTTATTTGAATCCTGTTCTCCAGATTCCTAGTCCATCACTAAAACCAGTGCACCACACTGGATCGAATCATAGAATCACAGAGTTGGAAGAGCCCACAAGGACCAACCAGTCCAACCCTCTGCCATATAGGAATATACAATTGAAGCTCTGGATGTGTGATCTAATTGTGTATTAATTAATTGTTTATTCTTTTTTAAAACTGTGCCTGGATGTTCCTGTTGAGTTTTGATAGAGAATATGGTTCCATTTACTATGGTGAACCCACTGAACAACATCCACTGGTCCAGATAGGGATCAGAGCCAAGTACCTGATCCAGGGAGAGATCTTGGCCTCATTCCCATTTACAGATAAATCGGTGTGTGATCCAAATCAATGGATCGATTTGACATTGGAGCGTGGTTCCTACTACATTTGCCCCAATCACATTTTCTGTCATTAAAATAACCCACTTGTGGTTCGCACTTAAGAATTAACTGATTCAAAATGATTTTGTCCCAGCCGGTCAAAGGGCAAATTTGAATTGATTCTGACCCACTTGTGGTTCATACTTGTGTTGATTCAATTTGGTGAAAAAGACGCAGAAAAAAATCAGCGTCAAAACAAAACGGGTTAAATGGGTCTGGTGCATGGCCCCCCTTGCTGAATCGCTTCAGCGAACTGATTTAAGTGGGAACCAGGGTTGTTTGAACTGATTCAAACCAAAGTGCAATCCAGTTTAAAAGATAGTGGGAATGAGGCCCTTGAGGGGTGAAGGGGTAAGATGAGTGATAGGAGCCCAAGGGTTTGGACCACCACATATTTGGGGAAATGCAAAACATGCATTTATTATTCTCAATTTTTCAGAAATATCATGTTTATAGATTTTTATAAAAGGTTGGACTTGCTAGTAGTACAATGAGATTGAGATTTCAGTGATATCATCTGCTCCAAAGGTCCAAAATAGTTGATTACATTTTCAGTGTTCATTCATTGTGCACAATTCAAATGGAGCAAAAGCTGTGGATTAGCCACAACAGGAAGAGAAGACGCTCTTAATGCTCTCTCTCTCTCACTAGCTTAGGGTAGTGCATACAGTGCTTTCCTTTTATCTGTTTTACCACTTAGCTCATGCCTTTTTGCTAAAGCCATTAAGATGCTAGGCATGGGTAGCCCTGACTGGGAGATTTAAATTATCCTATTCTAGCTGTTCATGTTTTAAAAGTTTCTTCCCTGCTGTATAGTGAACCTATCTCCCAAGTCTTGAGGACAGCTGTAATTTCAGCATAATGGACACTCAGGAAACAAATGAGGCAAGAAAAGAAGCACAGAGATTAGTTTGCTAGCCTCCACCACTTTCCCAAAAGGGGAGTTCTTTCTACTTTTCCTTATGCTGTTTAGGGAATATTTGCCATGGCTTTGTATTCTTGTTAAGGATAGATGAAACATCCTGTAATGTGTATCAGTTTCACATGCATTAGTCTATGCCATTGCCAGAATTTGGAATTGTTACTTCTTTAGACTACAATTCCCAGAGTCCCCTAGCCATTGGTATGCTGGTTTATCAATTCTGGTAAGCAGGAGTCTCAAAAGGTACATTTTTCAAAACCTGGTTCCATCATAAGCCCATTGTACACAGTTTCCCTTTCTTTAAACCACACAAAAATGTGTGTGGATGTTCATAACAATTTTTTCCAACATACCCATTTTGTTTACTACGGCGGGTTACAGACCACCGCTTTGCGGCAGTCTGCCGCCGCCGCCGCTTGCTCCGTGCGGGAGCCGCAGCAGCCACACCGCGCGGTTCCCGCACGGACCGAAAAAGAAGCTCCAAAATGGAGCTTCTTTAAGCGACGCCTCTATGACGTCGCGAGGCGCCAGGGGCGGACTCGCGACGTCATAGACGCCGCGACACGGGCGGACGCACAGCGTCTGATACGTAAATATGGCGGCCGCCGTGTGGAACGGCCGCCGCCATATTGTACGTACAGAATACATACTAGGGTTAGGGGGGTGCGGAAGCACCGCCCCTTCCTAACCCTAGTACGTATTCATTACGTACTAAATGGCGGTGTGTAACCCGCCAATGTTCCTTATTATATACTTTTTGTATACAATTTCCCCTAACCCATTTAGAAGATTTTTGTGCCACAAAACATGCCATGATATTCAGAAAACATGTGCAGTGAGAAGGATGACTATGTTCTGTCCACAAATTAATCTAGGAAGTGATATTTTAAAGAGGCAGACTAAAGCTTGTTACGGATGTGCTCTTGAGGCACCCCCATCATGTGCTAGGGGTTGGCTGGGGACCTAGGGTCCACACCGGCCTCACCCCTAGCACGTGACGGGGGCGGGGGCGGGTAATAATGGCGGCGCCCTATACACACAGGTGCCGCCATTATTACTTGTCGGACGCATAGCGTCCGCACGTCGCACGGCGCTTATGACGTCGCGAGTGCGCCATTGGCACCTCGCGGTGTCATAACCGCGCTGCGGGAAGAAGCACCATTTTGGGGGTTCTTTTTTGCTCCATGTGGGAGCCGTGCAGTTTGGCTGCTACGGCTCTCTCGTGGAGCAACCAGCAGCGCCGGCAGACCGCCGCTTTTAGGCGGTCTGTAACGCACCTAAATGAATTCTCTTCCATCTCTGCTTTGGCAGCCCAATGCTGTTCTTACATTTTTAAGAAGGCATGTTTAAAGATGTCACATTGCACCAGAGAAGTTTATCACATGGAGTTTATTCCATGCAAAAATGGGATTTAAATTTGGAAAATCCCACAAAAGCGATATTGTTTTCAGAAAATGTCAGGGGCACTGAGCATTAACACGCACAGAAAGTGGACAAAATTGGCTGCTTTTTACTTTCAAGATTTTCCCCAAAGTAAAAAGTGACTGATTTTGTCCACTTTCTGTGTGGGTTAAAGTCAGATTGATGCTCAGTGCCCCCAATGTGTTTGAAAACGATCCTACAGGATTTAAATCCCATTTCTGCATGAGATTTGTGCACTTAGCCTCCCATGTGATAAACTCTAGAGTCTGATGAGGATAAAGATACAAATTTAAATTGATATTTTGATTGGCGATGGGAAAAGAGAGATTATCTGACATCAAGGTGACCAGATGTTCTAATTGCAAAGGAGGAAAAGGTACTACAAAATGTGGGGCGTTCAAGATAAATGTAGACCTTGACCAAACAAAAGATAAAAACACTCATATAACTATAAATTCATGCTTCTTAGTCATGCTCAAAATGACATTTTGGAATTTGTGTGGGACAGAAGGTTGAAATGTATGACATGATCTGGAAAAGATGCCTGGTCACCATGTCTGAGATCTTACATTGCCCACATTGCCAAGAGCTCCAAAGGTGGAGCTCTGCTATGGCTCCCTACTCACCACCCCCAGGACTCATGGTTTTGCAGGAAGAATTCCTCTGAATGGCCAATAGCTGAGGCTTGGAGAAGGATCTGGCTTTGATCTGTAGCCAGCACAAGCTGATAACATCTTTTGCCAAAATCCACCAGGGGCTTAGGAGATGATGCCATTGTTCTGTACCTGGGATATAGCCAGATGCTTCCCTGATTCTCCTCTGCTCTCCATCAGCCAAAGAATGGATGTTCAGGGTGGGAGAGTATCACAGTAAAAATGTGCATCCAGGACCAGGGAAATTTGGTCACTGAGAAAGGTGGAAGAGGATGCAATCCTCCACAATGACAAAAAAGACATAGACTGACATTAGGCAGGCTTAACGCTTGTGTATATCACTTCCAGTGTGCTGGTCACAAGAGAGACAGTATGGTTCAAGAGCTGGACTACGACTCTGGATATCAGGGTTCAAATTCCTGCTGAGCCACAGAAACCCATTGGGTACCCTTGAGCAAGTCACACTTTCTCGGCCTCAGAGGAAGGTAAAAGCAAATCTCCTCCAAGCAAATCTTGCCAAGAAAACCCTGTGATAAATTGGCTGTAGGATGGCCATTGCCCATAAGACAGAGATGACTTCAAGGCACACAACAAGAACAGCAGCAATGCTGGTCATTGCATCAAAAAACTGGATGTAAGGGGAAATGAGATGGAATGAATTTAAGAGAGAGAAAAATATGAAATAGGGGGAATCTCAAACTGATAGATTTGTCCAATATTGGGGCAGTATTGGGTGAAATTTTTTGTTTTAGTTATGTTTAATTAAAAATTGATCAACGTTCAGAAAGTTCTTCATACTCAGGACAGAAATAATTTAGGGTTTAAAAAAACAACTGTGGGGTTCTTTTCTCTGTGTGTGTGGCTTCAAGTTGCCTGTTGACTTATGATGACAATATGAATTTCATAGGGTTTTCTTGGGCAAGGAATACCTAGAGGTGGTCTTGCTAGTTCCTTCCTCTGAAATAAAGCCTACAACACTGGCATTCATTGATGTCTTCCTATGCAAGTACTAGCCAGGGATGATCCTGCTTACCTTCCAAGATCAGATAAGATCCTGTGCCTTTAGAGCATTTAGGCCTCCTACTGAAAATGCATAAATTCTTTATCTGGATTTGGGGACCTTGGTGTTTAGCATACCATGAAGGAATGAACAGAACATGATTAATGTGCACAAGCGCCACCTACTGGATAGTGTTTGGAACAGTTGCAGTTATTCACAGGTGCTCCAGCAGAGTTGCCCAAAGGACACTTTTCATAGATGTTTATCACACTATACTCTTAAAGTGCTACTATTCCACTTTGACTCCTCTAGCTGCCTCCTGTTGCATTCTGGGATTGGCAGTTTTAAGGAGGGGTATTTAAAAAAGAAACTTCCTTTTGCTACAGACTTGCAACTCGGGCTCAGACTTTCAATAAGCTTTTCCTCCAGTACAAAATTTGCAACGTGGGGTACCTCCAAACTGAATGAACAGTCCCAGATTTTTCTTCTGTTTTTCTCCTGAATTTATTTGTGGTTGTTGTGTGCCTTCAAGTTATTTCCGACTTACTGAGATCCTATCATGAGGTTTTCTTGGCAAGATTTAGTCAGAGGAGGTTTGCCATTGCCATCCTATGAGGCTGAGAGTTTGTGAATTGCCCAAAGTCACCCAGTGGGTTTCATGGCCAAATTAGGAATTGAACCCTGGTCTTCAGAGTCCTAGTCCAACACTCAAACCACTATCTAGGGTTGCCTTAGGTTTTCACCATAAGTTATAGATAATAAATAAATAATAAAATCTTTATTTATATTTTCCATCTCTCCCCATGGATGGAGGTGGGAGTACAACACATAAAATCAGCCTTACAACATGAGATGACTTGAAGGTACACAACAACAAGAGTAGACCCATTAAATTAATGGGAATGTTAGAAATTAACATTTAGGCAGATATCATGTATTCAGTGGGGACTAATCATTCCATGTAGCCCCTTTTCTCTTTGGCCCTTATCACATGTGAAACTGGAACTCCAATCCAGAGCCAGTTCAAAGTGAAGGGGAAGCAGAGTCAATGTGAATCCAAGGCAATTCACATGATGAATTATCACACATGAAGAACAAAATTGTGGTCATTCCTGAATCAAAATGGAGCAAGTGCACATTAAATTACCACACCAGTACATACCATGCGGATTCACCTATGCGAATTGGGACCCTTGTGCATGCTCAGTGGGGGTCTGAATGCATCGTGAACCTTTGCACTTCCGAGGTGAAGAAGGGGGCCACTTCCTGGTTCATGTGAATGCTAGCCTCACCTATCCCTACATGCCCTCAGCTTCATCCGAATATATCACGGGCAAAATAATAATAATAATAATTATTATTATTATTATTATTATTATTATTATTATTATTATTATTATTATTCAGTGAAAGAAATAATAATAATAATAATAATAATAATAATAATAATAATTCCTTAATAATAATAATAATAATAACAACAACAACAATAATAAATTACTTGCACTGAAAAATAATCGGTGTAGAAGCTGCAGGTTTACTTGGAAGTAAATCCTTTGGATCTGAAGGAGACCCATTTTGGAGGAGTGCAGAAATGATCTGGTTTCCCTTATTCACAATGCTCCCTAAAATACCACCTACCTGAATCCAATCCACTCTCCTTCCCTTTGTAAGAGTTGCCTTTTCTCAGGTTGCAACCGCACTGGGGAAATAATCTGGTTTGACTCCACTTTAACTGTTCTGGCTCAGTGCTATGGAATTCTGGGAATTTGCATGGTTGGACCCACAGTGGCTTTGGATCAGAGCTGCAAACCCCTCTGTGTGATAAGGGCCTTTGTAACTGTAAGGCAGACCTGGGAATCTTGCGGTCCTCCAGATATTGTTGGACTGCAAGTTACATCAGCCCAGGCCAGGATAGGCACCCATCAATAATGCTGGAAGTTGCAGTTCAATAATAAATGGAAGACCACATGATTCCTACTAGTGCTGCTTATCCCTTTTGGATTCCAAATTGCAGAAATGGTGTGTGATATTTGTTAATGTTCAGTTATTTTTGTAAGGCAAAACAATATACTGATAACTTCAGTCCAAAAGGAAGCCACCATGGAGAATAACCACCCTATGCCTCAGACCACCTGCAGGCGTTTTTTTAAAAATGAGTTCTAGCTTTTTGCTTGGTGTAGTGGTGTGACTGTTAAGTCAGGATTCTGAGAAAAAAGGGTCCAAATTCCCATTCAGCCATGAAAAGCGAGTGGTTGACCTTGAGCAAGTCATACTCTCTCAGCCTCAGAGGTAGGCATTGACAAATTTAGGGCTGGAATGACTCAGAAATTACACAACCATCTTTTTGCTCCTGCCTCACCCATTGGCAGCATGCATACTGGCAGGGTGGCATATGGGCTGCTCTCCTAATTTCTGAGCCACAGGAAACCCTAACCCTGTGTTTAGGATACAACATATAATGTCCATGGATACAATGTGGGTGTCATTGTACTTTCTCTTGGAAAAGCAGGAAGCTCTGACTTGTAATTTTTGTTGCTAGTATAGAATATATGAATGAATAAATAGATAACTTTAAATCTTATGCATGCACAGATTTGCTGTAGGGAAACATACAAGGGGATTGTCTGTTAAACTTTCCACAACCTAAGAGCATGGTATAGCAGCTAAAAGAATACAATATGAATCTTACATTGCCCATGAATTCACACTCTGATCCTATTAGGCAAGTCATTCATGATAGACTTCAGGGTTGTATGTGATGATGCCCTTCTTCCAGTGAAAAAGACACTGCTGATGGTTTAAAATCTCCCGTACCTCTGTGCCCTATATGTGCTTCAGATCTGGTCCAGAGGATTGGCAGAACAGGTCTAGAGGACATGTGGGGTCCTGCAGACAGAATTTCTTCTGTGGGGCAGAAATCCACTTGCGTAATGGTGGATTTAGGTCCAGTTCCTTCCTTCTCCCAATTATCATGGCTTGATAATGCTGACTCCTTCTTTTGGGGTCTTTAAACAAAGTTTGAATGATCATCTTACAGGAGTGCTATAATCATGGACCCTTGCATGGCAGGGGATTGGATGAGATAGCCCTGTGGTCCCTTCCAAAGCTATGACTGTATGATTTCACAATTCTATTACAACAGTACAGTGCATTTGGAAATGCTGCACCAGCTTTTCTCTAACCTGGTGCCAACCAGGTGCTATCTGGAGACAGTGAGAACTTTCATCCAAAACATCTGGAGACGGCAAAGTCCACAAAATAAAAAAAACTCCCCCCCCTTTTTTTTACTGCAGCTCCCAGAATCCCTTTGCAGCTGGCTGAGGAATCCTGGGGGCTAATTCCTCAACAGTGACTCTCTCAAGCTCTAGCTGTATCAGCAGGACTGACTTTTGAAATACTGTCACTGAAATCTCTGCCATGGGAAACTGTCTCTCACTGACTGCAGATTTTTGTTTCCTTTTCTGTAATCCTACAGTTGACTGTACCTGTATCAAAATCTGCTTTCCATCATTGTAATCACAACAGCTGTATTTATCTTTGCTTTGAGAGTAACAGTGTAGGAGTACTTCTGGCTCCAACCTAATTAACTTCTACCCAATTTCTCTCTTTCTGAGTCACCTGGGTTATTAAAAAAGCTTACTTCATGCTCCAGTAGAATATTTATATTCAATCCATTTAATTTTATGGAAAAATGCTAAACATCTGTTGGTAGTTAATCTAGTAAACAGAGCAATGCTTGAAACTCAAAGCTTTTATTTTGTTGCTCTTGCATCCATATCTCAACTCTTGAATTTTTGCAGCTGATCAGACTTGGGGCTACATTCAGCTGTTCTTCCCTCTAAAGATTTTGGAACTAGATGCTATTCTGGTTTTGATATTTAAAGATAACACCAATGCTTGATAGGTTGCCCCCCTGGGCAACAAGTTGGGTCGCATTTCAGTGAGCCTTGTTGATACTCTGTGCCTGCTCACCTAGATGCAGAGGCATTTCTAGAGTAGTGTGAGGGCTTCAGAAGCAGGTATCACCTGGTGTGCTTGTGGGAAGAGACCGCCTTCTAGTGTGTACTGCCATGCCTCTCAGATGGTAGACTGGGATTCCCAGAAACTGAAGGTCCTGAGAAGGACCCAGTCCACCAGCCGAGAGGCATTAAGGAAGCTGGCTGGGACAGGTAGTATACCATGGCAAACTCCTGGAGCCTGCTTCCACCACTGGATGGTTCCAGGAATCCTTTGGGTGTTGCAAACAAGATGGGCAGAGTGGAATAGCCTGGTACATGGATGATCCCTTTGGGTGTCCCAGTCCACATTTCCATTTCTGGCAAGGAGTCTGGCTTCTCCTCCTCAGCGTCTCAATTGATTGCTCATGACAGACTATTGACTTGGCACCTCTGAGCTGCAGAAGAGCCCAAGTGTCCAAGCTTTCCTTAGCAAGGCCTCCAGCAGTGCACTCAAAAAGTCTATACTGACTCCCTGCCGCTACATGGCTGGACCTTCTGCCTACATGGGTCAGTTACTTACCAGCATTTCAGATGCCAGCTGAGGCATCAAAAGAGTAAGCACACATGTGTGTATCCCCCATGGAGATACACATGTCCCAGTCAGCCTCCTCTCTTGCGAACTTGGACACCTGAACTCCTGGAGGCCTCTCCCTTCTTCGAATGGCATCTCAACCCCCTTTGGGATTTGCAAACATGGGAGGTAGACAGGAATGGCCTGGGACATAGACAGTTCTTTTGGGAACCCCCCGTCCACCAGCTGTAGGTGGCAAGGAGGCTGGCCTTTCTCTTCTTCAAAGGCCCAGTCTATTCCTGTGGGACCATTGGCCTGGCAGGGCAGGGATGAAGCTAGGATTTTAGGAAGGGAGGGGTCCAGACTAAGTGCCACCATTATAATGGGGCTTGAGTGCGGCGGCGGCGCAGCAGCACACACCATTCATTTTTCAAATGGAAGGGGGGTCCGGATCCCAAGAACCCCCCCCCCCTTGGCTATGTCCCTGGGCAGGGTGTGTGTCAGCATGAGTTAATGCACTAGAGTGACACCAGCCCTGTTGGTTCCTCTGCCTAGATGGGTTGATGGTGGTGTCTGGTGATTGCAAAGTCTAGTCATTTTCAGACTTCCTCTGGACTTGCAAAGATATATTAGTTTGGTGAGATTTGGAGATCATGCTAGAGGTTCCTCTCTTGTGAGATCTTCAAAAGCTATATATTGGCTTGCATTGCTCTGTTGGGCTTATTTTGTAACTGGTGTTCAAGTAACCTCTCACATATCACTATTATTTGTGCATTCCTGGACATTTGCTGGTCAGCCTTTGGGAGATGCAAAGGAACCTTTTTTTGTCATTGTGGCATGTTTTTTACTGTCCTTGAGGATTACTCATGTGAGATGGGGGTCAGGAGGGTTAATGGTAAAATGCCTTTGTATATATCTACACTGTTTATTTGCTAACACTGGGGCTGTTAGTACTATGTCAAGACTGGCAGGAAATAAAGTGAGTGAGGGTTGCTCAGAGCTCAAAAAGGTGGTTGAGAATATGGGCATTTGAGGAAGGAAAGGTCCTGGGGAAGGGCTGATTTACAGATTTGGGCAGTGAGAACCAGTGTTTTGAGATTGCCCCGTCCATTCTCCCTTAATCTGGTAGTCACTGGTTCGGGCTCAGACCTGGGGCCAAGCACATCAACCAAACTTCCAAAATAGCTGGGTCCACACTGCTGACATGGGTCTCTCTTCCTCACCTACATATAGCATAATATTTGTTATGACTACATGTTGTGGCCTGTTTTAATTCCATTCAGGGTGCCTGGCTCATGTATTCATTTATAAGAATTACAATATATCTCACTTTTCTACCAAATGGGATTAAAAGTGTTTTTGTTGTGTTGTGTCAACACAGCAGTAGGTTTCTTGGTAAGTTAATTAAAGTTGCCTACATTAACCAGCCATTTTGTTTCATATATGTGAAGAAACATGAGTTCCCACTACCTTATTATTATTATTATTATTATTATTATAGTTTATTTCTATATTTTCTATTTCCCGCCTCTCCTTGCGGATCAAGGCGGGATCCCATCGATATCAGCAATACAGTCTACAAAATACATAACAGATTAAAAACATCATCATATAACCACAATACATAATAAAATACAGTACAATACAATACTAGTCAATGCTAGTCGGCCAGCAACAATACAGATAATGACCCAAATACACACAACACACACACACACACCTGGAGGTTTTTAAATTTGACAAGTTGACAGAATATGCGCACACTGCCGCCAGTTTTTTTTTAAAAATAATTTTTATTAACAAACATCACACATATATACATTACATACATACATATATACCTACATGTTTACGAACTCTACTAACTATATCTAATATTCTACAATACACATATAAAAAAATTACTTTTTACATAAAACATCCACATCCGAAAAAGTCATAATATATTTACTCAATCTTCTCGTATTACTCTCATTTCCATCCATCTTAATTCACAACCTCTACTACTACTTGATATCCTTCTTATTTCATTATCTCTCTCAATCACCTTCTATTACTTACTCTACCCTACCCTTTCTTCTTCTATACCTCCTTTACTCTACATACCTACGCTAACCCTCTCCACTTACTTAACTTCCTAATCCTCTTTTCCTTTCCCCTTTCTGACTTTCCCTTCCCTCATTCCCCTACTTCTCACTTATCTCCAATTTCTGACTAAAACTCGTTTCCTCAACTTCAGTCTTCGACTTCTTCCACATTTTACTATACTTCATACATACATACCTATTAAAAAGGGAAAAAAAACATCAGAGAGTTTTGACAGAAAAGGCTAAATATCTCACTAAACTACAAATCTCAGAATTCCATAACATTAAGCCATAACAGTTAAACCAGTGTCACACTGCATTAATTCTGCAGCGTAGATGCAGCCCAAGGCAATAAATACAGATGTGGGAATTTATCTCTGTTTGTATCAGAAACTTCTAGAAGAGAATACCCTACATTTTGAAAGCTCCAGCTAGATCTGGAATTTTGTGAGGAATAGGCTAGGACAGGGAGTACATCATATGGATGCAGGTATACTTCAGTTACTAAAACCTCCTGACAAATGGAGATTATCACACCGGCAAATCAGCCAGCCTGTGAGCGCATGAGGAAATTTTTGAAAAAATTGTGAAGGTCAGGTGTTATCGCACATCTCTGTGCTCATATCGGAGGCATCATATCCTGATCTTAGCCATCCCAACTCCAATTCGTCCTTCATTAATTAACCATTCATTGTGAAGGATGGGAGAAGGACAAGTCAGGGTCAGGATGGCTAAGATCAGGATGCAGTGCCTCCGGTCTGAGCATGGAGGTGTGTGATAACACTTGATCTTAGCAAATTTTCTAAAAATTTTGAATGCACTCAGCCCGTACTCAGCACAGTCAATTTCTCTCTCTCTCTTTTTAAAATAATATGACATACTGCCTAATACGTGACTGTCATATTACCTCGTAACCTTATCTTCTCAAGACTAAACATACCCACCTCCCTTAGCTGCTCCTCATAGGCCAAGTTTCCAGATCTTTCATCATTTTGGACACACTCAGCTTGCCAGAATAATTTTTGAACTGTGGTGCCCAGAACTGGACACAATATTCCAAGTGAGGTCTCACCAAAGCAGAATAGAGTAGTTCTATTACTTCTCTGAATTTAAATGAAAGAAAGAAGTTAGTAGCATAAGCTTTCATAGACTTCAGTCTGCATGCATGTGAGGAAGTAGACTGAAGTCTATGAAAGCTCATGCTACCAGTTTTCTTTCAGTTAGTCTCAAAAGTGCTACAATATCGTTTGATCACTGATTCTCTGCACTAACATCACTATGTCTTTTAATTCCCTCGATCGAGACACTATACATGAGCCAGCATGGTGTAGTGGTTTGAGCACTGGACTACGGTTCTGGAGACCAGGGTTCAAATCCTGGTTCAACCATGTAAACCCACTAGGTGAGCTTGGGCAAGTCACATTCTCTCAGCCTCAGGGGATGGCAATGGGAAACTACCTCTGAAGAAACTTGTCACAAAAACTCTGTGATAGGGTCGCCTTAGAGTTGCCATAAGTCAGGAACAACAGACACTATATTCCCATTGATTCAGCCTTGACCTGTGTTGGTTTTTTTAGCTGCTGTATCGCACTGTTGACACGTGTTCAGCTTGTCCCACTCAAGTTAAACAATTGAATGAAAAAAGTTTGAAAATTTCCAATTTAATTAATAGCTGAATTGATTTTTAACTAGTCAGTTCTATCTCTGTTGGCACTGTGTCTATATAGCTTTACTATGTGTTCAGTATGCCAACCAAGAAATTCTTTTCCTCCTATGAAAATATCAATAAGGCAAAAAAAACAGCTTCCATATCATCAGCTGTGAAGACTTTATCTACCTCCAAGGAACTGATATACTATAGAATTAATAATATCCAAGTTGCCTATATAATATAACTGCAGTGCAGGGAAAAATATCTTCTGTAATCTTTAAGCAGAAAATTGAGGGAAACTAGCAAATGAAAAACATGTTTTTGCTATGAAAATGGCAAATATCCGGTGTTTTGGGAGAAAGGGGCATACATGTTTTTCCTTTCTGGATAGTTTAGGTGTTTTTGTAACAACTTATAAATATTCCTATGGCTGGATTTTAAAAGCAAAACATGTTTTGCAGCCTGTTCTAGCCTAGCACTTCCTTATTTTATTTTATTTTGCATAGGGCATAGGAAAGCGTGGGGGTATAAAGCCTTGTCCCTTAATTATTTTTCCCCAGACTAATTTGCTTACAGATTATAAGACAAGGCAAAACATGTTTTTCCCTATGCCATGAAAGGAAACTAGAACCGCTGTTTTCTGACTTCTTAAAAACAAATATACTCTCCTGCCCTGGAAATTGCCTCGATGACCCACCTTTCATTTGTAAATAATGTCACTGTAAAGCCAACACCAAATTGTAATAATATTGAGATATCACATGTGTATACCCAGTTGGTTGAATTTTGCTTTTATGCCATGTAGGGACTTTCAGAAGAATTTGCCTTGATATCAATGAATTCAACTTTTATTTACCAGCCATTAAAATTTGAATGGTTAAAATTGCATGCACTTATTCTGTCTGCAGTGGGAATGATCCATCACTCACTTTACACGTAACAGTTGTGATCCACAGATAGGGAGAATGTCATTAAGTGCTCATGAAGCACTCATTGTTTCTGGTAAGACGTGCTGGGGACCAGACTACACTACATTTCATGTAACACCATTTCTGATGCCTCCACAGGGAATACCTGCTGGGAGGAGATGTGATGTATCATTCTTTCACCACCCTATGGGATCTTCTACAGAAAAGGCTGTATTGCAACGACCAGCATTCCTCATCACTGGCTAGGCTGGCCAAGGCTGATGGCAACTGTAGTCCAACAATACTGGAGTGCCACATTTTTGTCCATCTCTGTCCTACAATTCCCATATATTCGTGGCTGGATTTGTGTGTGTGAAGACCTAATCCAGGCCAGATCAAGACATTCTGCTGCCTTGCAGGGAGCAGCAAACTGCACCTCTATACCACCCATCCAAATGAAAGTACATGGCACCCTAGCCCAGCTCACATTCTAGCACAGGAAGGAGGAAATCCCACAAGTGCCTCCGCCCCCCCTCCCCTGGCAATAAAAATACAACAATAACAAGTTTTAAAAGCTAATGCCTTGCTAGGTCCTTTAGCAACCCTTCTAAAATCCTCCTCCTCCTCCTCCTGCTTTTGTCCCAAGATAAGGACCCAAAGCAGCTTACAGTCTAAAAAGCACAGTACAATTAAAAACTTACAAAATTGTCAATTAAAATTGTATTAAACTATTACAATATTAAAATATTATGTGTTTAAAAATAGAATACAATTTTAAAAAGATAAAATCACTTAAAAACCATACACTTTAAAACAATATATCACCCTCAAAATATCTCCTATGTACTGGTTGAGGCAGCCACACTACTGTAACTAAACTATGCTGAAAATATTCTGATATTTAACCAAATTTTAAAAATAACCATTTTCTAATAATTTAGAAGTTAGTACTGCAGTTCAAAGCAGCAGATGCTATGAGAAAAGATACTTTCCTGCATCACAGGGTGTACGTGTGTCTTCCCTTTGGCACTTGACCTGTTCTCTTTCACTTCCAACAGAATGAACAGATAGTGGCTATTTGTGGTTATCTTTTTTTGCACTGCCACAAAAAGAGAGTTCAAGAGCAGAAAATGCATTTTTACAACACTGACCAGTCAACTCTCTTGCATCCACAACTTTCAAACCTAGTCCCCTTCCTCCAGTGATACTACTGTGGTTGGTGTAAAATGTGGCACTAATTGCATTCTGCTCTGCTCATTATGCCATCTTCTTAGTGTACAGTATTTGTTAATTGCTCATTAAATGATCATCATGCTGTGAGCTGTGTGCTTTAGGTGTTGTTCTAAGAATGCTCTGTTTCTGAACAATCTTCGCTTTGATATTTGTTCCTGGCACTGGCTAGGTGTGCAAATAGGCTGGGTGAAAAGACCAGGCTGGACATTGGCTTTACTTTTTGATTAATCCCTGAGCTACATGGTGGAATTGTTGTGCTTCACAAGACAACCACGAAAGAAACTACTGGTCAGAGAAATTTCTTCATGTACTCATGGGATGTTTCTGCCCATGATTTATGATCTATTGGGAATGAGTACAAGGCAGCTCCTCAGATTTTATTGGACTACAACTTCCTGTACCCTTAGCCAGCATACCAAATGATGGAGGATGCTGGGAGTTGCAGATTAGCAAGATATGAAGGCCTACATGGTTCCCACCCCAATCCACTTCCAGTTGTTAAGCCCCCTCAAAAAATCAACACATTTCACAATCAAACAGCTAGCACTAATAGTGTCCATGTAGTTTTTGGATTTTGAGTTGTAGATTTCTGAATCATGGAAGTGCTTGCCACACTTGACTTGTTCACCAGTTTAGATCTCCATGAGGGCAAACGCAGGAGGCTGAGCAGGATTATGCCAGCCTTTCTTTGCCCAGATATCTCCTGGTCCCATTCCATTTTGAGCCTAGACTCTTGGAAAGGGGCATTTATGCATGAGCACCATTTTATGAAAACAAGAGCTCTATGGCACGTTACAGACCGTCCGTTTGGGGCGACCTGTAAACGGCCCTTTCCCCGCCGGATCAGGGCCTCAGCTGCCACAACAGCAGCCTCCGAGGCCCCGATCCGCCACTTTCCAGGCTGCGGGGAAGCTGCAAAAGGCCACTTCCCCGCAGCCTGGAAAGGGGTGTCCTCGGGGCTTCAAGCCTCGAGGACACCTGGCGGTGGCGGGGAGGAGGAGAAAGGGGCTGCTTGGCCCCTTTTTCCTCTGCGTCGCTGGCGCAGCCATGTAAAGCCTGCGCCAAGCGATGCAAAGCTGGAAGGAGCTCCAAAACGGAGCTCCTTCTAGGGCCCCATTTGGAGGCGGCACGCGGACTGGGTCTGTACTAGGGTTAGGGGCGTCAAGAAGTGACGCCCCTTTCTAACCCTAGTACAGACCCAGTCCGTACTTTTATGCCAGTCTGTAACGGGCCTTAGTGATCAGAAGTTCCAATGATGCGCATGCAGTACACAGACCCTTGCTTTCAGACATCCATACTTAAGGTTTAGAGAAGGGAAAGTGTTGGGATTAGCAGATGTGGCCTTGCTACAAGATATTTGCCTACTTGGATAAAGAAATAGCTTGAAGTTGGTTTTCAGGTCTGATATGGAGGACAGATGCTAAGGACAGTAAGAAGAGGAGAGGGAAGAGCTAAGCAAATTTCTGATCTTTTGAAGCAGAGATGGACAAGCTCTGAAACTCCAGTGTGAGTATTCCTTCTGGCTCAAGGACCTGCTGGCCCCTTGAACCCAGAACTGATCAAAAGGGAAATGCACTTCCATTTTAACACACACACACACACACACACACACACACACACACAAACACCCCTCCACACATACACCAGATGTGGCAATTCTCATTTTTTAGAAAAGCAAATTGGGGTGAGCAGCCCAGCAGGATGTTTCAAGCGGCTGAAGGGAAGCAAATATAAACTTGGAGCTATATGTAGCACACCACCCATATTATTCTCATGGCTCTACTAAACCATGGTTTGGTGAATTGCCTGAAGTAGCTCATTATTTTGGTTTCTACTCAGTTCCACATTATGTATTGATAACAACGACAGCAACACACACTATTTCATTCCAATATGCTCATTTTTTTCCCTAGGAAATTATTCATTTTCCTAGGTAGCACTTTAATATTTTGTTTCAAAAGCGCTATTATTGGGGTCCATGCACGAGAAAGCAAATAAGATGTCAGAAAGAAACTCTGCTAGAACATGGCCACATAGCCTGAAAAACCCACAAAATAAATAAATAAATAAAAAAAATATATAAGTAAGACACTTATTTGGCATATCTCTCACCTTTCTCCCAGAACTAGGACTCAAGGCAGGTCACAACATAATTAAACTGCAGCTACAAATATTAATGTTATAATCATAAAATACATATTAAACAAGTTATAAACGCAAAAAAGATGCTTCCTTTTGAATCCAATATGTATCCATCCATTGTGAGGCCACAGGGCACTTTGTAGGCAGAGGATACTGAATTTCTGAAGAAGCCTTCATGCTTTGCGTCAGAAAAAAATAAACTAATTAAACTAATAATGAATTTAAAAGTATAACACTCATCCATAAAGGTCCCGTCCTTAGCAGCCAGTCAGTTGCTGAAGAGCCAAGATATTTTGTAAATCACATTAAAGTACCAAAACAGACAAATTTAGCCTATAAATTTACTCCACAAATTTGAAGGTTACATATTGGCACCCTAGGAATGATCTCACACTGTACTCTTCAACTATTGCGATTAATCTGTCATGTCCTTGTTCTCTCCTCCACCCACTTTGTCCCTTTGGCCTCAACTTACTTAGAATGCTGTATACTGAGTTCAAAGTGCAAAAGTAGCTTGCACTGCATTAATTCAGCAGGAGAGAGAAGAGAGGGAAAACTGGAATCTTGCTTTTCCCAGTAGACTGAGGCAAAAGCATACTGCTTCAGTCTTTCCTGGTTCATGCATTCTTTTGCATTAGTAACTTTTACACTCTTTACCATAGTCTGATGTTGCCTGGCTGCAAACCATCATCTGAGAAATGTGTCACACTTTTTAGCCAATTGTGTCCCACAATAACAGATGTGGAATGCAAAGCAAAAGGAAGGAAGGAGGAAAGAAGGATCAACCTAGAGTATGAATTTTAGCCCGGGTAAAAATTCTTCCCATCAAGAAATATGCTAATAAGTAAGGCCCACAAGGACCAACCTACAGCGTATGTTTAGAAGTTTGATTGTTTTAAATGGGTCTATTGTTATTTTTAAACAGCAGTTGTTAATTTGAGATTGAAATTGCACCTCTGTGTATACAGCTGAACCAACAATAAGGACCTCAGTCTACAGTGGAAAATTACTATGGAGTCAAAGAAACAAATTGAATTCTTTATGGATACACAATGCTCAAAACAGGAGCAGCAGAGACGTAATACCGTAGGCACAAATGACTCCACAAAAATATAAAGAAAAATCCATCCAAGCAATTCAATGGGATAATGAACAGCATAAAGAACCTGTGCTGTACTGAGGAAATAATACTGTGACCATGTGAATACCATATGAATACAAATATCATTATAATAGCATAAGAATACAAAACTGAAGCTCTCAGTAAAAAGACTGAAAATTTAACAATGCTCTGTATTGTCAGGCCCTAAAAGGCACCCCCTACTTAAACTTCTTCCAGCTAGTTTTAGCTAGTTTTAAGGGAGGGGCAGGTATGTATTTTAGTATGTAAGGGCTCAGGATCAAACAGCACTTACAGCATTTTCCTTTGCTTCACTGGGGATGAAGACAAGAAGGTGCTGGCTGGCTGGGGAACCACGAGGAAGGAGAGGCCTGCAAAGGGCGAGAAGGGGGGGGGGGGGGGGGGGGGGGGGGGGGAGGGGAGGGATGCTGAGGAGTATGCAGGATGCACAGATTGGTGGAGATGTGGCTGATCAAAGAGTGGAACCAAGAGCATCACTATGGGATATGGGGAGTGGATCATACTGGGTGCCACCTCAGAGAGGGGTGTCACCCAGCGTGCTGATACAAAAGGTTGTCTTCCATGTCTAGTGGCTGTGCCAGATGCAGAAAGGCTGTGGGGTGGCAGGAGGCCTAATGCAGGTGTGTGTGTCTGCCTACCACAGTTAAGGTAAAAGCAGCTGCCTGTGGAATCCCTTTACTAAGTATATGTTGTGGCTAGCTACACATTTCCCTAATCTACTCATGATACCAATGGGATTCGGAGTCCTAGATATTCATGAAGATAGTTAGTATCTAGGACTCTGGGTGCTTTTAGCAATAGCAAGTACATTTCTGTATCACTTATCAGTGAACTAAGCACTCCCTACATGGTTTACATTGTGTAAACTAATTGCCCCAATAAGCTGGGTAGTCATTTTAGTGACCTACAGAAGGATGAAAGGCTGAGTGGATCTTGAAGTTCACAACCTTGAGGCTGCAGTACAGGTATTTAACCACTGCGCCACCAAGACTTTTGTCCAGTCTCAAACAGCTCTCTTGAGGTGGGACAGAAGCCCCCACTTTCAAAGCATCCCTTTGTCCCTCTCTCTGTCTCCTGGTGACAACCTCTGTTGAGGCTTTTACAACCTCTACTGAGGAGGATCCTGAAGATTTGTGCTTCTGCTCAGCTGGCCATTCATTCCCCTAGGCAATTGTCCATTGTCATCATTTCTCTGTGACTCTTATGCCAATAAATGCAACATACACCATTATATCATTAACCCTTTGATTACCTGGAGTGAAGACTATCCCTCAGCTGTTTTGCCCAGATAATGGGATGGCCCATAATCTCAGTGGCATAGGCACCTATCTCTATTCTTTCCAAGTTATTTCTGCTTGTTTAATTTTCTGCTAAAAATTTAATGCTCAGGAACACATCTACTTCATCAGCTAAAGTGTTCCTATAAACTGCTGTTATACTTTGGCAGGTTTTCAATAGCTGTTTTCCATATAGTCAGGGGAAGAGCTTGGAATTAACTCGTTACAAATAAACAAGTACTTGTTATTAATTCCCGTACTTGTACTTCTAAAGATTTCCCATACCTTGGATCAAACATTGATCAGAAAGGAGACTGCAGTCAAGAAATAAGAAGACTAGGAATGGGAAGGGCAGCCATGAAAGAACTAGACAAGTGTAGAGGTATGTAACTGAGTACGAAACTTAGAATTGTGAAGTTGAAGGTTTTCATGGCCAGCATCCATAGTTTCTGTGAGTTTTTCAGGCTATGTGGTCATGTTCTAGAAGAGTTTGTTTCTGACATTTCGGCAGCATCTCTGTGGGCATCTTCAGAGAATGCTGGCATGGAGGTGAGTGGGTATATATATACCGTGTGACCCTGGGTTGGGAGGAATGATTTCCAGGTTGATCTGTGTATTGTAAACTTAGAATTGCCCACGCCATTGTATCCCCCATCACATGTATGGATGCAAGAACTGGACAGTGAAGAAAGCAAATAGAAAGAATATCACCTCATTTGAGACGTGGTGCTGGCGAAGAGTGCTGAGGATACTGTGGACATCCAAAAAGACAAACAAATGAGTCCTAGAGTAGATCAAGCCTGAACTCTCCCTAGAAGCCAAGATGATTAAATAAAGGCAGTCATTCTTTAACCACAAGAACGTGTGAATCATTGGGAAAAAATAATTATAGGAAAGGTGGAGATATGTAGAAAGAGAGGAAGACCACACACCAGATATATAGACTCAATTAGGGAGGTCATGGGCTTGGATCTACAAACCCTAAGCAGAGAAGTGAAGGCTAGGGGGGGCTTGGCGATGTCTCATACACAGGATCACCATGAGTCAAAATTGACTTGAAGGCAGCTAACAACAACAACAATTAAATCCTGTTTCCAGTAACAAACCTAGGAACCACATTGCATTTTGATGGCAACTGTTTTCACAATTGTTTTGTGCAGTTCATATAGAAAAGATTCTTAAAGAGGTAAAGGTTTCTCCTTTGACAAGATTCATAGAATCATAGAATCAGAGAGTTGGAAGAGACCACAAGGGCCATCCAGTCCAACCCTGCCATGCAGGAACTCACAATCAAAGCATCTCCAACAGATGGCCATCTAGCCTCTGCTTAAAGACCTCCAAGGAGAGAGACTCCACCACACTCTGAGCAAAGTTCCTCCTAATGTTGAGGTGGAATCTCTTTTCATTTAGCTTGCATCCATTGTTCCGTGTTCTAATCTCTGGAGCAGCAGAAAATAAGTTTGCTCTATCCTCAATGTGACACCCCTACAAATACTTAAACAGGACCATCTATCACCTCCTAACTGTCTCTTCTCCAGGCTAAACATACTCAACTCCCTAAGTCTTTCCTCATAAGGCATGGTTTCCAGGCCCTTCACCATTTTGGTGGCCCTCCTTTGGACACGCTCCAATTTGCCAACATCCTTTTTGAATTTTGGTGCTCAGAACTGGACACAGTATTCCAGGTGAGGCCTGACCAAGGCAGAATAGAGTGGCACTATTACTTCCCTTGATTTAGACACTATAGTTCTATTGATGCAGGCTAAAAGTGCATTGGCCTTTTCAGCTGCTGCATCACACTGTTGACTCGTGTTCAACTTGTGTTCTACTAGGACTCCTAGATCCCTTTCACACTTAGAAGTTTATCGCATGGGGCTTAAACCGCTCCTCAGTGCGTTCTAACGGGGGCGAGCGGGGGCGTGCACGGAACGCGATGGGCACCGGATGGGGCTCAAAACGCAACTTTATCACACGGGGGGACGCCGCCGCCGCGCGTTCCCATCACGTTCCAATTCGGTTCCAGAGGGCGCCATTTCTGGGGACGCTTTGAAACAGTTCCCAGAAATTACGCCCTCTGGAACCGAATTGGGACGCGATGGGAACGCGCGGCGGCGGCGGTGTTCCCCCGTGCGATAAAGTCGCGTTTTGGGCCCCATCCGGTGCCCATCGCATTCCATGCGCGCCCCCGCTCGCCCCCGTTAGAACGCGCTGAGGAGCAGTTTAAGCCCCATGCGATAAACTCTATAGTCTCCTTAAGCCATTGTCAAGTCGTGTCCAACATTAGGGGGCAGTGCTCATCATTACTAAGCTGAGGGACCCTGCGTTGTCAAAGACAACTCTGCAATTATGTGGCCAGCATGAACACACACAACATTGTTACCTTCCCATCGAAGTGGTACCTATTTATCTACTTGCACTTCTACATGCTTTTGAACTGCAATTGTCAGAGTCAGTGTCTTAACTGCTAAGCCACCACAACCCTACTGAAAAGATCCCTAGCTTTTTCCTTAATGTCAGTCATGGGCTGCTATCTTATACCTCTTACCTTGGAGAAAGCATCACCAAGCTCAATAGGACTTACCATTGAGTAGGCAGGTAAAAGATTCTATTGACATGCACATATCTGGACCTTTCCAGAGGCTCTCTTGAAATGTGAGATAATTTTAATTAAAAAAGTTAATTGCTCTAAGGCACAGCACTGTAAGGCCTCTGTCAAGCTTTTGCCTTTAATTTTATGTAGTGATTTATCAGACTGGTATTTTTCTATTTAGCCATATCCATGTTTTTCAGTCAGCAAGTCAGAGGAAGAAAGAGACAAAAGAAACAAAAAGAATATAAAAAGAACAGAAAGACCCTGTGTTCATTTATATAGCATTTGCAGTACTGCTCAGTGCAGAGATTGCCCTCCATGGTTCTGAGCACAAGAGGTTTTAAGGGCTCATTAAATTGGTTCTGCCCAACAGCAAAATCAATAGACAGGTTTTTTGAGAGTAGCACTTCTCTGTAATAGTGTAACCTGAGTTCTAGTAGTTTAGCAGCTAGCTCAATAATCAAGAAGTTGCACCAATTAACGTTGGACCATGAGATGGCACTCATGCGAATAATGAAAGATTTAAAAAAGTTGCCACGAAAGAAAGGCTAGTGGCATTTACATTCATGGAAGTAATACAAACTAAAGATACAGAGGCTTTGGTATTAGGCCAAACTACAGAGAAAAACCCTTGAAAAATCCAAAGCCCACAAGTGATAAAGGAATCTATGAGGAGAATTAAATCTGCCATAAATACTATATTGCCTCTCTCTCATGTTCCACTATGTGAGTAGAGGTAGAAAGAGGGAGGGAGGAGGATCTGCAAGATGATAAGGGTTTGAGATTTCCTGAAACGGTGAGGAAAAGCAGCACGAAATTAAAAGAACCCAGAAAGTAGAGGGAAGATAGAAAGAAAGTGTTTGTTGTTTATATGAAAACTAAACGTATGTTTTCATTTTTCCAATGGAAGGAACCAGGGGTGATAAAAGTGATTGTTAGTCTGAGACCTCACCTGGAAAAATGACTTTAGGCTAAAGAACTGGAAGTACCTGTACAATGGAATTAACACCTGAAATTATTGCCAGCAGTCACTGATGTTAATTCAGACCCAAGAAATATTTCAAGATCAGAAAAGCTGTAATGGAATTAAATGGATATCACCAGTGGAAAAGTTAACACCCTGTGAGGTGCCATACAGTGTAAGATTTTGGCAGATGGATTACTGATAAACATGAGAAAACATTGTACTTAATAATAGGCCAAGAACATTATCAGGTGGTAAAGCAGATGGTGTACATATTGTACTTGTTTTGTTTTCAAAAGCTGCCAACATGAAACATGTTGATGGAAGATGATGGCCAGTTGCAGAGATGTTGGTTCTGTTTTCCCCTAGGGAATCCTGGAACTTGTAGTTCAAAAATGGAACTATTCCAAGTCTTTGGAAATGGTGGTTTAGGCTCTCTATTACCACTTAATTGTAGTGAACAGTCTGTTGTTGGCTTAACACAGGGAAATGATGACTATTGCCAGAGCATATATAGCAGGGGTTGGAATCATGCAGCCCTTCAGATATTGTTGGACTGCAACTCACAGCATTCCTCACTATGCTGGCTGAGGTCCATTCCTTCCTACTATACTCATCAGCAGGGACAATCCTGATTAATCCTCTACTGTCTCATTTTTTCCACTGCTTTAAAAATATACCAGTTTCTCTCTCGTTCTTCCACATTCCCCCTTTGCCTTCATCTTGCATCAATTGCTGCATACTATGTTTAAAGTGCAAGAAGAGTTTACACTCAGTTAATTCAGTGTCGGGGAGAGAAGAAGAGGGCTCAGAATCATGCTCTTCCCAATAGACTCAGGCAAAAGCAAACTGCTACAGCCTCTTATAGCTTATGTGTTCTTCCCCAATTACAACTTATGCCATCTTGATCACACTCTAATGTTGCTTGGACATATGCATCCCATTTTTTTATCTGCAAAATGTTGGCGGGGATGGGTTTGTTAATCTTCACCCCTAACTGAGAGATAGAAACCTGTGTGTCTACAACTCTGCTTGGGTTTGCATGTATTAACAACCCTTTACACAGACAGGGCTGGTAGCCTTTAGACAACCGAACAGGTAGATAATGTTATGAATATGCAGGGACATAATGTATAAGATATTTGGTTTGCCTGAGCCCTAGCTATGCAAGCCAGAATCAGCTGCTTTAAAAGGTCTGGTGATATACCATTGCTCTCCTTGTAGCACCTGACATGCTTTCTGCCACCTGGTGAGCTGGGACTGATAAGGTTGTCCTCTGGCTGGTTGCACTGGCATGAAGCACTGAATAAAAGTTCTAGATCCTTTTCCTCTTTCTTGCATATGGTTTGGGGCACTCTCGTAGAGTGCCCAGATACAAAAAAGATAATGGTGTCAGAGCTCTTAAAAGCTGTATACATCTTCTGGAATTTATCTTCGATGCAAATATTTTTGGAAATCCATTGGGCAAATCAGAAGATGGCAATGGCAAACCCCCTCTGAAGAAATTTGCCAAGAAAACCCTATGATAGGTTTGCTTTAGGATCACTATAAGTTGGAAGTGGCTTGAAGGCACACAACAACAATTATTATGAATGCATGGGACCTGTCCTGTTTTGGTCTAGCCACCCTAGTTCCTGATCCCTACTACTCTGGAGTCTTACAGTGGATTCTCCAACTTATATTCTTATTCCCTCTGGAGAAAAGTTGCCTGTAAATACCACAGGTTATCACTCAATGAACCTTTGAGGGAAATCTAGCAACTATATATGATACCTGTAGAACTGCTCAGTGATGACTGTACAGGGTGACCAGATGTCCTCCTTTCCTGGACATGTCCTAGATTTCAACATTCTGTCCAGGAGAAATTTCAAAATGTTCTCCATTGTGAACATGACCAAGGAGCATGAATATATCTTTATGTAAGTGTTTTTAGCTTTTATATTGTACATGCCCTACATTCTTCTTGAATGTCCTACATTTTGCAGTGCCTTGTCCTCCTTTGCAGTCATGACATCTGGTCACCCTATGTTCATGTGTTTGCTCCCTCCCACCAAAGATTGTAAAGCATTTGGAAAATAATGGCAAAATGCCGTGCCATAAGATAGCATGAGGCAGCTGTCTAAGGTAGCAGATGATGGAGAAGAAGTTACAGAGGCATCCCTCTGGCCATTCCCCTTCATTGGAGAACAGAGTTGTGTTCCACTCACCTTGCATGAGACCTGTCCTATGAGCCCCAAGTAAGTTATTCTATTGATTTCTTCATTTTTGAATGTATACACATTGCTGGCAACTCATATGTTTCATTCTCAGGAACTTTTCATAAGGAGGAATTGTCACCCAAACCTCCATCATATTCTCTTAAATATCCATCACAACTCTCTGTTCGGGTACCAAACAACAACAACAACAACAACAATAACAACAACCAGAGTACAGTCATCTGATTACTCTTACTCCAACAATAAAAGATTCCATTGCAGCAACAAAGGCTTTCTATGACCCAGAAGCCCCTGACTGCATACACTGAAGGATGTAATGTATAAGCTCTGACAGTCTGGTTCTGCCCTGCATGTGTGAGAGACTCCAGTGTACCCCTCTTGTTTTGCTCACTTCCCGTGTTGGAAATAATTTTCTGGAACTCACTTCATACCCATTTGGGGTTGTGTACAGTTTGTGCCAGAAGGACTGTGGAACAAAAAAAAAACCTGACGTATTTTTAGACCTGCCCTACATTAAAAGTTCTGCTCACTTTTCTATTGGAGGCTTAACATGTAAATACAGCTGCTGTTTACTTTCTTGTTCAGCTTGTTTCTTAAGAAAAGTGTCCAGAAGCCAGTGTTTCCAAAAGCTTGGAGAGTCAGGGAATTTCCATTATTATTCTCCACTCTTCTCCCCAAACCCCCCCCCCCCCCCCGCATTAATATTGGCCTCCAGAAACACACACGTTGTGTTGTTTTGACGCAATTCCAAGTCAATATTTTGCCACCAAGAGGCAGTGATGGGTCACGGAGGTCCTAAAGACTTGGACTTGGACTATCTCACTCCACTCCAGTAAACAATGGCTCTATAAGTCATTAAAACTCCCTTTTGATTACCTTTTCCTGTTTCTGATTGTTTTGGAGCAGCAGAGGTGGAATTCCGTAAGTCAACACAGTTCTTTTTCCTGCTACTAAATTTAAAGTGCCCTTTGGAGTGAAATGAGACTTTAGGGTAAGCAGACTGTTGTCAACAGTGCACAAATCGAAATTAAAAGTGTAAATAAACATAGTTCTGGGAGCAAGAGAGCATACATGGAATGTAGTAATTAAACCCCCCCCCCCCCAGTTTTTTTGTCTCGATGACATTTTCTTTGCGGTCATTTTTTTGTCACTCACTGACATTTCCAACTAACCTTGATTTCTGATTGATTTCCTA
>NC_056523.1:49360131-49390723 GCF_019175285.1 Sceloporus undulatus
ATACCTTTAAGAGAATTTTAGGAGGTGCTGCTCCTTATAACTAAATGTAGTGGCTCTTGGTATCTGCTGGGTTTGGTTCCAGGAATGTAGCATCCATGGATGCTCAAGTCCCATTATATACAGTGGTTTTATTTTATTATAAAATAGCAAAATCAAGATTTGCTTTTGCACATGTATGTATTTTTGATATTTTTCAAAGCACGGATGGTTGAATCCTTGGATAAGGAATCAGTGGATATGGCGGGCTGACCATAGTGAATATGAAACCAGTAATGGTTAGTTAACTGTTTCCTATTCATGATCACAACTTAGTCACATTTGGCACTAATGTCCAGGATCATAACTCATCTAACCTCAACCTACTTTACCAGGTATTGGCTGGCATGGTTGAGAAGGAGGGCCATTGTGCTGACAACCAGAGGCATGGCTGATGATGTCCATACTTGGGGGTGGGGGGCTTGGGCCCCGGAGAAGTTACGTAAGTTAAGTATTTAGTTATTATAGCTGGTACATGATTCCCGCCACGTTCTGTTTTTCTTCTCTATACCAATGAATGTAAAGACCAAGAACCCGTCCAGGAAACTCCCATGTCATATTGGTGATATGCCACTATAATACATAATTAATAAAGGGGCATGGTATACTTTCCCTGGGGTCTCAGGATTTCAAGAATAATGACACTGCAATGCTGGATAATACATCAACTTTGCCCGTTGTATTATTATATTATTATTAACCTTTATTTATGAAGCGCTGTAAATTTACAACCAGCGCTTGTACATGCAATCTTTTTAGTTAGACGGTTCCCTGCCTCCGAGCTTTACAATCTAAAAGACACTGAACCAGAAGGAGAAGGAGTGGTGGAGGGAAGGGTAAGAGGTCCAGCACGTTCCTCTCAACCTCCGAGGTCTGGACCAAGGCAGATGGACTGGAGGGAGGGCCAAGGCTTCATAATGGAGGTTCTCATTATCCAGCGAAATACACTAATCAACATAGGATACATACATATCCAGTACATAGGAATACAGGCATGGATCGTATAAACAGCCAACAACAGAACATCAGATAGTAAGCGACAATTATGCGATGCCTGGGAAAGCTTCTCTGATAGGATGGTTTTCAGCCTCCGTTTTGACAGCTGGTTAAAGAAGTGATGCTCTTGCTTGTGGAGGAAGAAGGTTCCAGAGTGAGGGGCCAGCAAGTGAAAAGGGCGAAATCCGGATGGGGGCAGAGGAAATCCTGGGTGAGACAGGAACCCTTGACTACCGAAACGGAGGGCCCTGGTGGGAAGGTGAAGAGAAAGAAGGTCTGATAAGTAAGGAGGGGCCAGTCCCGGTGGCTTTGCATGTCGCACGGAGCTTATACTGAATGCGGAAAGGAGAGGAGCCAGTGAAGGGATGAATCCACAGGAGAAACTGTGTCGACGGTGGGTGGAAGTGATAATGCGTGCAGCTGAATGCTGGACAGAGATTTAAAGGACGGAGTTGAGAAAGAGGAAGCCCAGCCAGGAGTGACATTACAGTAATCAACGTCGTGAGATCCTGGGCATGGACCAGGATCTTGCAGTAGAGGCGGAGAGATATGGTCGGATTTTGGCAATATTGTACAAAAAGAATCTTACAAGCCTTGGCTGTGGTCTGGATCTGAGGGATACCCGACAGAGAAGAGTCAAAGATAAAGCCAGACTGCGGGCTTGCTGGACTGGTTGAATGGAAATGTTGTCCCCACAGAGACAGAAAAGAGGTGTTGAAGGTTGGTCTTAGGCGGAAAGCAAGAAGCTCCGTCTTTGGACATGTTGAGCTTCAAACGCCGATGCGCTCTCCACTGCGAGACAGCTGTATAGGCAAGATGAGACTTGCTGTTCAAGCCTTGGAGAAAGGTCAGAGGCGAAAGATACCGCTGGGTGTCATCGGCATAACGATGGTAGGAAAAACCAAAAGAGCTGATGAGTTTTCCTAAGGACAGTGTGTAGAGAGAAAACAGAAGGGGACCCAGAACAAAGAGCCCTGGGGAACTCCAACATATAGGAACGGAGAGAAGTCAGACCCCCTGCAACTACTGCAAAAGATCTGCCAGACAAGTAAGATCTAAACCAGTCGAGAAAGAGAGCTGAGAACCCAAGGCCCCAAGAGGTATGTCAATTAGGAGACAGTGATCAACAGTGTCAAGGCTGCAGACAGATCTGAGAAGAATGAGAACAGAGTAAAGGCCATAGCCTTGGCCTGTAAAAGGTCATTCGAGATTAGTGAGGCTGTCTCTGTAGAATTGCCTTGGGCGGAAACCAGACTGAAACGGGATCAAAGGATGGAATTGGTTTCAAGAAACTCAGACAGCGCGAAATAAACAACCCGTTCCAAAACCTTAGAAAGAAGGGGAGAAGAGAAATCGGACGATAGCTAGACAAAGAGGAGGGTCAAGAGAGTTTTTTTTCAGAATTGGGAATGAGCATGTTTGAAGTCCGAGGGGAAGTGCAGACCTGTAGAGAGAGAGAGATTGAAGATATGGGGAGCCGAGGGCAGAAAGGAGGGCAGCTATAGCGATTAAGACGAGTAGGAATAGGATCAGAGGACAGGTAGCAGGTTTGGAAGAGTTCAGAAGTGTAGAGAGTTCTCCAAAGAGGGCAGGGAGGAAAGACAGAAATTTGTTAGGCGAAGGTGATAGAAGATTAGAGCAGAGAAGAATCAGGAGGGACTATCTCAGAGCGAACTAGTGGTAATCTTAGAGATGAAATAGTTAGCAAAGTCATTAGGAGAGAAAGATGAAGAGACTGGAGGAGAGGGAGGTTTAAGCAAAGTGTTGAAGGTGGCAGAAACAAACGCTGCGGGCACCTCTCATTGCAGAGATCCAATGATTTGTAATAATTCTGTTTTTGCCATAGAGAGGCGCGTGAGAAGGAAGAAAGAAACAAATTTGAAATGGATAAAATTCGCCCACTCTTTGGACTTTTCTCCAAGACATTCGGCCGCTCTAGAGCAGGACCGGAGAAAACTTAATGTTGGGGGTAAGCCAGGGCTGAGGCCTAGTCTTAGAGGAAGAAGTGCGTACAGACGACAGGGCAAAATGTCGAGAGTTTAGGAAAGAGTTAGTTAAATAAAGACATAGCTGAATCGCAGAATCCCCGAGATTTAGGGAAGAGAGAGATGAATCCAGGGTCAGACCAAGATGGTTTTAGAGTCTACAGATTGAAGATCACGAAAAAGACGTTGAATAGTTTATTGCGACGGAGGAGGAGTATAAGTGAGGCAAAGGAGATAAATGATGGTCAGATCGTGGAAGTCAATGCCAGGTAGTCAGAAATGGCGCAGTTTGCCAGCAAGAACTAGGTCAAGACAGTGACCAAGAGAATGAGTTGAAGCGTTGGGTGTGGTTGGAGGCCAAAAGAAGCTACGCAGAGAGTTAAGCGAGCTGTTGTTAGGGTTATTGGAATCGTCAACTGGTATTAAAGTCACCTAGGATCAAAGTGGGGGACTGAATCTGAAAGGAGAATGTCAGCCATGATTCAAAGTTCAGATAGGAACTGGGTGGCAGAACCAGGAGGGCGATAGCTGACTGCAACCCGGAGCAGTTGTACCTCTCCATAAAACCTTTCATCTCATTACTGAGGCGCCAAGAAAATGAATGAGAGTATAAAATCATTCCACAAGCCCGACGGGTATAAATGACGATCATTGACCATTTGGCAAATAAATTTGTTGATCCTGCTGACATAATGGTGCGTTGTCCATCACTGTGTATAACTCAAGTCACTCTGGTGGAATTTCACCCGTATATAACTAATTTTGTAGCATGTGCTATTGTATTCTCCTTTTCAGTTTTTTAGTGGTCCTATAGTTGAATCATTTTGAGTGCCACACAGTTGCTCTCACTTCATGAAGTGAAACTGAT
This sequence comes from Sceloporus undulatus, assembly GCF_019175285.1. Taxonomy (NCBI): domain Eukaryota; kingdom Metazoa; phylum Chordata; class Lepidosauria; order Squamata; family Phrynosomatidae; genus Sceloporus; species Sceloporus undulatus. Next base: position 49,364,017 of record NC_056523.1, read on the forward strand.
TTGTTAATTGCTGCTTGATTGATTATCATTGTTATAATGCAACAATCATTCTGCTTATTACTTAGAAACCTTCTTGGAGAAATCTACCAAAAATCCCAAATATCAATAACAAATGGAATCCTCTACAAACTGACTGCTATAGAAGATATCCTTTCATCCACAGAGTGGAAAGTCTATGTTATTACATTTTAAAAAGCGCATCTGTGTAGCATGATTCATATGTTTTTGTGGAACAAGTATTGTTTTTAAAAGTTACCACACAGTGAGGAATTATACTGAATTAACTCAAATGTTTTCTCCATCTCTGTATCCAAGGAATGAAAAAGCTAAGTACACAAGCTGAAACACACATAAAAAATAAATGATTTCCCATTGTGCTAGACCTCCCCTACCTATCTGCATTTTCTATTTGATTGTAAATAGGACAGTTCTGAGAATGATCACTGCTTGACTTGTAGAGATAAGAGTTGCACCTCCTCACTGTCTTGGCGTGTCTATGCTGTGTACAAATGTGAACTTATGCTCGTGAGAACCAGCTGTGAAGGTCCAACATGGATGTTTTGCGTGTGTGTTTTGAGGATGCAGTGTTTTGCATCTATTTCAGGTTTCCTGTTAGCCTTGTGAGACTCCAGGACTTCTCTATTATGGAACTTATGGGACGGTATTTTTACAACAGGAAAGATGGGCCTTGCCGCACATTATTTGCTCACTTGAGTTGGGGTATATGACTCCTGGCTTTGGAACTGTACACAAATAAACTCATAATTCTCCAATCTATTGCTGGTCAAGGCAACTTTGGGCCCCCCCATTTCCCAAGTTTTGCCAGGGCACAGAGAAAATCTCCAGTAGGTTCTCAGAGTGAGCTTCCCCTTTACTACTGGTGCAACACAACCCCTCTCTTAGGCCTATACAAATGGGTGGGAATTGCATGCCGGCACTCGTTCTAGAGTTCGGGAGCGTACACCAACCGCACGCTCCAGACTCTAGTCCACTACGGATGTCCACCATCATGCAGCCTCCCACTCCACATGGGGTCCACCATGAGGACGCCGCCACTGCCCCAGCGTCCAGATGTCCACTGGCAGGAAGTGGCATCATGGCAGCACCCTTTCCTATTGCTTACACAGCAAAAAAGAAGCCACTCTGGGCAGCTTCTTTTGGTGGCATGTCGGTGCTACAGCACCGACTCGGGCAAAGACAGGCAGCATGGAGCTGACCACCTCCTTAATTTTCTGAAGGGTTTTTTGGGGGGGCGGGGGCCAGGGGAAAACGTTTATTCTTGAAGGTTCAGTGAAGGTGTGCTGTCATTTGTACCCTGCATACGGCATGGTTGTGGCAAAGAGTGTGGCAGGGTTTGACACACATGCAAAACAGTATATATATTTGCAAGCACATTCTGCAAAATGTCACTTATTTTTGTAGGACTAAAGAAAAACGGGGAAAAACAAAGACCAAAAGTGTTCGTGAATATTTTCAATCGGTGCTATTTAGTTGTAACCTATTTGTATATCTTTGCAGGTTTTGGCTTTCTAATCACCGACAATTTTGATGTAGGTCGATATGCATGTATAGACTAAGAAGTTGCTTTTCTATATAAGTAAAGCTGGCAACTAGTTTTATATATTTCTTGATCATTTGCCAACAGTTGAAACAATATTTCATTGTCTTTCGACCAATTGATATTGAGACTATATTAATAAGAGGAATAGATTTTTGCAGTTTCAGAGCACTGATTGTTGTTGGAAATCATCCTGAGGTGTATGTCTGTGAGAGATGAAATGTTATGGATGGCTATAAAATGCTTGTCAAGTGTTTATATTCTTTCATAAACGGATAATTCAATTATAATCTGCTAACAATCTGCTGTTAATCTGCAATCAAAGAATTAATTGTTTGAGTCTTTGATACTTTCAGGTCTTTTATGGGCCTTATTTTGGTTAAAGTTTTTGTAGGAAAGTAGTACATGTTAAAATAAATCAATATACAAATGCATCTGAAGAAGTAGGCTCAAATCTACTCATCAGATAATAATAATAATAATACATAATACATAATAAATATAATAATAGGTTTTATTATATCCGCCCCCATCACGGAATCCGAGCGGTTTATAATAGAGGGGATAACAGACAGTGTTTACATCTATTTCAGGTTTCTATTTTTATTTCTTCTGTCAATATCTCAAATGAGATTGTCTCATTCTAGCCTCAATAGCTGCAATTACCACAGCTTTGTCCTAGCAAAATCCACTTCCACTAAGCTGTGCTTAAAGAAGGTACAGTGGTACCCCGGTTACGAAAGTAATCCGTTTCCGCGGAGCCCTTCGTAACCCGAAATCTTTCGCAAGCCGAAATTGCCATAGCGCTAGCGCTGGAAGCCGCGATTCCGTTGTGAAAAGCGCCGAAAGCACCAAAAATTTTTTTCGTAACCCGGAAAAAAAACGTACCCGAAACAGTTTTTTCTAATGGATTTTTTTTGTAACCCGGAAATTCGTAGGCGGTGATTTCGTTTATCCCGGTGGACCACTGTACTATTTTCCCTTTCTTTATGTATGGTCATGTCTGCAATCACGTATAACATGTGTAGCATCTCCCGTTGTCCCACTTCCGTTCTTTGGTTTTCATAACACTCTGCTGCTAGGATTATCTCTTTGGCTCACCATTTTGATCATTTCACTCCTCTGTTGATATCTCTTCACTTGCTCCCCTTCCTTTCAGGATTCGGTATAAGCTTCTTCTTTTTTAACCTTCAAAGCCCTGCATGGTTTGCCCCCATCCCTGTATTGTCAGCTCATCTCCTCTTATCACTTGCTTTGAGTTCTGTAATCCAGGGGCTCAGAGCTCCTGACCCAATTAATTTCTTTTTCTCTGGCTCGGATTTCCTTTCTCCCTCATTGCTCCTAATTTCTAGAGCCATCTCCTTAAAACATTTGCAGACCATTGTTTCTCTAGTTAATTTTAAATCTGAATTTAAAGACTTTTTTGTTTGTTTTATGGAACCATTTCCAACTACAGCTTGTATCTCTTGCTAATTCAGTTTCAGGTACTTTGTTGTTATAGTTTTAGTTATTTTAAAGCTATTTTAATGGGATTAAATTGTCTATTTTACTATGTTTTACTTTGTGATTTTAGATTGTACGCCATTGGCAGGTTTTGTCTTTTTTGATCACTCTGTAAAATGCTGTGCAAAACTTACAGTGCTATCTAAATAAACACTACTGCTGCTGCTGCTGCTACTACTACTTACTACTACTACTATAAGTATCTGTTGTAACTGGTATAAAGTTGGCTTCGATTTATGCTGACCCTATGAATGAAAGTCTTCCAAGTCCCCCTATCTTTGACTGCCTGTTTTTCTGTTTCCTTCTACCTTTTATTGTCTTTTCTGGTGAGTATGTCTTCTCATTGATATGGCCAAAATGTAACTTTCTCAATTTTGTCATCTTGGTTTCTAGGAAGAGTTCAGGTTTGATTACTCTAGAACCCTTTTATTTGTCTTTTTGGAAGTGCACCAGTATCCATAGAAACTCTTCTCTAACATCACACTTCAGATGAGTTCATTTCTTCCTGTCAGTTCTCTTCTCTGCCCCGTTTTCACAGCCAAACCTACAAATGGGAACTATGGGCATGGACATCCTCACATTCATATTCCAAGATATAGTTTAACACTTCAGACTTCTTTCTAATTTCTTCATAACTGCCCTTCCAAATCCTTGTGTTCTTCTGATTTCTGACTGCAGTTCCTTCTGATTAACAATGAGTCAAGATATGGAAAATCTTGTACCTTTCATGTCTTAATACTCTACTTTAAAGTTATGTAAGTCATTGGTGTTCATTAGTTTGTTTTCTTAATATTCAATGTATGTAAACCGCCTTTGAACTTTCTTCCTTGACTTTCTTCAGTTCTCATTCCAAGTCTTTGCTATTTTCTCGCTAGTAGTATGGTGTCATCTGCATATTCTTAATGTTGGTGTTTTCCTTCAATTTTATGGCTCCTTCCTTGAGTCTAATCCTATTTTATGTATGCTATTTTGGACCACAAGTGATAGGGTGATAAAATGCAGCCTTACCGGACCCTTGCCAATTGGAAAACCGATTCCATTTTCCACTTCTTTCCTTCACTGAGTTTTTGTCCATGAGACAGGTTACAGTTAGGGATAATCAGATATTGTGGCACATCCATTTCTTAAAAGCCATCCCATTAGTTTTTTCATGTTTCTAACAGACAAACGTTTTCTCATCATCTATGAAGCTCAGGCTGATTTTCTTTGAAATTCTTTGGTGTGCTCCATTATCCAACAATACTTACAGTATGATTCCCTAGTGCCTCTTCCTTTCCTGAACCCATCTTGGCCATTGGCATTTCTCACTCCCTATGTGTAAAAAGTCTTTGTTTGTCAAATTTTGAGCATTTTTGTGCTTTCATGGGCGATTATTAATGCACTGATCTTTGGTTATCACACATCCTGATGTCCCCTTTCTTGGGCACCTAGCTGCTGTTACTGTAACTAAGTACTGAGAATATTTTTCCTGTCTTTTTACCTTTTGGTGAGGGCTAAAGGCATCAAGTAGGCTTTGTTTGGGAAACATGGACTGACGCTGATACCAAGCCAGCTGGCACATGGCAAAACGGTAACATAGAGTCAGAGTCAGGGCGGGGTGGTAGGCTCTAATGTCAGTGGGGCACTGGATCCACTTTGGCTTTTAGTCTGAACTTTACAGTTTTCTCTACCAAAGTGGTGAATTCTATCTTTCAAAATGGACCAGCCGCTGGATAGCCTCTTTAAATCCTCGCATAAATCCATGGCTCTTGGGCAATTTGTTGCCACAGATGTTGTTGAGCTGCAGCTCAACACCCCCCCCCCCCATTGGCTGTGCTGCCTAGTACTGATGAGTGGTTGTGGTCTTCATTTGTTGTAGGGAACGCCATCCGTGAATGCACACTGTGGGGAACCATAACAAACACGTTGCAAGCTTCAGGCAGGACTTGTCCTTCAGGCACGAAATTTCACAGCTAGATACAAAGGAAGAGCTACAATACCCTCTCCCCTGACAAGTCTTTCCTATCTCCCAGATTTCTTGCAGTCCAACTACATCTAAGGCAGTGCTTCTCAATTATTTTCTGTCATGCCCCCCTAGAAGAAGAAAACATTTCGCGCCCCCCCGCAACTGTAAATAGTATCTTGTCTATAAAATTGTTATAAGTACCACCTCGATAACATACCTTTACGGAGCCTCGCGCCCCCCCTGGGGGGCCCGCCCCCACTATTTGAGAAGTACTGATCTAAGGGGACCACTGACAGGGTTAGCAGTGGATGTTATGGGATTTATCATGGCACATGCCACCATGTTTAAGACCCCTGCACCAGCATCTTCAGCCCATTCATATTCAGGGAGTCCCAGCCTGTTGTATATGGTGAGAGATGAACCATTCTTATGAACTGCTCTATCATCATTCTTTGGCCTCTTTTTGTTTATTTTTCTAAGTTGCTATAATCCCAGTTATCCTGTCGTTATCATCTTCCCTGTGGTGAATGATTATCAGCTGTTGCCTTGTTACTGCAACCCTCAACCTTGAACCATTTCCCAGAGACTGTTTTTGGTGGAAAGGGATCCACTACAGTAAACTGTCTTGACCAGGCAAACTTTTGAGCCCTCCCACCAGTCTGGATTATTTTCCAACTACTTCCCACTCCACACCCCATTAAACACCTCTTCATCCTTTCAACACAGTCACCCTACTAACCCGCTTATGAGTCCATGAGACCCTCCTCTCCATGTAACAATCTTTGTTGTGTCCTTCACGTCATTTCTGGCCTCTTGGAAACCTGTCATGCAGTTTTCTTGGACAAGATTTTTATTCAGAGGAGGTTTGTCATTGCCTCTTTCCCTGAGGCTGCGTGTGTGTGATTTCCCTACAGTTTCACCAGTGGGTGCTTCATGCCTGATCTTCCGTGCCATATTCACTCAAACTACTATTACCAAACTGGCTCTCATCCTTTGGTACAACCAAAATGATTGGTTTCTGGTGAGCAATATGGTGACTGTCAGGGCCAGTGGCGCCAACAATAGTTCTTATGTTGGTCTTTTTGTACTTCTCCTATTCAACATCTGCTTCATTTTTATTTACTTTTACCCCATGGATTACTTAGAAGTCACTAACCCTTCCACTTCTGGAATTGGCATTCGCAACAAGACCCTCTACTAAACCATAACAGATTTTCCCTTCCAGGAAACACGAATAATCTTTTTAAAGGAGGGCTGTTAACAAAGACCCTTTTTCTGTCACAGCCTTCACAGCAGAGCCACTGAAAATACTCGCTGATGGCTGTCTGGACAATAACACGCAAAAAATAATCAATCAAATCTGCATTTGTAACCACCAGAGTCAAATAAAACTTGGATGAATCCCTGTTTTAACCATGCTGTAACGATTCCAGCCCATCACAGCAGCCAAATTTTGTTTCCTGGAGCCACGAATGACGTGTCTACTCACATTGTATAGTTGGGGGTGGTTCCTTGGCCTTACGTGACTACAGCAAATTCATTTGAACCAGCAACCTCTGTGGAACGTTTGCTAACTTTTAGCCCTCACAAACCTGGCTCCACAGCTATCTATTAAGGACATTGCCTTGGACCATATTGCCAATTGTACTGCTTATATTTATTGACTTTGCAAGCCAAGGAGAGAAGAAAACAGCACCACAAAGAGAAAAGGTTTTTAAAACGTATATCTCCTAAAAAGAGGCTGTAAGATTGTTCATACTTTGAAGACCAGATCATTGGTGACTCTTCTTGACCATTTTCTTTCTCAGCTAATTTCTTGTGTTCCTTCTCATTATAGAACTGCTTTTTACCATTTGTCTTGATTATGCTCTCCATCCGTAGCTCCACAAGTCTTTAGAACGATAAAGAAGAAATTTAAAGTATTTTTGACTATGTTTTGTTTAACTTATTTCATCCTTCAATTCAAATCAAGGTTGTTATTTACAACTTCCTTCACCCACCAGTTCTCGGTGAGTGTATTAAAATTCTGTACATACTTTTATAAAAATATAAAAACTTACAATGGAGAGTTTAAAGCCTTCAATACTACTGCCATTCATCCCGATCTAGCCTAACTGGTAAGTTCACCATTGATTGTAACTCCCATTATTTGCCTTGAAACTACCATCTAGACTTGGGATGGGTTAATTGAAATTAGACCCCAAAACGACCACGTTCTACAAACGCAGAAAGTTGACTCCATCCATCGAACATCGTAGATTCAATGATCAGCAACGTTCCAATTTAGAATTTAAAAACGTTTCTTCACACAAGGTCAAAATGGCATGTCAAAATGGGCACCACTTCTTTTGGTGTTCAAAGTGAATAGCGTTCTGGCTATTTATATATTTTTTTCCTTTTATATCCCATACTTTCTCCAAGGACTGGGATTCAAACGTAGATCACAACAAAAATTACAATGGATAGAAAAAAGCAGAATATCGATAAAAACAACTAAAGGTTATTTAATGCTCAAACACACCATGACAACAAGTTGTTGTGCTATTGTTTGTTCATTGTTTTTGTTGTGTTTGCACCGTCCATGCTATTTTCTGACCTTTACACCGTGATCACAAGACTAGCCCTAAGATATGGTTGACCCTAAAAATAATGGGATGTTTTCTTGGAAGAAGTTTGTTTCAGAGGAGTTGCAATTACTTTCACTCAGAGTGGTTTGATGAGGTGTTTGTGATACAGCCCAACGGCTTAACCATTGGTTTCTATAGATGATTGGTGGATGGATTGAACCGTTTGGCCTTCCAGTTTTTTCAGTTTTGAACACTCAAACCACTTTATTACACTAAGCTTGTCAAGTATATTCCATATCAAAACCAATATTGGTTATTAACAAAGCTGTTGTAAAATACTCCTAAGCCATTATAGTCACGCATACCCAGTTGATTAAAAGTCCCTGTCTTGGACGCACCAGGACGGATTGACTTGAAACGCTGTGACTGAATAAAAAATCTTCGCTTGCACTTCTCCATCCCCCTTTAAAAGTGGTGGTTGCTGTCACAGATAAAGCCCTGTCTTCCATCGGTGAATGGTGTTTTCCTTCTCCCAAAAGTGGTAATTTGGGGACGGGACTTCTCCTGATATGGGTACCTGTATGATACATGTGCCTAATACAAGGCTCTCCTATTAGTTATTTGTGTGTGTGTATCCTAGTTTTCCTTTAGTAACTCATGGTGGCCATATATGATTCTCCTCCTCCTTTCATTTGATCTTCTCCACAACCCTGGGCGGGTTACATCAGGCTGACGCAAGACCGTGGCCACAATGTGGTGCGTGCGTTTCATGGCTCCTATATCGAATTGAACCTCGCTATCTCCCAACTCCCTGTTCAAGTGCTCTAACCACTAACACGATGACTGGTGCTGACATGACAGAACAGCCCCTTCCATAGCTGGGGACTTAGTCCCTTAACTGCTTTCCAACCTTCTGAGGAATTAAACATGATATGGTTGGAAAATATTGATGCCTTTAACATGACGCTCCTCTGAGTTAATCTCGATTGAACTTATAAGGCTAGCGTTTGTTTTGCTCTCCATTCTTTGCCTGTTTGAAAGCTGGTGTGCTCTTCGCTCGGAGTTATGGGTATTTTCCTATGTTCAAGTTCAGTAAGAGCCTTAATATCTGCATCCAGTGATCCATCCATATATATAAGCTTTCATACGCAATTGATCTCCCTTGTTAAACTGAGGAGCGCGTATCTGACCTCCAAGGTTCTATACCAAAAAACAACACTATAACAAACAACATCCAAACCTCTTTCTATTACTTTACTTTATATATTCCACTTCTTTTCCCTAAAGCAGGGACCCCAAGGCAGCTCAACAAGCTTTTGAAAAAAACGAAATAGTAAGTAAAACACTATTACACATCTATTGACAATCTTCTGCAATAATAACGTGGTAGTAAGATTATGTTTTTCCCCAGTACTGACAGTACTGGCAGGTACTGTTAGGATTTTTGTGGTGGCGCTCTGTGTGCTTTAAGATTGCTGACTACCTGACACATCTGCAAGATCAGCAAGATTCGGCAGTTCATATCCAAATTAATATATGATGGGCGTTGCACTCTCACCACTAGTCCCGATTTTATGCCAGCCTAGCAGTGCAAGTAGATAAATAGGTACACTTTGTAGGGAAGGTAAACAGGTTATGTTGCAGTGTGTGAACATATCACCAGAGAGTAGTCTGACAATGCTGGCTTAGTAATGGAGGTGCGACACTACTTCCCTACAGTTGTAGGAAACTTGGCAAACTTGTAAAAGGGGGCGGAACCGTTATCTATAAACTTACTGCTGTATTATTGATGCTTTCGGGGGTTTGGTAGTCCAAATTCAGTGGGCTCTTTGTTTCCACTGGGGTTTGGTTCCAGGACCCCGCATGTATACTAAAATTGTGTGGATGTGCCACGTCCCATTCCTACAGTGACCACATTTAAGTGGTGTCCTTATATTAAAATGGAAAAAAATCAAGGTTTTGCTTTTTTTATTTTTAAAAATATTTTCAAAGCCACAGGATGGTTGAATCCCTGGATTAAAGTTTCATGGGTACATAGGGACAACTGTACTTACAAATTCATGCTCGTCACACACGGACTTTTGTTCATTCCTTATCCCTGTCCGGAGTCTTTCTGCTTAGTCAATGATCTTTGTCTCAAGGCTCTCCCCCCTACCCTTGTGTATGTTCGACATTCAGTGACTTGCTGAGCGTATTCCTGCACACCTTTTGGGAATGTGGGCCATGTTACCCGGATGCCTGCTCCAAAAGAGACTGGAGAAGAGGAGTAAAGTTCACTATTTAAGCAGTCTTGAAAATGCAAATGCAATTGATCGAAATGTTAAATGCTAAGGATCCAAATTAAATAAACCTACTTCATGTGAAATATTACTGTACTTGGCTAGACGTTGCTGGGACTCCCCAGCCAGCTCGTCAGGAACAGTGGCACATTTCTGAGGGCTTCGGCGGGCTGCGTGGGATCTAGTCTGAAAAAGGGAACTTTCCCAAACTCTATCTGTTTATTTTAGCCAGGGTTGGGATCAGGCTGCCCTAGCCGGCTTTTCGCTAATCATTTGGGCTGATCTGAATCGCCATAAACTTCTGGTACAGTTGTGGGGCCCAAAATGATATGAATTTTATTATAAAGAATCAAAAATACATAATCTATAAATTTTGGGGATAATCTCAGCAAGGGCAGGGCTATTGCAATTTTTCCTGGGCCCAGTTCCAGGCGCCATTGACAGCTTGCAAAAACATGCAGAGTTCAGAGGGAGAACAGATACATTACCACTTCTTTTTAAACCCTAAGCTTTGTTTACAGCCCACCTGTGAAATTCAATTTATCATGCAACTATTATGCAAAGAAAGTTCTGTTTAGGGAAATATTAAAAATATGGTCTGTCCACTTCTCCCTCAGATGTTTTTGCTACAAAGCTCCGTTGGTCTTTGAGCCAAGACACAACAAGGACATGGGTCAGAAGGGACAATCCTGTGACCTTCCAAGATATTACTAGAGAGGAGCGATATACTGTATTTTCATTTGCTGATCTCTGATATATGTGTGTTTTAGGGAAATCTTGTTTGAAATGGCCCATTTACAATGGATGTAAATGTGCAGCATCAGGAATGGAGCATTGCTAACTCATCGCTCCACTGTACCTAGCGGATATTATTGGACATCAGTTCCCTGTGTGAGAGGTGCCCATTTATTTTGCCAAGACTACATTTATAATGCTCTTCCCAAAGCCCTTATGGGCAAACCCGCACCGGAATACGCTATAACCCATCACTGACATCATGGGGGGCATTTTATTCCACATTCCCTTTTGGTTAGATACATTGCATATGTTTTTAGCAGTTCTCTGCTTGTGGTGAGAAATGTGTTGTAAATAAAGGAATCATTTTCATGGAGACTTTAGTAGGGAATCTTTTTTTATCATTGGAAAAAACATTTAGACTTCAGATCTTTGGCTAGCTTTTTATTTTTCCATTTCACATACAATTTTTGATCACAGTCGGCTACTTCTGAGCGGATTGCAACAGGTTTTGTTTCACTTGCCATTTATCTCTTGTTACTGAATCTTCTGCATGTATTTTCAGCCATTCCTCTTCAAAATCAACCTGTGCCGAGTATGAGACTTTCTCTTTTTTATTCCTAACAGCAAGGAAACTGCTTTGGTACTCCACTTATGAGTCCACATTATTCCAAAGTGTTGTTGGGTTCCTGTTTTGAAATGACAGTAGTTTTAGTTACCTACTCAAGTCATTGATTACTGGATTGTATCTGTTAAATAATACGGGAAATAGATACAAATCCATGAGATTCCTGACTGGTTTTCATTTCAAATACAATAAATTTTGACCCTGAATAATAGTATTCATAGAATCATAGAGTTGGAAGAGACCACAAGTGCCATCCCAGAACCACCCCCCTTCCTGCAGGAACCTCTCCGTCAAAGCATAATATTTTAACCTATTCTAGGATGCACAATGATGTGTTTTGAGGACAAAAGTTACTTTTTTATAGCTCCTGGCTGGCGATTTCTGAAAAGCTTTGGTCAAAAATTAACCTTTTCCATCTCTATCACAGATCCGTGTGACAGCATTGTGGGTGAGAAAATGGTATCACAACTCCGATGGGGGAATGATGCAGAGAACCTACTACATATCTGCCAGTCCTCTGATCCATGGATTTTCACCCATCCATAGTTGAAAATATTTTTAAGAAACTAAACATCACAAAAAAGAAAACCTTGATTTTTGCCATTTTCGATAAGGGACACCGGTTTATATGCATGTATTTAATGTGACCAGGTATCCATGGCTTTTGGTCTTCATGTGATGGACAGGTCCTGAATCAACTGCAATGGCTACTAAGGGGCAAGCTGTATCTCTCATGAAATAATGCTATCAAATAGTCTCCACAAACTCAGTTTTCTTCCAAACCAACCTTTTTGTGTATCCATGTCGTGGCTGTGTCCTGGTTTTTAAGGCCCTAACTTTCATTCACACTATCTGGCAAACTTTGTGCTAGATAGTATGTACTATCTAGGGAATTTAAGATCTACAGGCAAAGGCTTATTGGCTGTTCCCACAAGCATTACAGCTCCATCAAGGCTGTTCTGCATTGTGTGGAACAGTCTTCCTTTGCATCTCCAGCTGGAGAGAAATTCCCACCCACTTTCATTGAAGACCTTTCTCTTTGGATTAGCTTGGAGATTAAGTCTGCGTGTGCCCAAGGTGGCTGAGATGGGTAGCGGATGATAAGATTTTGTTTTAGTATATTAGTATATTATTTTAGTATTTTTATAGTGTTGTGTTTATCATCTGTTATTGATTATATATGTCGGTGTTCCACCCTTTGTGAAAAGGGTGTATAACTAAACGTCAGTATTTATCATTATCCATTTTGCCTTCTTGACTTTTCCAGACTAACATGTGATGTCTTTGAATTATATATTGTATTTATATAGTACGGGTACAATGATTCTTGTGTGTGACCAAAGAAGCAAAATACCCACTCAGCACCCCGCTAGCATCCTAAACAATACTGTAGTTGGTTTTGTCCAATTGTTCAGCGAGCTCAAGTCAATTAGTAATCAATGAGTTTGAAATGTAATTAACTTGTATATCATGAACTGAAGATTTCTCCCAGCTGAATGAAGTGATTGCAGTTCCAGGAATACGCGTGGCTCCTGCACCTCATCACCACAGAACAAACTTAGTTACAATTCTTGCACCAGGCTGGGCCCTGTCTATTGCTATGACAATGAAATCACTGTATTTCTTCTATAAGAAGAAAATATTTACAGCGCTCTATAAATAACTGTTAATACTAATCATAAAATAATAATAATAATAATACTACATTCAGTTGAGGGGTGGGGGATTTAGAATTCCCAGACAGAGAGCCTCTTAGGTTATGCCTCCACTTGAATACAAAGCCCAGAATCCACAGGAGACAGCCATAGCAGCTTTAAAAGTGGCTAATGGCACTTATAAATTACAGTCATCCCTCCTTTTTTGTGCGAGATCCATTCTGGACCACCCCCCCCCAACTGCGGAACAGAAATGTGTGAATATTCAAGCCCCATTGGCTTGAATGCTAGTTTGCAACCCCTGTTTTCCCTACATTTCCTGACTTACTATATGCGAGGAACATGGATCCTTGAGGTCTGTGGAAATGGAGAGCGACTTTCTCGCAGACATTTATTCCTAGATTCATGACCAGAATTCAAAAAATCACAAATGGCCCAACGCTTTAATTATCAGTTAACACGGTAGACTTTGCGATCAACAATAATAATCGGTATTAAAGGCAAAAATATTGTGTAGTCACTACATCGGCTGGCTCTAAAATTCCTTCCTTTAACACAACTCTGAAGGTACCAGAAGACCACTACTTCTTACACTTGGCCATCTATGAAGTAAACTGTAATCGAGGGTTACCATTTTCATACATACTTCATATTACTTTGCAGGGATGTAGTAGTAGCAGTTATTTGGGGACGACGGGGGCCATTCCGGTTCCTGTTTTCTCGTGAATGCTAGCGTCATGTGAAGATAGGGCATGTCACTATCCCTACATTGCCCTCGTATCACTGGCAAAATTATCATTCTTCATCTCCTCATCATCATCATATAATCCTCCTTCATCATCTCATTTTGCAGTGAAAGAAATCCCTTAATAATAATAATCTTAATAAAAATTCTTCTCTGAAAATAATCAGTGTGACGCTGTTGCAGGTTTATTGGAAGTCAATCCTTTGGATCTGAAGGAGACCTTTGGAGGCGTGCGAAGAAATGGATCTGGTTTCCCTTATTCTCCCTGACTCCCTAAACAATATAACCTCCCTGAACCAATCCACTCTCTTCCTTTGTAAACAATTGCCTTCTCTCAGGCTTTATCCGCACTGGGGCAATCATTGGTTATACTAAAATAATAATACATAATAATAATAATCATACTAATAATAAAATTTTATTATATACCACCTTTCCGGAGATCAACGGTGGTTAACAGAATATTAAATCAACAACCAATACCATCACAAAACCACCATAACACTCATCCTAAAAAGCTCATATCATACATTCTACCTACTACAACTAAAAAAAATCCAAGCTAGGCAACAAATGCTGCGGTTTGACTCCATTTAAACTGTCCTGGCTCAGTGCTATGGAATTTCTGGGAACTCTAGTGTCATGATGAGGGACATTGACCTTCCATGCCCAGAGAGCTCTGGTGCCTCAACAAACTACGTAACATTATTATTTTATTATTATTATCTTATGAGTATTAATTTTTACCCCAACATCTCCCCATTGCAAGATGGGGTACAACAAAGATGAAAATACAATATCAGTTCGCCCCTGTGTATTCATTGGATTCTTTATTCACAGTTCAATCACCCACGGATTGAAAATATTTAACAAAAAATATCTAAATTCAAAAGGCCCAAACCTGATTTTGTGATTTATATAAAAACATCATTTCTATGCCATTGTATTTCAACAGGACTGAGCATCTATAGATTTTGGTACAAAAACCCCAGTGGATACCAAGGGCCCCCACTCGTTATAACTCAAAACACATAAAACCATTTAAACACATAGGTAAAAATACATAAACCCAAGAAATTAAAACAACAATTACGCATTCAAATCACCCGACATTAATTTACAGCATACCAATTAAACATTAATAGTTAAGATCTATGGGGTAGGCCGCGCCAGAAGAGAGGTTCTTTTAGCATTTTAACATTAAAGTTAAAATGGTTAAGCTCAAGAGAACATTGTTAACGTGTTCACAGTAAACAAAGCAAACCTTTAAACATTTGGTGTTTTTTCCTTGACCTTTCAAGCCAATACAATCATATCCTTTTTCCCCCCAAGTGCAGTGATCAACTTGATATGCATTTTTCAGAGTGTGGTCTATACGGATTTGTATAAAACTATTTGCATAAGAGGCTATCAGCATTTCATGGTCTATTGTGGTTAATCTGACATTTTACTTTGTCTTTTTTACGAGAAAAAGAATCCTTTTCTCTCTTGTTGTGAAGAAATAGGTTACATGATGGCAGTAGTCCATTATTTATTCTCTTAAGTGGCTTACAAATTGCTAATTTTACAGGAGAAGGAAATGGTAGTGGGGAAAGGGATCAAGTTCAGCAGATACTGCCAGTTCTTCTCTCCCTCTGTGGCCAGGGTGGTGGCAGTTGGCAGTTGACTTATTGAAGATAGAAGTGCACTTCCTCACTATCTTGGCAGTGTCTATGCTGTGTACAAATGTGACTGTCAGCTGTGAGTTCCAGCTGTGAAGGTCAAACATGGATGTTGTGCGTGTGTATTTTGAGGATGCAGTGTTTACATCTATTTCAGGTTTCTATTTTTATTTATTTCTGTCAATATAAAATGAGATTGTCTCATTCTAGCCTCAACAGCTGCAATTACCACAGCTTTGTCCTAGGCAAAAGTCCACATTCCACTAAGCCTAGTGCTAAAGAAGGTACTATTTTCCCTTTCTTTATGTATGGTCATGTCTGCAATCACGTATAAACATGTGTAGCATCTCCCGTTGTCCCACTTCCGTTCTTTGGTTTTCATATAACACTCTGCTGCTAGGATTATCTCTTTGGCTCACCATTTTGACCATGTCACTCCTCTGTTGATATCTCTTCACTTGCTCCCCATTCCTTTCAGGATTCGGTATAAGCTTCTTCTTTTAACCTTCAAAGCCCTGCATGGTTTGCCCCAATCCCTTATTTGTCAGCTCATCTCCTCTTATCACTTGCTTTGAGTTCTGTAATCCAGGGGCTCAGAGCTCCTGACCCAATAATTTCTTTTTCTCTGGCTCGGATTTGCCTTTTCTCCCTCATTGCTCCTAATTTCTAGAGCCATCTCCTTAAACATTTGCAGACCATTGTTTCTCTAGTTAATTTTAAATCTGAATTAAAAACTTTTTTGTTTGTTTATGGAACCATTTCAAACTACAGCTTGATATCTCTGCTAATTCAGTTTCAGGTACATTTTTTGTTATAGTTTTATAGTTTAAAGCTATTTTAATGGGATAAATTGTCTATTTACTATGTTTTACATTTTGTGATTTTAGATTGTACGCCATTGGCAGGTTTTGTATTGTTTTGATCACTCTGTAAAATGCTGTGCAAAACTTACAGTGCTATATAAATAAACACTACTGCTGCTGCTGCTACTACTACTACTACTACTACTACTAATAAAGTATCTGTTGTAACTGGTATAAAGTTGGCTTCGATTTATGCTGACCCTATGAATGAAAGTCTTCCAAGTCCCCCCTATCTTTGACTGCCTTGTTTTTCCTGTTTCCTTCTACCTTATTATTGTCTTTTCTGGTGAGTATGTCTTCTCATGATATGGCCAAAATGTAACTTTCTCAATTTTGTCATCTTGGTTTCTAGGAAGAGTTCAGGTTTGATTTACTCTAGAACCATTTTATTTGTCTTTTTGGAAGTGCACAGTATCCATAGAACTCTTCTCTAACATCACACTTCAGATGAGTTCATTTTATTCCTGTCAGTTCTCTTCTCTGCCCAGTTTTCACAGCCAAACATACAAATGGGAAATATGAGGCATGGACCATCCTCACATTCATATTCAAAGATATAGTTTAACACTTCAGACTCTTATCTAATTTCTTCATAACTGCCCTTCCAAATCCTTGTGTTCTTCTGATTTCTTGACTGCAGTTTCCCTTCTGATTAACAAATGAGTCAAGATATGGAAAATCTTGTACTATTTCAATGTCTTAATCATCTACTTTAAAGTTATGTAAGTCATTGGTGTTCATTAGTTTTGTTTTCTTAATATTCAATGTAAACCTGCCTTTGAACTTTCTTCCTTGACTTTCTTCAGTTATCATTCCAAGTCTTTGCTATTTTCTGCTAGTAGTATGGTGTCATCTGCATATCTTAAATTGTTGGTGTTTTCCTTCAATTTTTATGGCTCCTTCCTCTGAGTCTAATCCTATTTTATGTATGCTATTTTGGACATACAAGGTGATAGGGTGATAAAATGCAGCCTTACCTGACCCCCTTGCCAATTGGAACCGATTCCATTTCTCCATATTCTTTCCTCACAGTAGTTTCTTGTCCTGAGTACAGGTTACAGATTAGGATAATCAGATATTGTGGCACATCCATTTCTTAAAAAGCCATCCATAGTTTTTCATGATTTATACAGACAAACAGTTTTCTATAATCTATGAAGCTCAGGCTGATTTTCTTTTGAAATTCTTTGGTGTGCTCCATTATCCAACACATACTTACAGTATGATCCCTAGTGCCTCTTCCTTTCCTGAACCCATCTTGGCCATTGGCATTTCTCACTCCCTATGTGTAAAAAGTCTTTGTTGTAAAATTTTGAGCATTTTTGTGCTTTCATGGGAGATTATTAATGCACTGATCTTTTGGTTATCACAATCCCTGATGTCCCCTTTCTTGGGCACCTAGCTGCATGTTACTGTAACCTGAAGTACTGAGAATATTTTTCCTGTTCTTTTTACCTTTTGGTGAGGCTAAAAGGCATCAAGTAGGCTTTGTTTGGGAACATGGACTGAGCTGATACCAAGCCAGCTGGCAATGGCAAAAGGTAACATAGAGATCAGGAGTCAGGGAGGGTGGTAGGCTCTAATGTCAGTGGGGCAATGGATCCACTTTGGCTTTTAGTCTGAACTTTACAGTGTCTAACCAAAGTGGTGAATTCTATCTTCAAAATGGACCAGCAGCTTGGATAGCCTCTTTAAATCCTAGAATAAATCCATGGCTCTTGGGCAATTTGTTGCCTACAGATGTTGTTGAGCTGCAGCTCAACACCCCCCACCATTGGCTGTGCTGCCTAGTACTGATGAGTGGTTTGGTCCTTCATTTGTTGTAGGGAACGCCATCCGTGAATGCACACTGTGGGAACCATAACAAACACGTTGCAGCTTCAGGCAGGACTTGTCCTTCAGGCAGAATTTCACAGCTAGATAAAAGGAAGAGCTACAATACCCTCTCCCCTGACAAGTCTTTCCTATCTCCCAGATTTCTTTGCAGTCCAACTACATCTAAGGCAGTGCTTCTCAATTATTTTCTGTCATGCCCCCCCTAGGAAGAAGAAAACATTTCGCGCCCCCCCGCGCAACTGTAAATAGTATCATTTGTCTATAAAATTGTTATAAGTACACCTCTGCATAACATACCTTTACGGAGCCTCGCGCCCCCCCTGGGGGGCCCGCCCCACTATTTGAGAAGTACTGATCTAAGGGGACCACTGACAGGGTTAGCAGTGGAAGTTATGGGATTTCATCATGGCACCATGCCACCATGTTTAAGACCCCAATGACCAGCATCTTCAGCCCATTCATATTTCAGGGAGTCCCAGCCTTGTTGTATATGGTGAGAGATGAACCATTCTTATTGAACTGCATCATATCATTTCTGTGGCCTCTTTTTGTTTATTTTTCTAAGGTTGCTATAATCCAGTTATCCTGTCGTTATCATCTTCCCTGTGGATTATGACAGCTGTGCCTTGTTACTGCCAACCTCAACCTTGATACCATTTCCCAGAGCTTTTTGGTGGAAAGGGATCCCTACAGTTAAACTGTCTGACCAGGCAAATTTGAGCCCTCACACCAGTCTGGATATTTTCCACTACTTCCCACTCCACACCCCATTAAACACCTCTTCATCTTTCAACACAGTCACCCTACAAGCTTATGAGTCCATGAGACCCACTCCTTCCATGTAACAATTTGTTGTGTGCCTTCAAGTCATTTCTGGCTTATGGAAACCCTGTCATGCAGTTTTCTTGGCAAGATTTATTCAGAGGAGGTTTGTCATTGCCTTTCCCTGAGGCTGAGTGTGTGTGATTTTCCCTAAGTTCACCAGTGGGTTTCATGGCCTGATCTTCAGTGCCATATTCACTCAAACTACTATACCAAACTGGCTCTCATTATGGTCAACAAAATGAGGTTTCTGGTGAGCAATATGGTGATGTCAGGGCAGGGGCCAACAATACGTTTTATGTTGGTCTTTTTGTCTCTCCTATCAACAATCTGCTTTCATTTTTAATTTACTTTTACCCATGGATTATTAGAAGGCACTAACACTTCCATCTGGAATTGGCATTAGCAACAAGACCTCTATAACCATAACAGATTTCCCTTCCAGGAGACACAGAATAATATTTTTAAAGAGATGTTAACAAAGACCCTTTTGTCACAGCCTTAACAGCAGAGACACTGAAAATAGCTGATGGCTGTCTGGAAAAAAGCAAAAAATAATAAATAAATCTGCATTTGTAACCACCAGAGTCAAATAAAACTTGGATGAATCCATGTTGTAAACCATGCTGTAACGATTCCAGCCCAATCAAAGCAGCCAAATTTTGTTTCCTGGAGCCAGAATGAAGTGTATACTCCATTGTATAGTTGGGGGTTCCTTGGCATTACGTGACTACAGCAAATTCATTTGAACCAGAAACTCTGTGGAAGTTTGCTAATTTTAGCCTCACAAACTGGCTCCACAGATCTAATTAAGACATGGCTTGGACAATATTGCAATTGTACTGATTATATTTATTGACTTCTGCAAGCCAAGGAGAGAAAACAGCACCACAAAGAGAAAAGATTAAAAGGATAATCTCCTAAAAAGAGGGCTGTAAGAGTGTTCATACTTTGAAGAAAAGATAATTGGATGATCTTTCTTGACATTTCTTTCTCAGCTAATTTCTTGTGTTCCTTCTCATTATAGAACTGCACATTGTCTGGAATGCTCTCCATCAGATCCCACAAGTCTTTAGAAAGAAAAGAAGAAATTAAAGTATTTTGAATATGTTTTGTTTAATTATTTTAATCCATCAATTCAAAAGTTTATTTACAACTCCTTCACCACCAAGGTCTCAGGGTGATGTAATAAAATTCTGTACATACTTTTTAAAAATATAAAAACTAAATGGAGAGTTAAAGCCTTCATCTAACTGCCATTCCCAGATATAGCTAAATGGTAAGTCAACATTTATGTAACTCCCATTATTTGATGAACTCACTAGACTTGGGATGGGTAATTGAAATTAGACCAAAAGACACGTAAAAGCAGAAAGGTGACTCCATCCATCAACATCAGATTCAATGATCAGCAAAGTTCAAATTTAGAATTTAAAAACTGTCTTCAAAAGGTCAAAATGGCATTCAAAATGGCACCATTCTTTTGGTGTTCAAAGGAATAGAGTTCTGGCTATTTTATAGATTTTTTTCTTTTAATTCCCATCTTTCTCCAAGGACTGGGATTCAAAGTAGATCACAACAAAATTAACAATGGATAGAAAAAAGCAGATATAGATTAAAAACAACTAAAGATTATAATGCTAAAACACAACTGACAAAGTTGTTGTTGCTATTGTTGTTATTGTTGTTGTGTGCCGTCATGTCATTTCTGACTTTACAGTGATCCAAGATAGCCCTAAGATATGGTGACCCTAAAATAATGGGGTTTTCTTGGAAGAATTTGTTCAGAGGGGAGTTGCCATTACTTTCCTCAGAGGTTGAGAGGGTGTGATCAGCCCAAGGTTACCCATTGGGTTTCTATAGATGAGTGGGGATTTGAACCGTGGCCTTCCAGTGTTTTAGTTGAACACTCAAACCACTTTATTACACTAAGTTTCAAGTTATCATATCAAAACAATATTGGATTAAAAAGCTGTTTAAAATCTCATCCATTATAGTCACAGCACCCAGTTGATAAAAGTCCTTTCTTGGCAGCCAGACGATTGCTGAAAGCTGAACTGAATAAAAAATCTTCGCTTGCCATTCTCATCCCCCTTTAAATTGGGGTTGCTGTCACAGATAAAGCCCTGTCTTCCATAGGTGAATGGTGTCCTTCTCCCAAAAGTGGTATTTGGGGAAGGGCTTCTCCTGAATGGGTAATGATGATACATGTGCATAATACAAGGATCCATATTAGTTATTTGTGTGTGTGTATCCTAGTTTTCCTTTAGTTAACTCAAGGTGGCATATATGATTCTCCTCCTCCTGTTCATTTGATCTTCTCCACAACCTGGGAGGTACATCAGGCTGAGAAAGACAGTGGCCCAATGTGGTGAGTGAGTTTAATGGCTCCATATAGAATTGAACCTCGATCTCCCAAATCCCTGTTCAGTGCTCTAACCACTACACGATGACTGTTGAGAATGAGAACAGCCCCTTCCATAGCTGACTAGTCTTAACTGCTTCACCTCTGAGGAATTAAACATGATATTGGTTGGAAAATTGAATGCTTTAAATTGAGCTACTCTGAGTTAATCAGATTGAATTATAAGGCTAGAGTTTTGTTTTGCTCTCCATTCTTTGCTGTTTGAAAGCTGTGTGGCTTCAGCTGGAGTTATGGGTTATCATATTGTCAAGTTCAGTAAGAGCATTAATATCTGCATCCCAGTGATCCATCCATATAAGCTCTATAGCAATTGATCTCCCTTGTTAAACTGAGGAGAGCGTCTGACCCAAGGTTCTATACAAAACAACAATAACAAAAAACATCACATCTTTCTATCTACTTTATTTATATTCCACCTTTTCCCTAAAGCAGGGACCCAAGGCAGCTAACAAGCTTTTGAAAAAAGAAATATAAGTAACAATATTACATCTATTGAATCTTCTGCAATAATAAGTGAGTAAGATTATTTTTTCCCAGTACTGCAGTACTGGAGTACTGTAAGGGATGTGGTGGCTCTGTGGTTAAGATGCTGACTCTGACAATTGCAAGATCAGCAGGTCGGCAGTTCAAGATCCAAATACTATATGATGGAGTGCACTCTCACCACTAGTCCCATTTTATGCCAGCCTAGCAGTGCCAGTAGATAAATAGGTACCACTTTGATGGGAAGGTAACAGTGTTCTGTGCAGTTGTGCTGACCACATGATCACAGAGTAGTCTGACAATGCTGGCTTAGTAATGGAGGTGAGCACTACTCCCTACAGTTGTACACAACTTGGAAACATTGTAAAAGGGGAAACCTTTATCTATAACCTTACTGCTGTATTATTGATGTCTTTCGGGGGTGGTAGTCCAAATTCAGTGGGCTCTTTGTTTCCACTGGGGTTTGGTTCCAGGACCCCGCATGGATACTAAAATGTGTGGATGTGCAAGTCCCATTATATACAGTGACACATTGACGTGGTGTCCCTTATATAAAATGGAAAAATCAAGGTTTGCTTTTTTTATTTTTAAAAATATTTTCAAGCCACAGATGGTTGAATCCATGGATAAAGATTCCATGGGTACATAGGGACAACTGTACTTACAAATTCACTGCTAGTCACAAAGACTTTTTGTCATTCCTTATCCCTGTCCTGGAGTCTTTCTGCTTAGTCAATGATCTTTGTCCTCAAGGATTATCCCCCCTACCCCTTGTGTATTGTTCGACATTCAGTGACTTGCTGAGCATCATTCCTGCACACATGTGGGAATGTGGGCAATGTTACAGATGCTGTCCAAAAGAGACTTGGAGAAGAGGAGTAAAGTTCACTATTAAGCAGTATTGAAATGCAAATGCAATTGATAGAAATGTAAATGCTAAGGATCAAATTAATAAACCTACTTTCATGTAAAATATTACTTTACTGGGCTAGAAGTTGCTGACTCCCCCAGCCAGCTAGTCAGGAACAGTGGCCACATTTGCTGAGGCATTCGGAGGGCTGCGTGGGATCTAGTCTGAAAAAGGAACTTTCCCAAACTCTATCTGTTTATTTATCCAGGGTTGGGGATCAGGGCTGCACTAGAAAGGCTTTCTGTCTAACTCATTTGGGCTGATCTGAATCGCCTATAAACTTATGCGTACAGTTTTGGGGCAAAATGATATGAATTGTTATTATAAAGAATAAAAATACATAATCTATAATGATAATATTCATGCAAGGGCAGGGCTATTGCAATTTTCCTGGCCCAGTTCCAGGGCCATTGACAGCTGCAAAACATGCAGAAGTTCAGCAGGGAGAACAGATACATACACTTCTTTTTATACCCTAAGCTTTGTTAAAGCCCCACCTGTTGAAATTCAATTTATCATGCAACTATTAAATGCAAAGAAGTTCTGTTGAGGGAAATTTTAAAAAATATGGTCTGTTCCATTTCCTCCCTCAGATGTTTTGCTACAAAGCTCAGTTTGGTATTGGAGCCAAGTACACAAAAGGACATGGGGCAGAAGTGGACAATCTTGTGACCTTCCAAGATATACTAGAGAGAGATATACTGTATTTTTCAATTTGCTGATATATGTGTGTTTAGGGAAATCTTGTTTGAAATGGCCCATTTACAATGGATGTAAATGTTGCAGCATCAGGAATGGAGCAGTGCTAACTCCTGCTCCACTGTACCTAGAGGATTAGTATTGGATCAGTTCCTGTGTGAGCAGGTGCCAATTTGATTTTGCCAAGACTACATTTATAATGATTCTTCCCAAAGCCTTTAGGCAACCTGCACCCTGGATAAGCTATAACCCAGCACTGACAATCATTTGGGGGCATTTTATTCCACATTCCCATTTGGTAGATACATTGCATATGTTTTTAGCAGTTCTCTGCTGTTGAGAAATGTGCTTGTAAAATAAAGGAAATCATTTCATGGAGACTTTAGTAGGGAATCTTTTTTTAATCATTTGGAAAAGCATTTAGACTTCAGATCTTTGGCCTAGCTTTATTTCTCCATCTTCACATAAATTTTGATCCACATGTCCGGATATTCTGAGAGGATTGCAACAGGTTTTGTTCCCTTGCCCTCTCTCTTTCCTGAATCTTCTGCATGTATATTTCAGCCATTCCTCTTCAAAATCACCTGTACACGAGTATGAGACTTTCTCTTTTTTATTTCCTAACAGCCAAGGAAATGCTTTGGTACTCCACCTTCTGAGTCCACATATTCCAAAGTGTTGTTGGGTCTCCTGTTTATTGAAATGAAGTTTTAGGTACCTACTCAAGTCATTGATCTACTGGATTGTATCTATTTAATAATACAGGGAAATAGATACAATCCAGGAGATTCATGACTTGGGTAGGTACCTAGAATTTCATTTCAATAAATAAATTTTGACATTGAATAATAGTATTCATAGAATCATAGAGTTGGAAGAGACCACAAGGGCCATCCAGACCAACCCCCTTCCATGCAGGAACTCTCAGTCAAAGCATAATATAACATATTCAGGATGCAAATGCGTGTTCTTGGAAAAGTTACTTTTTTATAACTCATGGCTGGGGATTCTGAAAGCTGTGGTCCAAAAATTAACTTTTCCCATCTCTATCACAGATCAGTGTGACAGCATTGTGGGTGAGAATGGTATCACAACTCAGATGGGGGACTGATGCAGAACTATACATATATAGCCAGTCCTCTGTATCCATGGATTCAACCATCCATAGTTTGAAAATATTTTAAGAAAATAAACATTCCAAAAAGAAAACCTTGATTTTGCCATTTGAGATAAGGGACACCGTTTTACTATGCCACTGTATTTAATGTGACCAGAGTATCCATGGATTTTGGTATTCATGTGATGGACAGGTCCTGGAATCAAATGCCAATGGATACTAAGGGCACGCTGTATCTCTCATGAAATAATGGCTATCAATTTAGTCTCCACATAACTCAGTTTTCTTCCAAACCAACCTTTTTTTGGGTATCCATGTTGTGGATGAGTCCTGGTTTTTAAGGCCCTACACTTTAATTTCCACCACTATCTGGCAACTTGGCTAGCATAGTATGTACTATCTAGGAATTTAAGATCTACAGGCAAAGGATTATTGGCTGTTCCACTAATGCATACAGCTCCATCAAGGCTGTTCTGCATTTGTGGAACAGTCTTCCTTTGCACCTCCAGCTGGAGGAGAATCCCACCCACTTTCATAAAGGGTTGAAGACCTTCCTCTTTGACTAGCTGGATTAAGTTCCTGCATGTGCCAAAGGTGGCCGAGATGGGTAGAGGCTGATAAGGATTTTGTTTTTAGTATATTAGTATATTATTTTAGTATTTTATAGTGTTGTGTTTTATCATCTGTTATTGATTATATATGTCTGGTGTTCCACCATTTGGTGAAAAGGGTGTTATAAATAAACGTTAGTATTATCATTATCCATTTGCCTTCTGATTTTCCAGACAAACATGGCTGTGTCTTTGAATTATTTATATTTGTATTTATTTGTAGTAAGGGTACAATGATTGCTTGTGTGTGACCAAGAAGCAAAATTACCCACTCAGCAACCAGATAGTAATCCTATAACAATACTGTAGTTGGGTTTTGTCCAATTGTTCAGCAGGAGGCTCAAGTCAATTAGTTAATCAATTGAGTTTTGAAATGTAATTAACTTGTATATCATGAACTGAAGATCTCCCAGGATGAAGTGATGCAGTTCCAGGAACACTGCTGTTGCTCCTGCCACCTCCATCACCACCAGAACAACCTTAGTTACAATTATTGCACCAGGCTGGCACTGTCTATGCTATGAATGGAATCACTGTATTTCTTCTATAAGAAGAAATACTTTACAGCGCTCTATAAATAAATGTTAATAATAATAATAATAATAAATTCAGTTGAGGGGTGGGGGATTTAGAATTCCCAGACAGAGAGCTCTTAGGTAGGCCTCACTGAACTACAAAGCCCAGAATTCCACAGGAGACAGCCATAGCAGCTAAAGTGGAATAATGGCACTATAACATTACAGTCATCCCTCTTTTTTTGTGAGAGATCCGTTCTGGACACCCCCCCCCCCCCCCAACTGCGGAAACAGAAATGTGTGAATATTCAAGCCCCATTGGCTTGAATGGGCTCATGCAACCCCTGTTTTCCCCTCCATTTCCTGCTTACATATATGCAAGGAACATGGATCTTGAGTCTGTGGAAATGGAGAGGTGACTTTATAGCATGACATTGATTCCTAGATTCATGACAGAATTCAAATCACAAATGGCCCAAAGCTTTAATTATCAGTAACACTGGTAGACTTTGAGATCAAAATAATAATAGGTATTAAAGCAAATATTGTTTGTAGTTCAACCTCCATCGGCTAAAATTCCTTCCTTTAAACAACTCTGAAGGTACAGAAGACCAATACTTCTTTACACTTGGCAATCCTATGAAGTAAAAATGTATATAGAGGGTTACCATTTTCATACATACTCATATTATCTTGCAGGGACTGTAGTAGTAGCAGTTATTGGAAAGAAGGGGGCCACTTCCCGGTTCCTGTTTCTCGTGAATGCTAGCGTCATGTGAATGATAGGGAATGTCACCTATCCCTACATGCCCTCTGTATCACTGGCAAAATTATCATCATCATCATCATCATCATCATCATCATCATCATCATCATCATTATTTTGCAGTGAAAGAAATTTCCTTAATAATAATAATATTAATAAAAAATTCTTTCTCTGAAAAATAATCAGTGTAGAAGCTGCAGGTTTACTTGGAAGTAAATCCTTTGGATCTGAAGGAGACCCATTTTGGAGGAGTGCAGAAATGATCTGGTTTCCCTTATTCTCCATGCTCCCTAAAATATCACCTCCCTGAATCCAATCCACTCTCCTTCCCTTTGTAACAATTGCATTCTCTCAGGCTGTATCCGCACTGGGGAAATAATTGGG
>NC_056523.1:49390733-49418591 GCF_019175285.1 Sceloporus undulatus
TTTAATAATAATAATAATAATAATAATAATAATAATAATAATAATAATAATAATAATAAAATTTTATTTATATACCACCTTTCCGGAGATCAAGGTGGTTAACAGCATATTAAAACACAACAATATAACATCATCAACAACCATAAAAATCATCATAAAATTAGCTCATATCATACATCTACATTACTACAATCTAAAAAATCTCAAGCTAGCAACAAATGCTGCTGTTTGACTCCATTTTAACTGTCCTGGCTCAGTGCTATGGAATTCTGGGAACTCTAGTGTCATGAGACATTGAGCCTTCCCTGCCAGAGAGCTCTGGTGCCTCAGCAAACTAATAGCATTATTATTATTATTATTATTATTATTATTATTATTATTATTAATTTCTTACCCACATCTCCCCATGCAAGATGGGGTACAACAAAGATGAAAATACAATATCCAGTTCGCCCTGTGTATTCATGGATTCTTTATTCACAGATTCAAGCATCCACGGATTGAAAATATTTAAAAAAATATATAAATTTCAAAAGGCAAACCTTGATTTTGTGATTTTATATAAAAGACATCATTTTATTATGCCATTGTATTTAACAGGACTTGAGCATCTATAGATTTTGGTACAAAAACCCCAGTGGATACCAAGGGCCCACTGTATAACTAAACACATAAAACCATTTAAACACATAGGTTAAAATACATAAACATAAGATTAAAACAACAATTACGCATTCAAATCACCCAGACATTAATTTAAAGCATACCAATTTAAAATTAATAGTTTAAGATCTATGGGGTAGGCCGGCCAGAAGAGAGGTTTCTTTTAGCATTTTTAAAATTAAATGTGAAAATGGTAAAGCTCAAGAGAACAATGTTAAAGTGTTCAACAGTAAACAAAGCAAACCTTTAAACATTTGGGGTTTTTTTCCTTGTACCTTTCAGCAATACAATCATATCCTTTTTTTCCCCCCAAGTGCAGTGATCAACTTGATATGCATTTTTCCGAGTGTGGTCAGATCACGGATTTGTATAAAACTATTTGCATAAGAGCTATCAGCATTTCATGGTCTATTGTGGTTAATCTGACATTTTACTTTGTCTTTTTAAGAGAAAAAGAATATATTTTCTCTTTGTTGTGAAGAAATAGGGTTACCCTGATGGCAGTCCATTTATTTATCTCTTAACGGCTAGTAAAATGTCAGTGTCATCTTGATCCTGCTCTTGTTTCTCAGATGTTATTCTTTCCATCTAGATACACAATGTGCCTGTTATTTCCAGCTTTTACTTATACACCAGCTCTTTAAGAGTTTATCTATAATTGCACACCTCTCTAATTTTTCTGTTTTGATACGTAAAAGGCCACTATAGCTCCTTCTAACAATAAATAACATTTTCAGACCTTTGGTTACACACTGTGCTGGAAATGGAGATGGGTTGGGCAGGTTTGTGAATAGGAACTCATTGGGCCCAGAAGCCTAAATAGACCTTAGAGTAGATACAACTTAACCAAAACTATGACTTAACTAAGTTCCTATTGATTCAATGGGTGTACTGTAGCTGGACATAAAAACTGGATTTAGCTCAAGAAATAGAGAACAGGTTTTAACAATGATGGTTCAGTGAAAGAAGATGAAAATTTCATGTAATGCTATGAAACAATGGTAGGAAACTTGTGGCCCTAGAGAGGGTGTTTGCCAGATCATCAACTATGAAGGATGATGGGATTCATCAGCATCTGTAGAGCCTCAGGTTTGTAATGGATTGACCTGTAGAAATAACAGGTGATTGCTTCATCCACAAATCTCTCTCATCATGTAAGCCTCATATGACTTGTAGTGCAATTCTCTGGCTATCTAGCAAAAGGAGTCTCTGCCATATTCAGTGGGGTTAACTTTCTTGGTATGTTTGTGACTGCAACATGAGCAGATGAATTAGTCAGTTTTAGTTTCTTCCACATTACTTTTTTTTTAACTCTCAAGTTCTTTCCATATCAAGTATGAATACATGCATGAATATTATTTATTTATTTATATGTATCAAAAATAAGCTGAAACGCAACTTTCAGTCATTCCTAAGAGAACAAGTACAATACTGCTTGCGCCTCCATGCATTCAGCCTGCATGGTTTTCAGACAAATAAACAAGGTTCTGTTTTGTGAAAAAGAGAAATAAAACCACACCATGTTACACTTCTACACCAAATCTGTACATGGCCTCACCAAACTACCACCCATTGATTTTGAAGGTGGGGACATAAGCACATACCTAAGTTCATAATCAAAGCAATATTTAACTTTGGATTATACTCAGTATTCAGTGGATCACATTTGTGTTTAACATTGTAAACAGATCCTTTCGTTGGTACTGGTGGTCCCATATAATCTTAACAATTTCAATTGCTTTTCTGCCATGCTTATTATTCTGGCTGTTTGATAGCCCTGTTGCAGAGACAAATTTCCATTCTGTCTCTCTCCAGACTAGCCAATTCCGAATTTATTTACAGAGGGCTCCTGTCTCTTGTGTTGACAGTAAAAGTAATGAATTATTCTGCTGGCAAATTAGAAAAACAGCAGTGGCCCTCATTAAAAGTTAGGGGGGAAATGAAAAAGATCTCCTAAATTAGAAAAATAACTAGTAAACAGAAACTAGAGATGGAGCCTTATACAATTTGGAAGCATTTGAGCCAATGGGGCTAGTCTGACCTTGGGATGCTGTTTTATAAAAGAGAATTTGCACCATCATTTGAAAATGGTGGTTCTTTTTCTCTCATTTTATGTGGTCTGTTCCCACATGCAGCCAAATTGTATGAACAGTGCATGATCTGTAAGTCTTCAAAACAAAACAACAAAAACAATAAACATATTGGCTTCATTCTATTGTTACTCTAGATTAAATGAGACCTACTGAATCAATGGGATATTGATATCAGCTCACAATTTCAGTGGAATATTTTGTCCACTCATCAGCTGATTCAGTGGGACTACTCTAGGTGAGACTAACCAATAGCATTCAGAAAAATCCATCTATGACCATAAGATTATTATTATTTGTTATTAACCTTTATTTATGAAAGGTTACATACAAGATGATCCATATTGTCTAACACCTGGGTGCTCATTCACACTACAGAATTATAGCACTATTATTCCACTTCAACTTTCATATTTCTGTCCTATGGAACCTATAGGATATAAATAATAAATAAACAAATCCTGGGATTGGCAGTTTAGGGAGGGACATTTAGAGTTCTCAGCCAGAGTGTTCAGTGCCTCTCAAACTACAAACCTGGCCTAGAGACTAGTTTTTGTGGATCAGCTCCAGGAGAAAGAAATGAGTGCAAATTCTCAGGTTTTGGTGGGCTGTGCAAGGGAAAGGGGTGTTTGCAAATCTCCAGTTTTGTAAATAGCTCAGCTTGCTGTAATTTGCAAAGCTTGATTCATCTGTTGCTGAAATTTACACAGACTGTCCATGGGATCTATGCATTTCCTTATTCACTTCCTCATTCTCTCCCAGTTGTTGTGATATTATGGCTCATCTGCTATGTTAAATGTTCCTTATCCTTTCTCCTGAAGTATGTGAGAAATGATAATCGCCTCATTTCACCTTGATCTGGGAACAGCCCCTTGAACTAAGGTCTGGAGACCATGCCCTATGAGGAGTGACTTAAGGAGCTAAGTACTGTATGTTGAGCCTGAGGGAAAGAAGGTTAAGAGGTGATGTGATAGACATATTTAAATATCTGAAGGGATCTCATATTGAGGATAGAACAAACTTGTTTTCTGCTGCTCCAGTGACTAGGACACAGAGCAGTGGTTTCAAACGACATGAAAAGAGACGTCACCTAAATATTAGAAATAAATTCTTGACAGTAAGAGCTGTTTGGCAGTGGGATACACTGCCTTGGAGTGTGGTGGAGTCTCCTTCTTTGAAGGTTTTTAAACAGAGGTTGGATGGACATATGTTGGGGGGCTTTGATTGTGAGTTACTGTATGGCAGGGGGTTGGGCTGGATGGCCCTTGTGGTCTCTTCCATCTCTATGATTCTATGAGTTCTCTCTTAATTTCCAGATAGGATAATACAGTGTGTGTATGTGTGTGTGTTTGAATTCCAGGAAATATGCAACCATAGGTGATACTCAATGGATAATGAAGATGTGGTGGTTTAGCAGTTAAGATGCTGACACTGATGACTGCAAGCTTGCAAGGTTGGGAGTTTGAGACCCAAGTGCTGTGTGACAAAGTGAGCTCCCATCCCTAGTCCCAGCGTCTGTCAACCAAGCATTTCAAATGTATGTAAAAGTGCAAGTAGATAAATAAATACCACTCCAGTGTGAAGGTAACAGCATTCTGTGCAGTTATACTGGCCACGTGACCACATGGTCATCTTTGACAACACTGGCTCCCTTGGCTTAGTAACAGAGATGAGCACAGCCCCCTACATTTGGACAAAACTAGACAATCACATCAAAGGGGAAACCTTTACCTTTACCTTCAATGCTTAATGGCATTACCAGGGACTGGGCCTAGGTCTCAGGTTTTAGCCTCATAGGTCTCAGATTTTTCTCCCATAGGAAGGGACATTATTAAAGGAATATCAGCATGCTGGGTCTATTCAAATCAAAACTTTTACAAGAAGGATGGATCCATGGTGAAGGATTTTTTAAAAAGAAAAGTTGATCTGGTCAGTTGTGTGAGAATGCCCATCAATGTAAATATACCTGTTTCTGCTTCAACTCACATTTCAAAGGTTTTCTAGGATTTGTGCCCTGCTATAATCTATATAGAAACAAGAATCACCTTCTCCTTCAACTAGACACTATGGCATAGCTTAGCATAATTGTTCTATATGCAGAACAATCCAACCATCGTTCTGTGGCTGGTAGAGAATGGAACAGAGATGGTCAGACAGGCATCCTGTAGCCAAATGAACATTGATTTTGATTCATCAGGGTCCTTCAGAGATGTCAGTGGGTGATGTCATTGTTCTGCATCTGGCTACAGTGACATAACCAGATGCTTCTCTGATTCCTCCTGCTCTTCACCAGCCACTGAATGGCTATGGGTGGGGTGTTGCAGGGATTAAACAATATGCTGGGATGAGGCTTTTAGTCATTGCAGAGTATGCAAAAGAATATCAATCTCTGCAAAGACCATTGAAAGCATAAGGGGAACTGCTTGCTTATGTCATGAACAGGATGCCAGCCTATTCTTGAACCTAACACCTTGTGTGATTAATTTGTTCTAAAGATGTATTCAGCATCATTGATTTATTGTTTTCACTTCAGTTGCTTGACTGTTTGGCCTCACTGCTGCTGCAAAACAAACAAACAAACAAAAAAACCCTTTGCTGTGTGTAATATATACATATAGATGAAGGCTTGGAAACATACTTTGAAAAAGCAATTAGCTACAGGTTCCGTTCCCAGCTCCAAAAGTTGTGATTATAATGACAGTTTTTAGAATGTAACATTTCACTTTGTGATTTCTCAAAACTAAGTAGTTTTTCACCAAATGAATGAATGAATGAATAGGAACTATTTAAGTTGAAACCATAGGAAGCATACACTCCTCACATCCACCTTGTTGTTTTGATTTGTTGTGTGCCTCCAAGTCATTCTTGACCTATGGTGACCCTAAGCCGAACTTATCCTTGACAAGTTTCATCAGAGTGGGTTTGCCATTGCTCAGACCGCTATGTTACACTTGCTTACTGTTGTCTCAATGTACACAGCAAAAGTACTTGACAGAGCACAAACCAGCACTTGAGCCATGTGATATTCCTTCTCCATATTTACTGAGGTCATCTACCCATAGATATTAAAGTAACTAAACAGATACAGTTGCATTGCCTATAAAGTGACATCATGCTTCACTATATTACAGTCTCAGTTGTATAGGCATACTTCAATTA
Organism: Sceloporus undulatus; assembly: GCF_019175285.1. Taxonomy (NCBI): domain Eukaryota; kingdom Metazoa; phylum Chordata; class Lepidosauria; order Squamata; family Phrynosomatidae; genus Sceloporus; species Sceloporus undulatus. The sequence continues at coordinate 49,396,646 of NC_056523.1, forward strand.
TCAAAGCCTCTGACAAAGACGTTTCTTCTCACAAGGTCCTCTTATGGGATTCACACCTAGGCCCCCCTTTTCTTGTCTTCTTCAAGCTTCCATCTTGCCTAGTTGGAAGTTTTCTTTCACCCTTGGCACTGGGAGGATGATGAAGAAGGGATGGACAGACTTTCAGTATTGGGTTGCTGCAGTGTGTCTGCAGTAAGAATGCATTAAAGCTTGATCTGGGAAAGAATGGGATTCTATTCCAGGGCTGCATCCACATTGCAGAAATAATCTAGTTTGACACTGTTTTAACTGCCATGACTCAGTGCTATGGAATTCTTGGAACTGAAGTTTTGTGAGACCTTTAGCCTTCTCTGTCAGAGAGCTCTGGTGCCACACCAAACTACAGTTCCCAGAACTGTAGTGCTATGGCAGTTAAAGTAGTATCAAACTGGATTATTTCTGCAGTACGGATGGAGCTCTGGTGGTCCTGCTGTAGCTGTGTATACTTATGCTTAACAGAGACAAGGTAAACAACTACCTCCAGAATCATTTGCTGAGCATATGTGAAGAAGCAAAGGGGGAAAGCAGATCAACCTGCTTCACTAGGGAACATCATTTGGTGTTTTAAATCGGCTCTAGCCTCCCAGGCCACAGCCAGGACATGGGATGGAGGCAGGGATTACTGCACATTAAGTTACTGCCAAATTGCCGGCCGTCATCAGCCTGGGTTCCAGCCGGGTCCTAGCCGTGCTCCACCAGCACATTTTAGAAGTCAGAAAGCTTTCTGACTTCTAAAAGGTGCTGCCAGAGTGCAGCTTGGATCTGGGCTGATGGCAGCAGGCGATTTAGCATGCAATAATCCCTGCCTGCATCCTGGGAGGCTGGAGCCAATTTAAATTGTCAAACGATAAGCTCCCAAGTCACCTAGTATATTGAAAAATCATAGCTCTGTAGGTTTAGCCACGAAAATGAAATCGTAAGAAAAGTAGAGACTGATGGGGATAATAATAATAATAATAATAATAATAATAATAATAATAATAATAAATGCATTTTGCAAGAAACTTTTATGTGGTGTCTAGAACATCAAAAGCTTTTTGTTTACTTATGCAAGGCTTTACCTGCCCCGGTTGTTTCATTCCACATGAGCATAATATTAGTTTTGAATAAAATGTCTGCTGAAACATGTTGAGTTGTTTTGTGTGTGTGTGTGTGTGTTGAGTTCTTTTCTTGTTAATTATACCTTTGGTACCAAAGCTTCTACAGTATTAAAGAAATAAAGCTCAGGAACACATCTACTTCATTAACTGAGATATAGCTGCATGCAAAGGGATCTGGGAGCACTTTTGAGACTGAGTGTGTGAAAGAGGTTATAGCATGAGCTTCCGAAGTAGATCAAGTCACACTTAGTCTCAAAGGTGCTGCAAGATTTCTTGGCATATTGATATTCCAGACTAACATGGCTATGTTTCTGAGATATAGCTGCAATTCTATCTCTTTATTGAAATATGAAATAATTACTAGTTAAATTTCTAGTTCATAATTAAGTACTTCTTTTAACTGCTACCAAACTCTGACCCTTATACATTTGATAAACTGTCATGAATTTGTGCAGTGCTATTCAAAACTGTAGTTCCTGGACCAGGACTGGTCCCTGAGCCATTGGTTGCCATTCTTTGAGAATTTCCAGGAAAGAAAGAAAGAATTGTAGCCAACAGCCACAAATACAGTATATTACTGGAGCCAGTGTGGTGTAGTGGCTTGAGTGTTGGACTACAACTCTGGAGATCAGGATTCAGTTTCGCACTCAAGAATAAACCCCCACTGGGTGACCTTGGACAAGTCACAATTACTCAGCCTCAGAGGATGGTAATGGCAACCCCCCTCTGAAGAAACATGACAAGAAAACCCTATGATAGGTTTGCTGTAGGGTGAACTTGGAGGCATACAGCAACAACAAATCAGAATATTGGAGTGGCAAAAAACTGGTGGTTTTCTGCATCAAATAGCATAAGCAGCACTGGATGATCAGGCTCTAATCAATGTGGCTTTATGCCACAATGAATCTATTGGCCATTTAAGAGTTTTTTTTGTTGTTTTGTACTAAGATAATTTCTTAGCACAGTCCCACAACTACCACTTCTTCCAGCTTATATATAAGTCCCCCCCCCCCCCCAAATGGAAAAAGTCAAGCTCTTGGTGATCTGAAAACATGCCTTGGGAGCACACCTTGGTTGTCTGTGCCAGTTGGTGAGTATCCCAAAATATTCTGTAAGCTCTGAGCTAGAGGTGTATATCCTGACCTTTATAGATTGTTGTTGCAGCATTTCCTTAGGCCTAACGGTCACTCAGTAATTCCATTATAAACAATGTTTTCTGAATATTTAGAATTTAGTTGTAAAAATGTGATTCAGAGCCAGACTTGAATGTGAAATTCTAACACAGCAGAATAGCCATAAATTTGATTTGGAGAGTCACGTTGATTGTCACTAAAAGGCAGAAAATAAGGCAAGAATGCTAGTGAGCTGATCTGTAGAGTTAATATTCACCATCTTTATTGAATATGCTCATTAAAGCAGCAACATGAATTTGAACATACATCTATAACTATATAACTTGATCTCTGTGTTTCTGATTACTACCTGTTGTATTCAGAAGTTATATATCTTTTTATAACCAGGAGAGGTTGTGAAATGGAGATATATAGAGCTGGATCAGTGTCATTTAGCAGACCCACTGAAAGAACACTTAAGTTGATCATCCTAACTTAAATCTCATTTATTTCAATGGGTTCATTCTAATTAGAGTACATCTGAAGCCATCCCATAGATTAACAGCCCTGTGCATGGATTTCTTTTGATTGTTTCTGTAGTCAATCCATGTTCATTATTAAAAGCCTCATTAGTTTCATTATCTATTTGTAGAAAACACATCTGTTTTGTTATTCATTTGTAGAAGCCACACTTGCCGTTGTTACAACATTAATGGCTGTAGTTTCTTCCTTTCTTGCATTGTGGTGAACATGGCATTTCAGCTGATTTCAGTGGCCCAGGGGCATTGTGGGAGGAAAAGGCAACAGAGGCCCGATACAGACGGCACAGAAGCGCATCCTCGGGCCAAAACTAGGGCTGGGGAATGCCCAGCATCCTCATGCTCCCCAGCCCTAGTTCATATGGACGGCGCCATTTTGGAAGCACACCGTCCATACAGCACACACAATGCGTGCATGATGCCACCCCGGTGCTGCAGGGTGCTTGGGGTGCCCTTTCAGCATCATGGGAAGGAGCTCCGAAATGGAGCACCTTCTGTGCACGCGCATCACTGGCGTGGCATCTACATGGCCATGCCAGTGATGCAAAGGAGAAATGGGTTGGGTGGCCCTTTTCTCATTTTCGCCGCACCCGTCGGGGTGTCCAGGGGCATGAGACCCCATGGACACTTCTTTCCAGGCCACAAAGAAGCAGCATTTTGCTGCTTCTCCGTAGCCTGGGAAAGCGCCAGGTTGGAGCCGCAGGGGCTGCCGGTGAGGCTGCCCTGCCTCCAACCCAGCAAGAAAAGGGACGGCTGCGGACCGCCCCTTTTCCATAGTCTGTACCGTGCCAGAAACACAGAAAAAAATGGTAACCCCCCATTGCCTTTTTATAATGTAGTCAACGGTAACAAAGTAATGTTGATGTATTATATTGTACAACACACAGTAATAGATGTTATTCTAATAATCCTCAACATATTTTTTACCAAATGAATTTCTTTAGAATAAACAAAGAAAATCCTTCTACCTCATTCTTCACAATTTAGCCACAATGGTTTAAAAACTATAATGACTTGTATGTGACCACAAGATAGAGCTGTAGCGGAACCTATTACAGTTCCAGTGGCAGTTGACAGTTGACACTTGCATTATGGAATGTTGATGCTGTCAGTGTTCTTCTGAGAGAGAGTGTCGTTATGACAGTTGGTGTTAGAGTAACTGCTTCTCTGTTTTTGTTGTTATGGTTGTTTGGTTGGCAAAGTATTTTATTTATTAAAGCCCTCGTGTAGAATGAAAGCTTGAACTGCTCTTGTTGTCATTTCTCAAGCCGGGAGCTTAAGGCCGTTTGCAGTGGTGAAGGAACATTTTCCTTCTTGGCCTGAATACCTTTGCAGACATCTCTCCAGATTCCTTCTCCCTGGCGTCCTGTCAACGTGGTTCAACTCTGCAGGTGGTTGTGGTGGACACAGCGCGTCTTTCTAGACCCCAACAAAAACAACATAGCCTGAAACAATGCATATAAATAAAATAGTGATCACTGGTAGCTACTGAAAAGCTGTCTGAGCTTCATTTGATTTAAGTATTACATTTGCTGTGAAAGAAGTGCATACACCTGTAAGACAAGCAAAAAATTAACTTTTATTTTAACATATTGTGGAATAGTCACTAGTCTAATGAGATTATCACATGCCTTTTTTCTCCGGAGCTGGGAATGGACTGGGCATGGGCTTAAACCATTTAAAAATGGAAGTTATTGCATGACTCCGTTCCCAGCTTAAAGGCATCACATACCTGATCCAGACTTCTGCCGGACTGAAAACAAACTGAAACCCCCTGGATTCTACAGGGTGTTGCCATGGCTGTTAAAGTAGAATCAAAGTGCCATGACTGTATAATTTGAGAAGGCCTTGGTGTCTGGGCTTGTTTAGTTTCCCACGAGAGTGTGCAATGAGAAAAGCTTTGCAGGAATTATATAGACTTGAGGGGTCAGCACTCTATGGCATGCTTAATATTGCTAGCTCCTGTTCTGTATGTGCCATGTTGGCTGCTGAAGCTATCACTTCTTCCTCCAAGAAATAAAAAGTCATGGGATCATTCAGTCCTGGAAATGCCCTCAGGTAACTTAAATACTACTTTTGTATCCTTTCCCATTTTCTCACTCTGCATTTGGTACAAAAGTAGTCTAGGCAGCTATTTATATACCATATAATCTGTTACGTGTGACTCTGACCTTGTGATGTTAACACGATTTGACTTCCTCTTTAGGAGCAACTCTTCCCAAGGGGAATCTATCTACATAATCTACAATCTAAGCTTTAGAGTGCACACAAGCTGTCAGATGTCCCTCAGTTTTGTAGATCAATGTTCCTTTGGTTTTCTTTGGAGTATACTGGAAAATCGGGTGCTTAATGTTGTCAGCTGCCCTGCGACGCTCTTTATGGGAGGTGCCTTTCAGACTTCAGAATGAGTGAGAAGAAGCCAAGTTGGCAACGTCTTGTGGAACTTGAAGCAATTTGCTATGGAACTTGACAAATAAATAAATGCAGCCCTTAATCTTTAACATGGCATTTTGTATTGCTCAAGGTGTGTCTATACAGGCTGAATAAAATAATCCCACCTGCTTTTCACAGCAAGTTTGTAAATGAAGATTGGAGATGAATCTGGGTATTTCCATCTCCTCAGGGCTTTAATCTAGAGGGAGGGGAGTAGGATTTATCCAGGTTGTGAGCAAAAAATTCAGCTATTTGTGTGTTGTGTGGACTGGTCAGTGTGAGATTAGGGAGAGGAGGGCAGAGCTCAGAAATATGTACATTCATATGCATAGGAGGTCAAGAAAAAAAAGCCTGGAGCAGCCATGGCCATGTGGCCACACATACTGTGATTTTTCAGACTGATATGCGTTTTGAAAGAGAATAATGTGGACAGTTCTCCTGAACTCATCTGGAGGTGTGTAGACAGGTCTGTGGTCTCTGTGGAGCAGAATAACCCAGAGGTAAGATGGATTTTACTGTCAGTGTAGACATGTCTTGCAATGTCTATGGAGTCTTGCAATGCCTATGGAACCTAGCTTCCATCATGATAGAAATAAGAAGCCTGCTTTTCCCAAGAAAGGGATTAAGTTCTCACATTTGTCATTTATAGTAAGTTTTAAAGACATTTAAATGTTACAGTCACATATAAATTTAAAAAATGTATTGGTGCTATTGGGATAACTTTCATTGCTATCACTACAACCCATGTTTCTCAAATTTTGTAATATTGTGGCCACTGGTGACAAAGTCCACCTGATCTTACAACATCCGTTAAATTCCTTCAAATTAGGGAGGCTGTCCTCACAGATCTCCAGTGCTGTGGCTCAGAAAGAATGTATGATGAAATGTTCCATCAAGCCATAGTGGTTCTTCATTAATTCCTTCACTGGATGAATGTCTTCTTTCTTCCTTCTTGAAAATGCACTTTGCCACCCGCTGCCATGTACATGAAAATATGAGGGTCGAAAGAAAGCAAGGGAACCATAACTGTGGCGACTTTTCTTATTTCCAAGATTTGGTTCTATCTACATTCGGTGGTGTTTCTAACTGTTTTATGAGGCATATCAAGCTGTGTAAACAGTAATGCAATAATGGCAGATCACAATGCACTTTTCACAGCTGATGACGAATGGCCTACCAGCCAAGCAATATGCTCTCCCTAAACAATATAATGCTTCTTACCGACAGGAATATTAATCACCTTGGGAACTGACAGGATCTGATGGAGCAGACTGTTATTAATACTATCTCCCCTGGAAACATTTGCAATGATAATAGTGATTTTAATAATTCCAAGATGAAATAAACTGGGTTGGGCTCTTTTGCGGCAGAGGTAATACATAAATACAATGATTAATTCATGGAGGGGACAGTCCGGATATCTCTTTGGGCACTGCCGTGGGGTAGGGAAAAGCAGGTTTTATTTTAAAGGTTGTAGTTGTTTCATCAATCGTCAAAATCTTGTTAAAAGTATAATTCAGTTATCATCTTCATGGTGCCATCCAAGGACTGGATGTATTAAGGAGGCTTTACATACAAATCCTGCCTCAGGCAATTTACTATTATTTTATTATTCTAATTTTCCTGGTTCCCATGGAGCCTTGGAGAGCAAATCATATCAAAGGCAGATGAATATTAACAGTGCCTCAAAACTCACTTGCTGTCCCTGGAGGCCTAATAAAGGAGCATATGCAGGTCAACACAGAGTCTTAGGAAATGGCTGCTGCAGTGTCAGCATAATTATTATTACTGTGATCGTTGCTTTATTTATCTAATGGCATGGATACAAATGGGGAAACCAGTGAGGAGTGCTGATCCAAAGATATTGAGCTATAAGTCATGGATGTATGACTTAACAAACAAAGAGGATCTTAAGGAGAAACATTTTAAAAAACCCAAAAGACAAATCCAGACACATCAGAGATTTTTGACACACCAAGTGACTTGGTATAATTTCCTCTTGCTGTTATACTTTCTGGGCTTTGCCCTTCAGAATAGTTGACTGGAAAATAATCCAAAGCCTGGAAAATGTGTTTTTGAAGGCTATTGTTTCAAGAATCCCCCAGTCAAACTTTGTAATAATAATGCTGAGTATTTTTTCTGGACCACACATCAATAGACCACAAACAGCAATTTCATCGTCATCCAGAGCTTTCTGGTTGACTGACTGCTTTGATTTGGTTTAGCAATCTGTCAATTAATCAATAAATGTGAAAAAGCATGGTATCTGCAATTTTGAAATCAAAATGTTGGTCAGTATAACAACCTTTTTGATTCAATAATACAAAAAATCAGCATACAAATAATCTTAAAATGCTTTGCTTGAGTTAAGACTAGTAAATGTCTTCATATCAGTTTTATTAAGGACGATTAAAAGTTAAAATCTAATAATATATTAGTTTAAATCTGTGATTAGAGAATTTACTGAGTTAACCAGTAACTGCTCTCTACATTTTAATCATTATTTTATTATTCTTCACATGGCCGAATACCATAGAATGCATGTTTGATAGACACTTTCAGAGGTTCTAATCCATTCATGAGTTTGGCTGATATTGTGAGACTGCAAAATTTCCTGAAAAGCAACTGAGAACTTCCAGTCTCTTGCAAAAGAAAACGACAATTCTTTTTTCATTTGCTTGCATCTATAAACAGAATAAGGGAAATTCCTCAGTTGTTAAAAAGGTGTTACAATCAGAGTGGCTACTACAGCCCTGGTGGCACAGTGGTTAAATGCCTATACTGCAGCCACTCACTCACAAACCATAAGGTTTTGTTTTTTTAAAGAAATTAATCCTTTGAAACACCATCTCCACTACTAACATCTTGTAATTATATACTCATGTGTGGCTCTGTGTCCATTTAACCACCTTTGTCAGAGGGCTGCTTTGATGTTTTGTTTGCTTGTTTTACAGTGCATCCTAACTGGGCATGGTCTAATCCCTGTCACTTCCAAAGCCCTGCTCAACTATGGTACCCAGGACAAGAGGGGATCTACTTCACCCTAGATGTCTGGTGAATCTTTCTGTTCCCAGTTTCTTATCTGCTTTGAATACATCTACACTGTAAAAACAATGCAGATTGACACCACTTTAACTGCCATGGCTCCATCCTACAGAATCCTGGGATGTGTAGTTTTGTGGGCCACCAGCCCTCTTTGTAAGAGAGGGCTAAGTACCTTGTAAAACTACAAATTCCAGGATTCTATAGGATGATGCTACAACACTTAAAGTAGTGTCAAACTGCATTATTTCTACATTGTAGATACTCCCACAGGCTACTGATTCCAGGGCCATTTGAATCCAAAAGTTGGCCTAAACTACTCCTTGAATGCCATGTTTCAAATAATTCCAGTGGTGGGAAGATCACCACTAGCAGATATGTGACTGCAGGGCATTAGCATAGCTGGGCCACTATAGATGTGTTGGTTCTAGCTAGATTCTACAGATGTTTCATCTCTTTCATGTTCTCATACCTGCCACCTTGTTTCACATTTGTCTTTTATAATCTTGTAGTTTTGCACTTCTAAACTTCTCAAGAGGTTTTTTTTTTTGCTCTTAGATGGTATATAAATCTTGAAAATATTTGAAAATATTTTATTAAATGACATTAAAATATGATTATTTGATATTTAATCTTGGTTGGTATCCTGATCAGTAATTACAGTATTATGTTGTAAGTCTGCCTTGAGATGCAGTGTGGTTGGGTATTGGAGACCAGGTTTTGATTCCCAGCTTGGCCATGAGACCTCCTGGGTGACCTTGGGTAGGTCCCATGCTCTCAGCCTCAGGGGAAGGCAATGGCAAACCTACTCTGAACACTTCTTGCCAAGAAAACCCATGATAGTCAGAAATGACTTCAAGGCACATAACAGCAACATCAGCATAGGCAATGACCAAAAGTCTCTCTGCCCAAGCCTACACCAACATGGCTATTTCCATGTTGCCAGAGTGCAGGAAGATGAGTAGAGATATATCCAGCTGTCTTTTCATAGATGAAGCTGCACATAGCTACATATTCTGATGCAAGATCGCAGCCTTTACTAGTAAAATAAAATATAATTGGATGGATTTTTATAACAAACTTTAAAACTGTAATATTTAAATAATATTAAGCAGTATTTAATATTAGTTAAATATTTGTTGTCATCTGTCTTCAAGTCATCTCTGGCTATTTCACAGATGAATATTCTAGATTTTCCAGACCATCGCTTCAGATGAAAGACTTATGGATAGAATACTTCAATCAATCAATCAATCACTCAATCTAGTGTGCGCGTGTGTTATTTACACTAAAAAAAGTCTTAATTTGAAATCCTAATTGGCAGTTTACATTTAGAAGCAATTTAAGCTTGTTCTATGAGATTGGGATACAGGTTGGAACCATTTCTATTGTCAGTACCCAGATGTCAGTCACAGGTCTTGACGTTTAGCTCATAAAAGAGTGGCTTGATTTGGCATTTAAAGGTAAAAGCAACTGAAAACAGAAATAAGGCCCCATCAGTCACAGTGTCTTCCTCACAGGAAATCACCAGGTTTGAGTATGAGTATCATTCCTGTGACAAGACAACAGGTGTGGAAGCCCAAGCTTTTTGGAAGCACAAAACATCTTTAGTGGATGGAGAGTGGGCTGAAAACATGCCAACAAAAACTAGGCAAACTTGCTGGGCACTGCTGTTGAGGATGGGGATGCAAAACTGATGGAAGGGGACTGAATGACGTGGATGGACACCAGAGAAGCAGAAATCTGCACTGTAGCATTTTGTTGCATTTTCTTCCTCCCGTGATAATACAGATCTGGGCCTCATCTAGAGTATCATAGAATCACACAATTGGAAGAGATCACAAAGGTCATGTAGTCCAGCAATCTGCCATGTATGATGAGATAACCAAAGCACTCCCCAATAGATGGCCATCCCAACTTCTAATTAAAAACTCCCAAACAAGGCAGCTCAACCATACCCTGAGGGCATATATTCCACTGTTGAACAGATCTACAGTAGAACCAGTCAGTCAATAGAATTTATGTAAATATTGACTTATAGTTCAGCAATTGATTCAAACAGGTCTAACCTCACTGTGAACTGAGTTTCAGTCCTAGTCAGCAACTTCCCCACTTATTCCATCTGTTCCATTTGAAAGCAAACCTATACACCATTTCCACACCTGTACATGGTTTAGATGACAATGTTATTAGATTCTATCAGGGTCTCTGTGGAAGTAGCAGCTTTCTTTGCAAAACTGGGGACCATGATGAGACAGCGAGGGCTAAGCGTGCTGTTTCCCCATCAATACGAAAGGGAGATAAAGGACTGGCTGTGATGTGCCAAGTGTGCCCATTTATTGATCCTATTGATCCTAACATTCTCTGACACATAATGTGAGGCTTCTTTCCTGGTAAATGGGTATGGGATTGCATCCATAGCCATTTTAAATGCAGCCATGCTGCACATAAGTGGCCTGTGCATCAAAGTGACATCTAACTAGATTATTTGTTTTGCTGTTTTTGTTTCCTATGCAGCAACACAAGAGGCCATGTGAGGTGGAGTGTCTTGTGAATCATGTTTCTTAGCTTTTCTTCTCTGTGGGACAATTTCATTGCTGCAGACCCTACCCTGTTATACCCTCCAACATTTTACAGATGAAAGTCAAGACATGTGTGACCAAGAAATATTAGAGAATGGTCAAAATAGCAGAAGTTATTAAGAAAGAAGGACACAGAAGCTAGGAAAAGTTGCAGCAGTGTGTTTCCCCCCCTGAAACTACAGGGAAGGACAAGATTCCACCCGCTCCTCTTTTCTCTCCCTTGCTGAGTTAATTGAGTGCAAACTACTTTTGTATGTGGAAACTACTACAGTTTGCAATTATTGTAGTAAGCTGAAAAGAAAGGGGGAAAGTGGGAGGAGAAGAGACACTGGGATATTTTAAAAGCAGCTTAGAAAATGAGAGGACAGTTTGTCTTGGATACATTGACGCAGTTAGAGGGTATGCTCTGTGCCAAGGACATCAACAGTCCAGACAACATTTGGAGGTAGGGGGAATATAAAAAACTAGACAAAGCTGATGAAGCATTTTCCTACCTGCAAATCTTCTCTTTCTCTTTGGCTATGAACCATACTGGGACATATTCAGTGCTCAGGGTGTCAGAGTGTTAGTCCTGCCAGTCACACATTATCCTTTCAAAATGTATATGTGTCTTTTGAATATTAAATGATAACGTCTAGAAATCCACAGGCAGAATGACCCAGAGATGGTGGTTGCTGTCATCTCTTAGTGAATTAGTCACAACTAATTTACCAGCGACAGAAGAGATCAGTGTATGCTGGAAATAAGCCACAAATTGATACCTTCACAGTCACCAGGCTAACTTTCTTGTACAGTAAATGTGCAACTTACTTCCATTTCTTCAACTTCCACAGTGCATATATGGTGAAACGAGGTGTATTTTTATAGTGTATAAACAATGAACAATTAGACAATTTGTGGCACTGTAAGAAAAACCATACATTACCATCATTGTATATGGGGCCTGCTGGGAAACCACAGAATACTATCAGTTTTTAGCTTCATTAGTTTTGCATTCGCAGAATACTGAGAACCCAAGATAAATAAAAAACAATACAGGACCTGGTTACATAAGAGACTGCCTTAGGTAACCTTGAGATGTCCTCAAGGACCCATTTGTTCCTTGAGGACATCTTTTCTCCTCAGTTCAGCAGTCATTGACATATGAGATTTAGCATTCTGGCATCCATCATGTGGAAAGCCCTTTCCCTTGAAAATTGAGATTGCTCTAACAATGTATTTGTAAATAAACACACACACACTTAAATACATACAGTCAGCCCTCCATAATCATGGATTCTACATCCACAGAGTCAACCATCAATGGATTGAAAATGTCCCAGCAACAACAACAAACAACAACAATTAAAAAAAAAACAAGCCTTGATTTTGCCATTTCATATAAAGGACACCATTTTACTATCCCATTGTAGATAGTAGGACTTGAGCATCCATGGATTTTGGTATCCATGCCGGGTCCCCAACAAGCTCCAGTGGATACCTAAAGGCTCTCTGTACATATATTCAGAGTGACCTAAAACATCTGCTCTGGCAAAACATTTAAGTGATTTTTGACATGCTTCAGTCACAGGGAACTGTGGATGGCGCATGCTCCCTCTGAAGACGAACTTTTAGAGCTTAAGTGTATTCCTAGATTCAGTGCTGAATGTGGAGGCCCAGGTTTCTGCAGTGGCAGGAATGCCCTTGCACTATTAAAACTAGTGTATCAGTTGCACCTTTCTAGGAATCATCTGATCTAGCCACATGTGACACGTGTTAGTTACATGTCATTTGGATTATTGTAAAATGCTCTATATGAGTCTGCCTTTAAAGAAGATTGGAATATGTCATCTGGTCTAAAGAAGATATAAACATAAAATGTATCCAGGTGAAATTGATACAGGAAAAGTGTGTGTGTGTGTGTGTGTGTGGGTAACAAAAAGGAAGTCACCACAAGTACAGTGGTACCCCGGGATACGAATGCGCCGCCTTACGAAATTTCCGGGTTACGAAAAAAATCAATTGAAAAAAAACTGTTCCGGGTTACGAAGGTTATTTCGGGTTACGAAAGAAATTTTGGTGCTTTTCGGCGCTTTTTCGCACCAAATCGCGGCTTTTCCCCATTAGCGCCTATGGGTTTTCGGCTTGCGAAAGCTTTTCGGGTTACGAACGCGGCGGCGGAACGAATTAAATTCGTAACCCGGGGTACCACTGTATATAACATATATCCTGTACAGTACTTTAGAGAGTAAAATACAAACTTGCAGTTAGTGAGTATAAGCAAACAAAGATCACTAATTCTAAGAGAGAAGCTGAGTGTAGAGAGTGGTGGGAAGGAGAACACAGCTGCTGATCAGTGGCAGCTGGAAGATGTTATGCACTTTCGGTCTCAACTTGAAAGGATTTATTCAAAGAGGAGAATTTTGTCCCCACATTACACTCAGAACCTTGGCTAGCTCCTCCAGAACAAAACTTGGAGTGGATTCACTGCATGACTGACATGGAAGATACCAGTTGCCCTTACTTCAGGTGGGCTGCTGTCACTCTTGGTGCAAGATTCATTTAGAAGTCTGATTGTCTTCAGTACAGCCCTCAATTAAACGTGACACACTAAGAAACAAACTACAGGAAAAGAGATTCCACCTCAACATTAGGAGGAACTTCCTGACAGTAAGAGCTGTTTAACAGTGGAACACATTCCCTAAGAGGGTGGTGGAGTCTCCTTCTTTGGAAGCTACTGAACAGAGGCCAGATGGCTACCTATCATGGATACTTTGCTTGTGTCTTCCTGCACCGGAGGGGTTGGACCAGATGGCCCTAGTGGCCTCTTCCAAATTTATCATTCTATGATATTTTTAAAAAAGAAATATCCATCAAAAATGGCATCTACAAGAGCTTGTGTGGCTGGGTTCCTCACTGTATAACTACTGTTCTAGCTACCTGTAGTAACTTTCCATTAATAATTACTAGTAATGATGGGTGAAACCATGATCTCTGTCTCACACCCTCTTACATTCATTTGGCTGCTCCTAAGCTCTGGAACTCCTTTCCCAGAGATACTAGACTGGAATCTGTCTTACTATCTTTCCACAAGCAGGTAAAAACTTTTTTTTTTGTTCTGTCAGAACTTTGAGGATTGATTTTTCAAGGGGAACAGGCCTTGTATAGTGTCCTAGACTGTAATTTGATGTTGCTGTTTTGATTTGTTTTAACTGATTTCAAATTTTATTATGGTTTAATGGCTTCTGTATCAAGAACCAGTATGATGTAATGGTTTGAATGTTGGACTACCATTCTGGAGACCAGGGTTCAAATCTCTTCTCGGCCATGGAAACCACTGAGTAACCTTGAGCAAATCACAGCCTCTCAGCCTCAGAGGTAGACAAAGGTAACCCCCCTCTGAATAAATCTGGCCAAGAAAACCCCATGATAGGTTCACTTTAGGGTTGTCATAAGTTGGAAGTGACTTGAAGATGCACCACCACCACAACAATGATGTGGTTAATATTTAACTATTGTCATTGCCACATTGCAGAATTAATGAAGTTTAACACCACTTGAACTCATGGCTCCATCCAATGGAATCTTTGGATTAGTAGTTTATTGTGGCACCAGAGCTCTCCAACAGAGAAGGCTAAATATTTCACAAAACTACAAATCCTAGAATTCCATAGCATTCCATGGCAGCTAAAGTGGTGTCAAACTGCATTAATTCTGCAGTGTAGATGCAGCCAAAATTTGTTTTAACCATTGTAAATCATCTTGAGTCCTATATTGGAGAAAGGGTGACATATAAATATAACAGCAGCAACAACAACCACTTCAGTATAACAGTTGCTGGAAAACATGAGTGATGTGGGGGATGAGGCTGATGGTGCTATTGTGTTCATGTCCTGTTTGTGGCCTCTCATGAATATCTACTTGGTCTCTATGTGTCAACATGATGCTGGATTTGATCAGACATTGACAGCACTTGCAAAAGTCACTTTGTTGCATTATAACCACCAGGAGCCCTGGTGACGCAGTGGTTAAATGCCTGTACTGCAGCCACTCACTCAAAATCGCAAGGTTGCAAGTTCAATACCAGTGAAAGGGCTCAAGCTCGACTCAGGCTTGCATCTTTCCGAGGTCACTAAAATGCGTACCCAGATTGTTGGGGGCAGCTAGCTTACAGCTGTAAACTGCTTAGACACTGTTAGTTCAGTATGAAGCGGTATATAAATGAAGCTGTTTGTTTTTGTTTGTTTATCTCCCCTCCAGTGAGGCCAGCGGCCATACTGGCTAGGGGATTCTAGAAGTTCTGGTCTTAAAAGTAACTTTTCCAAGCTCTGTTGATGATTTATATCTTCTTGGGCATTCTGGGACTTGGTGACTTTCCCCAGCTCTGGGCTTTGATCAGATTGTGCAGAACACTTCATATGACCCAATGTTTACTTATTCTTTCATTCAGTCTGGTTGTTTTTGCTGAGGCACTAGTTCTGAAATTCTATTTCAAGTTCTCTTGCTTCATTCAGGTGGGCAACCTATTTTCATTCATCTGGTAACTCTATTGAAGAACATTTTGGGTTTAGGAATGCCACCCTCAGTCACAATTAGGTGAATGGAGATAAAAAGGAGATATTGGCTTGTCAGGTGCTGAAAAATAAGGAGGGAGGCAGATTAATAGGGAGAGAGAGATGTCTTCTCATACAAATCAGATTTCCTGAGTGTAGATTAGCCATCCGACCTACAACTCTCACTTTTGTCTCTCAGCAGGTTATAAGCAAACTCTTCAAAAGGCTCTCATTCTTTATCCTGGGGCACCAGAATGACAAGCTCAAACAGAGGATGCAAAAGCAGCAAACTTGGCAGAAAATGAGAGTATTTCCCATATTGATCTGTTGTAATGTATTTTCCCCCCTGCCAGTTAAACACAATTGCCTCATCGGGAGTTTCTATCTTCTGACAGAGAGATGCAGTTTAATTAGTACCCCCCACCCAGTGGGGGGTCCAGGTAAATTAACTGTTGGCTGCAGTTAGAAGATATGCAAGGCAGTCCATATGCTAAAAATGAAATGGAAGAATAACTCAGATCTCAAGCAGAGAGAGAGAGCAGAGCAGAGCAGAGATGGCTCAGTCACTGAACAGTCATCTTGACTGGCTTATCTTGTGCTAGAGCGGGGTGAGGAAATTTCCTTCCTTCCTTCCTTCCTTCCTTCCTTCCTTCCTTCCTTTCTTTTTATTTAAAGTATTTCTGTATCACTTCCCAACCCCTAAGAGCTCCCAAATAAAACCTAACTAAAACAATACAAAGAGAAAAACATTTTAAACATATTAAAACACTCTTCCATTATCCCTAAAAGTAGCCAGTAAACAATTCTAGAATCCAGTTTTGAAACAGTTAAAGAGCAATTGCAAACATGGAATGCTATGCTGTTTGGACTGCCTGCTGGAAGTTTAAAAGAAATAGGGCTGGCCTAACATCCTTGGGTAGGGAGTTCCACGATCAAGGCACAGCTACAGAGAAAGCCCTGTTACATGTATCCACTAACGTAACTTCATCAGATGCTGGGGCACACAACAGGGCCACCTCTGAAGATCTCAAATATCTGGCAGGCTTATATGGGAGGATGTGGTCTTTCAGATATCTTGGCCCCAAGCCATTTAGAACTTTGTAGATGAACACCAGCACCTTGAACTGAGTTTGGAAGCAAATTGGAAGTCAATGCAGTTCTTGCAGGACTGGTGTTACATGGTCTCTTAAAAGCACAGTTGGCACCAGTCTCACTGCTACATTTTGCTGCTTCTGAACACTTTTCAAGGACAGCCCATGTAGAGTACATCACAGTAGTCTAATTGTGAGGTAACTAAAGCACTTTGGCCTGATCTGCCTTCCCAAATAAAGGATGCAGGTGGTGCACCAGCTGAAGCTGGGCAAATGTGCTCTTGGCCACCACTGCAACCTGGCTTTCCAGGAGCAGCGCTGGATTCAAGAGCACCCCCAAGCTACAAACCCGATGTTTCAGAGGGAGAACAACCCCATCAAGAACAGGCTGCGATCTCAATCCCAGGTTAGTTGCTTACTGACTAGCAGCACTTCCATCCGGTCACTCCATTCACCCACATCCAGTCTCTTACTGGATCCAGATAACAATTCAGTGCTACCACAGCCTCCTTGCTTGGCATCAGTTGTAAAGGAGAGATAGAGCTGGTTACCATCACCATACTGATGACACACAACCCCAAAGCTCCAGATGACCTAGTGGCTTCAAGTAGATGTTGAAAAGTATAGGGGACATTGTTGACTCCTGTGGAACTCCACAGGCTAATGGTCAAAGGGCTGAACAAAAGTCCCCCAGCACCACCTGCTGGGAACATTGAGCCAAGACAGATCAGAACTACTTCACAGGGATGCCCCCCAAGTCTGATATCAGCTCAATGACTCAAAAAATAAAATAAAATATCATGGTTAATGGTATCAAATGCTGCTGAAAGAACCAGAGGACCAATAGGGACTCACCCCCAATTCAACTTCTGGTGGAGGTCATCCACCAAGGAAAGCAAAGTGGTTTCTGTCCTGTAATCAGGACTGAACCGAGGTCCAGGTAATATGTTTTATTCAGGAAAGCTTGGAATTGCATTGTCACCATTCACATTAAGACCTCACTTAGAAAGGGGCGATAGAGACTGGTCAATAGTTACTTAGGGAGATAGAGTCTAATAATTTTTTCTTTTCTTTTAGAGAGGTTAGAACATAGCCTTCTTCCAAAGAAGCATTTACTTCTTCTAGCGCCCAACTGGCCACTCCTCCTCTGGCAGCTTTTATTAGCCAAGATGAACATAGATCTAACGGACAAGTGGTTGGCCTCACCTCTCCAAGCAGCTTTTTCACAGCATCATATTGAACAATCTGAAATGTATTCATCAAAACTGGACAAGTATGTGGCTCAGTTACCACCCCAGACTCTACTTTCAATGTGGAATCCAAGTCAGAACAAATCTGAGCAATTAAAGCAATGGCACCCACCCTGTGCATGTGGCTTCCAGGGTTCCCCGGGTGTCCATAATTTAACCCTCCCCTGGTGGAATGTATTTTTTTGTAGTTTGAATCCATAGTAATAGCAATAACAATAGCACTTACATTTTTATCCTGCTTTATAGTGGTAAGCAATTTCTAAGTGGTTTACAGTGTGTTTCCCCCAGTAAGCTGGGTATTCATTTTATTGACCTATGAAAGAATGGAAGGCTGAGTCAACCTGGAGCCCTGCAGGACTGAATTCACAATGTTTTGGCTGCAGTACCAGCATTTATCCACTGCTCCATTCATTGCTCCATTCATTGCTCCATTCATTGCTCTGGAACAGCACAAAATAAGCTTACTCCTTCTTCCACATGACACCCTTTCAAATATTTAAATGGCTATCATGTTACCTCTTAACCTTCTCTTCCCCAAGTTTAACATACACAGCTTCCTGAGACACTCCTCATAGCGCTGGTTTCCAGAACTTACTTTGGGGTAGTGATTTGAACATTTGACTATGATCAGGGGTTTGATTCCATACTCAGCCATGGAAACCCACTGGGTGACCTTCAGCAAGTCAGACATGCTCAGTTGCTGAAAACCCCATGATAGGGTCATCTAAGGGTCACCATGAATCAGAAATGACTTGAAGGCACACAACAACAACAATCATACTTTGGAGATATTGTGAGATGATAGTACTCATTAGAAAGGACAATAATGCTCAACAAAATTGAAGGCTGCAGAAATAAAGACTACCACATTATAGGAGGATAGACAGTCAAGGGAGCCACAGCCTTGAGTATGCAATGCTAGAGCAGAGCAGTTAATAATGATGGTCTTGGAGGTTGTAGGATAGCCACAAGTTGAACCCAACTTGATGACAATTAACAAAGTGTTTCTGGGCTTAAAAGTGCTGGCACCATGGCTAGACTGCATATGTGCATCCCTATTTGTCATGCTTAAGCTAGCTGCTCCATCTGTATTATGCAACAAAGCTTCTGTGGTCAAACCTAACACTGCATCCTGCCCATGTAGTTCCAGCACTCAGAAATCCTACTATTCAAAATGAACAGAGACGTCTCTGTCAACAACTACTGTGGTAATAACTTGGCATTGTTGACAACTTATTACTCTATGTATTAAAAGATTGTTGCTGCATAAATGAGAGCAATAACTCTGGGGAGCTAAGAGTTTGTCCCTACCTTGTGGTAATTTATTATCCTATTATCACTCCTTGCAAACCGCTTGTGCTCAGCACTTCCTCCCCTATTGCTGGCTCTGAAATACTGCAGCACTTTTGCAAAGCTGAACCGATGGCAGTAAATGGCTGCATGCACTAAAGCGGAATTAAAGCCTTTTATTTGGGGTGATTTATGTGAGCCACACATGTGAAAGAGAAGGCAATAAAAATCACCATCAGCTTGATTTTATTTTCTTCTCCTTCTGTAACACTGGCAATGATTAGTTGGCATATTAAATAGGGGACATTATGATTTTGAGATTCCCAAATAAACACCGACAACCTAATAAAGCTGATAAACTAAATAGCAACTGTCAAAGTTATTATAGCCAACACTTATGTCAACAGGCAGCTTAATTGGCCAGATGCTTGTCACTGCTTTACACCTGATGGAACGAAGGGATGGCTGTTGTGCCATATGTTGTGGGCAGAGGAAGGAAAAAGGGTGAGATCTCACATAGAAATGGAGAGTGATCATGGTGGAAAGCCATGTACAGAATCATAGAATCATAGAGTTGGAATAGACCGCAAGGGCCATCCATTCCAACTCCCTACCATGCAAGAAATCTAAATCAAAGCATTCCTGACCGATGGCCATCCAGCCTCTGTTTAAAAACTTCTAAGGAAGGAGATTCCACTACACTCTGAGGGAGTTTGTTCCACTGTCTAACAGCCCTTACTCAAAAAGAATGATGCACAATAAAAGGCCTGTAGTGAGAGTGGTACCAACAGGAACCAAGCATTTATGAGATGAAATGAAGGAGGGAGGCATGAAGTTTTTGCCTATGTGTGGTAACTGACACTAGTGTTGCTAGTGGTGCTGTGTGTACAAGAAGGCAAAGTCGAAGCAGGAGAAAGCATTTTGCATGATGGAATTTCTACAAACAGGGTGAGTCATGACAGTGCAGTGACACTTCTGGAAATGAGGATTTGACAATGGTGTTCCTCCTCCACAATTGCCAAATTTAACACCTTGTGAATTCTTGTGTGGGGATTCATTGAAGATGCTGTGTACATGCCCTCATTGTCACAGCAACTGGATAACCTGAGACAACACATCTCCAATGCAGTGGAACTGATATCAAAGATATTCCGGAACGCTTCTGGGAAGAGCTGGACTAATAATAATAATAATAATAATAATAATAATAATAATAATAATAAATTTTATTTATAGACCGCTATTCCGCAATGATCATAGCGGTGTACAGTAAAAAATTGCAATACAATACAAATACAATGTGACAGTTAAAGGAGGGAGAAGTCTCGTCCTTCAGGCAGTCCCTGATGTTGCTGGATCTGCCAGATCGCTCCCTCTCCATGTCACCAATGGCATCTACACTGAATACTTCTAGTGACTGTGAAACTAAGAGAGTTTGTCTTGTCATGAAAGTTGTGGTATATAAGATCATTTATGAATAAAAGGGATTTACTTTTGCACCATTTAAAAAAAACTGTACAGGAATAATGTAAAGATCAGAATGCACCACATAAAGTTATCCAACCAGAATGGATTAGCATGTCCTTTGTAGAAGAAAATCTGTAATTAAACAAAAAGCACCAGCTTCGGGCCATGTTGGGGTGTGACGTTTAGATGACGCATGCCCCAAATGCAGCTGGAAGCTGTGCTGACACCACGTCAAGTAAGAAAAACTGATTGACTTCAGTACAGTAATAATCATGAAACGAAATGAATAATAATAAAGTCCAGAAAAGAATACAGACAGTGAAGCTGATGAATCAAGCAAATGTGATGAAAGGTGCTTCATCACAGAGGACATTTGGACCGCTAATGATGAAACTGGACTAAGGATCAAATTGAAGTTGTCTGTTTGCTTTGTCAGTGAGAGTGTGACCCCAGCCAAATCAGTAATACACCAACTGCCAGAACTATGACCCCTTTGCATGATCTCAAACATTAAAGTTCCTTGGATGACACAATTTTTGTTAATGGCTACCACTTACTTGTGCTTTGACTGAATCTGATTCCCAGTGATCTGCAAGGTGACAGCCTCTGTAAATGTCTCTGCAGCAGAACTACTGAACACATCCAGTTCATCTATAGAGTCTCAGTGTATGCCTGAAACAATGTATATATCTGGCTGAATGGCATGAGATAAGCTACAAAGGAAACCTAGAATCATAGAATCATAGAGTTGGAAGAGACCACAAGGGCCATCCAGTCCAAACCCCTGCCATGCAGGAAATCTCAGTCAAAGCATCCCCGACAGATGTCCATCCAGCCTCTGTTTAAAAACCTCTAAGGAAGGAGACTCCACTACACTTCGAGGGAGTTTGTTCCACTGTCAAACAGCCTTATTGTCAGGAAGTTCCTCCTAATGTTGAGGTGGAATCTCTATTCCTGTAGCTTGCATCCATTGCTCCGGGTCCTAGTCTCTGGAGCAGCAGAAAACAAGCTCGCTCCTTCCTCAGTATGACATCCCTTCAAGTATTTAAACAGGGCTATCATATCACCCCTTAACCTTCTCTTCTCCAGGCTAAACATCCCCAGCTCCCTAAGTCGTTCCTCATAGGGCATGGTGTCCAGACCCTTCACCATTTTAATCGCCCTCCTTTGGACAAGCTCCAGTTTCTCAACATCCTTTTTAAATTGTGGTGCCCAGAACTGGACACAGTATTCCAGGTGGGGCTTATCAGAGCAGAACAGAGTGGCACTATTACTTCCCTTGATCTAGACACTATACTTCTATTGATGCAGACTAAAATCGCATTGGCCTTGTTAGCTGCCGCATCGCACTGTTGACTCATGTTCAATTTGTGGTCTACTTGGACTCCCAGATCCCTTTCATACGTAGTTTCATTCAGCCAGGTGTCCCCCATCCTATATCTGTGCATTTCATTTTTCCACCCTCAGTG
>NC_056523.1:49418691-49425442 GCF_019175285.1 Sceloporus undulatus
ATTTTTAAATTGTGGTGCCCAGAACTGGACACAGTATTCCAGGTGGGGCTTATCAGAGCAGAACAGAGTGGCACTATTACTTCCCTTGATCTAGACACTATACTTCTATTGATGCAGACTAAAATCGCATTGGCCTTGTTAGCTGCCGCATCGCACTGTTGACTCATGTTCAATTTGTGGTCTACTTGGACTCCCAGATCCCTTTCATACGTAGTTTCATTCAGCCAGGTGTCCCCCATCCTATATCTGTGCATTTCATTTTTCCACCCTAAGTGCAGTACCTTACATTTCTCCATGTTGAAATTCATTTTGTTAGCTTTGCCCAGTTTTCTAATCTATTATTTATGCAGCACAGCTCCTAAAACAAGGATTTTCCAACTCTACGATTCTATGATTCTATGATTCTACCATCCACAGTATAACCATCATAAGTGTTAGAATAGAATCTTGCTTCACCTGATAAACAATGAACTGTCTGACAAAGCAACAAATCACCCTTTGTGTATTTTGTCAAATGGCCTGAAATGTCATCTCTGTTTTAAGTGTTCACTAAATTTTTATATCAGGCCTCCATGTGGCAGAGTGTCAGTCAACTTCTTCTTGGAAATACTGTGTCTAAAGATAGTGTTCTGGCTGGAAACTGCAGAAACTGGAAACTTTACAGACTCTACCCTTGCCCTCACTTGAAGTTTTCCAAGTTTTGTTTATAATGATAAAGTTCAGAATAAAACCTGGGAAAACTTTGCAGGTGTGAAATCTGATGAGCATAGCTGAGGAAGAGGAATATCAGTGCAGAGTGAGTGCCATCTAATAAACATGGCAGCTTTACTAATCAGATCAAGTGCTCATTTGTTGTTGCATTGAAGGCTGATTTCTGTTTTCATAGTGTAGCATATTTGCCTTGATATATGGATGTGTTTACCCTGTGGGAAAAAATAATTGAATGGCTGCCATGAAGGACAGAAGTCAGACTTTCAGGCACTTGGCCTTAAACTCTAAAGCAGTGGTTCTCAACCTGTGGGTTGGGACTCCTTTGGGGGTCGCCTAAGACCATTAGAAATCATGTATTTCTGATGGCCTTAGAAACTGACACCGTAATTTTATGGTTGGGTATCACCACAACACGAGGAACTGTATTAAAGGGTTGCAACATTAGGAAATTTGAGAACCACTGCCCTAAAGGAAACTGAAGAAAATCATTAGGAGACTATATTTCAGTGAGATACATTGGTCAGAACTTGTTGGTGACTTTTGCTCAGGTAATTATCAAAACCCTATGAAAATCATGCGGTTGCCATAAGTTGACAGGTGGCTTGAAGGCACACACGTGCATGCACGCACGCACACGTGCGCACGCACACACACACACACACACACACACTTGTCTGTTATGCCCAAGGCAGAGGTGGTGGCAGGGAAGTGGCAGTGAAAACTGTGGAGATTATCACATGAGGGACAGGGTGTCATTGTCCCGTCCATGTCCCGTCCTTCCCACCCAATCATGGGAAGGGCTTTCACACATGACCTGGCAATGACCCAGCAGGAAAGCGCCAGTGAATGTGCAAATCACTTTCACTCACAAGCAAGCTGAACCTGTCATTCAGCCACCCAGGAAGCCCGAATGAAAGTGATAGCACAAATCACTTTCACATGAAAGTGGGCTGAAAGGCACCTTCAGCCATTAGCACAGCTGTCATTTCAGCTGTCACACATGTTTCAACTCTTGTACAGGGATGGGATAGGGAGGGGATCGCTCCCCTGTGATCCCGTCCCTATCCCATCCCTGTGCGATAATCCCCTGTGGTTGTGAGAAGAGAAAGCTGCCCAGCTATCTCCCAAGCTGCCTGGTAAGCCAGCAGGACACCTTTCTTTCCTCATAGATGAAGCTTTGCTGCCATGCCTCCATGATTATAGCACCCACAACTTACTTTACTTTACATTAACTGCAGGGGTGAGCAACTTTCCAAGGAGAGGGGTCACATTAGCCCCCCAGGAGAATTTAGAGAGCCATACCCCTGCTGTATCTCCCCACAAAAATAACAAATAACATGGGCAATATTTCCTATCAGCTACTCAGTTTAGTATACTTGCATATACCTTTAGTATACCTCTCCTGGCCTGATCCCACCTCCAACCTGATGAAACATCATTAACTCATTCTCAACCCTAGCAGAATGGGATTGGATAATTCTACAGATCCCGCCAGTGCCTGGTCAAGTAAGTTGGAGGATAGTTATAATCATGGCAATAGTGTCACAGCCATGACTAGTGACTGTGGATACAGAACAGTTACAGATTAGTAAATCTAGGTAACTGTTCACTGTTTATGATTGCTATTTGGTCATGTTTTGACAATATTGGCTAGACTATAATCCCCACCCCACCCACATTTTACCAGGAATCAGCTGCACAGGAAGAAGGAGATCCATTCCCCCAGCAATTGGAGAAGGTAAGGAGAGATTACTTATACTGGCCTATATTGTTCGCCCCCAAATAGTCTCTAGGGAGCATGGAGGGTATTTTCCCCATGTTTTTGCCACTCTCAAGACATTTTAGTACAAGGTAAGGTTTTTTTTCAAACAACAGTTAGTGACCTACTGTACATCTGTAATATCCTTCAGCTATTCAGATTTGGCAAGGACAATCCTGATTGATCCTCAGTTGTCCCACTTTTTCAGAGGCTTTTAAAGTGTCCCAGTTTCTCTGTTCTTCTCCCCCTTTCTCCCTTTCTCCCCATCTTCCCTCCATTGCTGAAAACTGAGCTCAAAGCGCAAAAGTACAGTCAGCCCTCCCCTTATACGGGGGATCCATTACAGCCCACCCCTCACATAAGGGGAAAACCGCGTATGCTCGTGCCCCATTGAAAACAACGGGGCATGTGCACCATTCATTTAATTGTACTGCGGCTTCAGCATAAACTGAAAGCTGCGTAAGGGAAGCCCACATATGTGGGGGCAGCCATTCAGTTAGTTTGTATGCCATTAACTCAGTGGGGGAGAGGAAGAGGAAAGGGCTGGATTCTTGCCCTTCTAAGTAGGCTCATGCAAAAGCAAAGGGCTGCAGCTTCTCTTAGCTCATGTGTTCTTCCTTGTCATTAACTTTGGCCAATCCAACCACTTTGGCCAATCTGGCCACATGTGTTCTTGTTTTCATCTGTGAAATATTGGAAGGCATAACTTCCAGGTCACTTCCTGATAGGAAAACAAAAAGGCTTTTTCTGAGCTCTAAATAACCCAGGGGGACACACACACAAATGTCTCCCCATACCATCTAGAAGTCAACTGTGGGAGTCTGGCAGAAACATCCCTGTACTATACATGGTTGCCTAAAGTTATACATCCCTCTTCATATAAGGCTAAACCCAGGGGGTATAAAATTATCTCACTGAATAACTGAGGTCTACAGCAGAGCATATAAGGCCTTCCCAGAAATAACTAAGAGATGCTCTTTTTTTAAAACATAGGTTTGTGTAGCAGCACAAGCTCATATACTGGCACTGGAGACAGATAATGTCAGCAAAAATGTTTAGAAATAGAAGTTCAAATTTGTTCTCTAGAGTGTTTTTTTGAAAGCACATGAAAACTTTTAGCCACTGATAATGAAACCTCTGAACTATTTCTCTTACAGACTCGATGTCTTCCAAAATGATCATTTAATAAAGATGCTTTACAAAGGACCATCTGCTATATGGTGTATTTCCAATAAACCTTGCCATACATCAAGCTACAAACAGAGTTTTTCCTTTACTGGGAAGGCTGCTTAGTGCACCAGACAGTAGCATAAATCCTGCAGTCATTTTATATAGCAAAGCAAATGAATTCCTCTTACTCTGCAAATTAGCTCAAGACGGTAGGTATCAGTAATTGATATTTATTTACCAAAAGCTTCCCAGAATGTTGACAGCATAATCACTATGCAAATTTCACAACAATTACAATTCATAATAATTCATTCACCTCATCAGTATACATAGAGATCTTCCATGATAGAAGACCTCTCCTCTTTTAAAGCTAAAGGAAAATTTGCATATACTGATGGTCTTATCTCCTTAAATCTCAAATGTTGCATTGCACTGCTTTACTGTGTATGAGACAGAAAGAGGAGGAAGAGGTAGAAGCAGGAGAAGTAGGATGGGGGAGTTGCAGTGAAATGATGACAGTGATGTTTCCCCTTTGGCTGACAGAAGGAGCCTGGTGGCGCAGTTAAATGCTGGTGCTGCAGCCACAAGGTTGTGAGTTTGATCCCAGGGCTCCAAGGTTGACTCAGCCTTCCATCCTTTCATAGATACCCAGCTTGTTGGGGGCAATTGGCTTATGGATTGTAAACCACTTAGAGAATGCTGACCTCACTGATAAATGGTATAGAAATGTAAATGCTATTGCTATTGGATGATAGCACTGATTGTACCACATAGAGTGGGCAACAATATTCATTTGTATCAATAACAAAATGCTGTCAGAGAACTCTTAAAACTGACATTTATAGGCTGCAATTAAGAAGATTAGAAAATCCTCAAACTGGCTGTTGAACCTTGAGATAGACCCTGACTCCTCATTTAATAAACCCTAATCTTCATTTAACTTACTCCTTTCTTCTTTTTAACTATCCTAATTGTCAGGACCATGTGCCACATTGGTCTGAAAATGACTTGGATGTGGCCTCTAGGAGGAACTGGAACAGAGGTTACAACAGTTCAAGTTGCAGGTGCATGAGTAAGCATTTGGTGAGTTGTGCATCATGGGAAGTCTAATGCAACATGCACAGTAGGTGAAGTCAGCCAGCAGTGCATTATGCGCAATATTATGATGCAACAGGTACTGGGTATGAAACCAGCCAGATTTCATTGGTGGCATGGTTGTCACATAACTTCACAGAAGACCACCTATAAAAGGGGGAATATGACTATCTCTGTTGTTGGGTTGTTATGGTCGGTGGTTGGCAAAGCACTTTGTTAGTTTGTATAGCTGTGAGTATTCAAGACGGCTGTCTGATACTCTGTGCAATCTTTGTAAACAGTTTGTGACAAAGATTAAAAAGCCCTCGCAGTGAGTGAAATCTCGCTGTCTGGAGATTTATTTCTTCAGCATCTGGAGCTGAAAGCAGCAGCCTGTGTGAGGGAGGAAATTTGCTGTGCAACTGCAAGCTTCGCAGAGGCTTTGCTCTTTGCAGACCTTCTTCTAAGTGTCCTGCCTATGTGCATCAACTCTGCATGTGGTCATAGGGACACAGCTAGTCACTCTACACACTCCAACACTAACTGCTTAACTATTTTTTGAACTGTCATCCCAACTATCATTCACCAACCTTAATCAATCCCCTTCAGACATTTGTCCAATCACCAATCCAGCCGAGTTTGCATGGGCCAAAATACTCTGGGAGCAACCTAGAGTATGAACTGTAAGCAGCTGACCAGCATTGAAATGGAGGCTTCTGGAGGAAAAGGTGATTTAAAAAAAAAAACCATTTTAAAGGTGTTATGCCATGGCTTCAGTGCTGAACTGGCTGAACATCTGGACCATTTGCATCATAACCAGGGATTGGGCCCTGCATCATCCCATCCAGACTGGTTTTATTTGATCTATGAACATGAACACTATGGACATTAGAATCAAAGAATAAGAGTTGGAAGAGACCACAAGGGCCATCCAGTCCAACCCCATTCTGCCATGCAGGAACTCTCAGTCAAAGCATCCCTGACAGAAGGCCATCCAGCCTATGTTTAAAGACCTCCAAGGAAGGAGACTGCACCACTCTCTGAGGGAGTGTGTTTCACTATCGAACAGCCCTTACTGCCAGGAAGTTCCTCTTAATGTTGAGGTGGAATCTCTTTTCCTGTAGCTTGCATCCATTGTTCTGGGTCCTAGTCTCTGGAGCAGCAGAAAACAAGCTTGCTCCTTCCTCAATATGACATCCCTTCAAATATTTAAACAGGGCTATCATATCACCGCTTAGCCTTCTCTTTTCCAGGCTAAACATCTCCAGCTCCCTAAGTTGTTCCCATTCTCTAACCCAGTGCTTCCTAAACTTTGGTCCTCTATGTGTTTTGGATGTCCACACCCAGAAACTCAAGCCAGTATGGTCAGTAATCAGGAATTCTGGGAGCTGAAGCCCAAAACATCTGGAAGACCAAGTTTGGGAACCACTGCTCTACCGCCTTTCTGACAATTTACTTTACCTTATACACAGAGCATACCTAAACAAATCACCTTAATATATAGTAAATTAAACAACATTTTACACCAAAGGGCCATAACATCAAACACCACCCTTCTTTCTTTGCCTCAGAAATATAATTTTGCAGGAGGATGGCATTTTGCCACAGTTTGAAACTAAGAATCAAACAGCTTTGCTTACCTCCTTCAAATTCTGCAGAGATCTAACAATAAATTCCAATAAAACTCTTAATAAATCTTCTGACCACCTCTGTAATGCATGACCATTCTAATGAATCAGCAAAACCTGCTCCACAGTTTCAGAGGTTACAGCAAAAATGGCCACAGCTCTAACTGGTACTCACAATCCTGTTCTCAGGTGTTCTGTGTGATGATAAGCCATTACCTTTGCAAACTGGAGCATTTCCCTCATCCAGGGATGGACAGCAAGCAGCTGCCACAGATACTCAGATTGAATTCAATTCTGAGTTGCCATTTTTTTACTGTAGTATCCTGAATACTCTAAAGGCACCAGATCCTGCCTGTTTTTGGAAGCCAAGCAGGGTCAGCCTTTGTTTTGGAGACTGCCAACCGCCCCC